>NC_051329.1:4412675-4715706 GCF_015220235.1 Choloepus didactylus | reverse complement strand
TTTGGTTTGTTTGTTTTTGTTTTATTTTAAAAAGTAAGAGGGACACCCACAAGCATGTTCCTGTGTGCCTTGTTTTGAGATAGCTTTCCTCTGGCTTGATTTTATAGATCACTTAGTTAAAGGAATCCTTAACTTAATGGCGCACCATTAAATCCGTTCCTTGTCAAGAGACCCACTTAAGTTAGTCCTCCTTTTAAAATGATTTAAATACAGGATATCACATGAAGATACTAAATTAAAAATCAGTAGATGTGTTGATGAATCATCTGCCACTCAAATCTTGATATCCAGGGAATGAAGGTGATATTTAGTCATTTACAAAATACCATCAGTGATGATGATATTTTTTGATTCTGGATGTCTCACTAGGGCAGACTGCTCTTTCCCAACCATAGAGGGGCCAGAATCTTGCATCTCCCCCTTGACCAAACAGTGCAAATGAAAGGAAGGGTGTTATTTTCAGGAATACAAGGAATACAAGCCACCTCCTGAAGAGCTTAGGCACTTATGTAGGTAGAAGCAGTTTGACTGGAACCTAGTCCAACAGAGGCAGCCAGCCAGGCCCAAAGGCATGGTTTGTCTCATCAATTCTTCAAAAGAAATGTGTATCACCCTTTGAAAATCCAGAAAACTTTGCATAGAAATCTGGATTTCAGGCATCTTTTAAGAAATCAGAAGATCTGGCAACGTTGGCTTAACATTTGCAAACAGCCACAAAGGGGCATGTGCTTCCTTTTCACACAGTATCCTTGAACCTTACTCTGAGACACCCAAACTGAGGTTGATGTTTGTGATCCAGCTTGCAGCATTGTTCTTCTCAGAAGTGGATCTTTCTTGATTCAACAACTTGGTAACTCTGGGATCTAAAGGAAGTTACTTAACCTCATGGTTCCTTATTTTCCTCTTCTGTAAAATGGCAATAGTAATATTAGTGGCCTATCTCTTAGGGTGCTGTGAGGATTAAAGAAGGTGATGTATGTGTTGTGTTTATAACTGCACCTGGAACAGAGGGGTCTCTAAGTGTTAACTGTTATTATAATAATTATTACCCTTGTCTGTTTCAAAAGTGAACAAAAGATAGACCAAGAGAGCTGTGCATTTTAGGAAAAATGAGAGAGCATATTTTGTATGTGTGGAAATTAAGACTATCTGTACATGATTAATATGCAAGCAGTGTCTCCATAGTGACAGATACACTTAAGACCCCCACATGCAAAAAGCCTTAGTACACACCACAGATGATACAGATGTGATGGAAAAGTTTGAATGGATCAGTAGAAGTGCTGACATTTCAATAGAAGTTCTTGAAAAATGCAGATAAAATGAGTGTTGCTTCTGCAAATGCAATTATATGTAGTACCTGAGGTCCTACTCAGGTGATACCTGCTTGGTACCTTGAGGCTTTGAGTTTTCCAACTCCCCGCCTCCTCACCTTACCCATGGGCTGTAGTAGAAAAGGCTGGGTGCCGTTTCAGAGAACACACTCCGACCCAGGAAATGAGAGGTGTTTTTTTTTTTTTTTTTTTTTTTTCCTCTAGAAGTAGATATTGCCCAGGGTTTGAAGCCCAAAAGCTGGATTCCTTGGTGGCTCTGTAATTAGCTTTTTTACTTTTGTCAGATGCAGTTTCCAAATTTAGCAAATAAAAATACAAGATGCCAAATAGAGCATGGGGCGTATTTATGGTAAACATTTTTTTGTGGTTCATCTGAAATTCAGACTTAACTGGGTGTCCTGTATATCACCTATCACCCCCCAGTGCAGGGCATTGCTTGTCTGAACCTCATCTTTATACTATAGATTCTCATGCCTCCCAGAAGGCATGGTACGAGCTGCCAGCCCTGGTTATGCTTCTTTAATTCACAGGTTCCTCACTTCACTGAGTTGTTCTGACAGTCCAAATACAATGTTTTTGAAGATTCCTTCCTTTAATGCACACCTGAGGGTGGGTTGGTTGTTCATTTTTACTGAAAGCACACAGTTGAATAGATCCTAAAAATGTCATTCATTGTCATCCTTTCCAGAGACTTTTGAGTTACATTTTTAACTGTTTCAAAAACAACCATGAAGCAAAGAGTCTTTGCCAGAAGCCTGGACTCAAATTTATTGATGAATAGAAAAGATTGGGAGGTGTAGAAGGTTTCAAGGAAGGGAACAGCTGTACAGTCTTTGGGGAAAGAGAGAGAGATTGTGGCTGAAATGGAGAACTGAGGAGGAATTGCTTAAGTTTCAGACCTGCTAAAGGCCCCACAGGCCTAGGACATCAAATTATACCTTTTAACAGGGAAGTAAAATAGTCTCTGCATTCAGACAGCACTGGATTCAAATCCTGATCCTGGGGTCTTAGGTGATTCAACATTTTTGAGTCCCAGCTTAGTATCTGAGAAACAGGGAAGAGAATATTTCCTACTCCATGATTGGTTGTGAGGATTAAATGAGATAAGTTATTTCAAGTGTGTAACGGAGTGCTTGCGGATAGAGAAAGTACTCTGTAACTGAACTCTTATAGGGGAAGAGTGGTTCTTTTTGGTAAGTCATTTCCAGGAACACAAAATTGTGGGGAGATTTCAGAAAACAAAAGGTGGGGAATTTCTTAGCCTTCACTGTTTTCTTTTCTGGGAGCACAGGGCCAAGGTAAATTTGCAACACTGTCAAACTGCAAGTGCCCACTGGTTGTGGGGTGCGGGACTGGCTAAAATCTCCAGCCTGCCTGTGAGAACACGTGTGAGGATTTCTCTGGACCATACATTTCATTTCTCTGCATCAGGGAAGGGATTATGGGATTGCTGTGTTCCATGTGGCCTCCAATAGAGAGTGTGAGCAATGTCTCCTGTTCCTGTGATTATGAATCTGTGAAGGCGTCCAAGGGACAGTTTTGAGGAGTCCTGCTGTGAAGGGTAGATGTGATTCTGGGGCTTTTAGGGTGTCTTGGTTAGCTGTCAAAACCATTCTGTTTTCTTGATAACAGCTTTTAAGATAAAGTAAGTTTATCTTAAATTGAAATGGGGTTGGAAATCACACTGGCAGTTCCTCAAAAGGTTAAACATAGAGTTGCCATATGCTTAGCCATTCCACTCCTAGATAAACACCCAGGAGAACTGAAAACGTATCTGCATGCAAAAACTTGTACATGAATGTTCATAGAAACAATATTCATAATAGCCAAAAAGTGAAAACAGCTCAAATGCCCATCAATAGATGAATGGTAAAATATGGCATATTTATATACATTATAGTTACATATTATTAGGCAATAAAAAGGAAAATACTGATACTGTAGCTGAATGTTGAAAACGTTGGGCTAAGTGAAAGAAGCCAGATGCTACAGGCCACATATTGTATTTTTCCATTTATAAGAAATGTCTAGAAGAGGCAAATCCGCAGAGACAGAAAGGAGATTAGCAGTTGGCTAGGATCACAGTTTTTGGGGTGGGCAATCGGGGGTAAATGATGGGTGGCTCTAAAAGAGTCCTGAGTTTCTTTTTCGGGTGATGAAAATGCTGTAAATTGATTGTTTTGTTGGTTGCAAAACTCTGAATATGTTGAAATTCATTGAATCATACACTTTAAATGTATAAATTGTATGGTATGTGAATTTTACCTCAATAAAGCTGTTAGAGAAAATTTTGAAATGTGAACACCTTGTCATTAATTAAGTACTCACAACCGAAACATATTTATGATAAAGTGGTTATATCTTGTCAAAAGAAACAGTTTACCACATATAAATTAAAACATTTAAAAGGGTTTATTGACAGAAAAAAACTGTTCCCAAGCAGGGAGCTCTCAAATAGGGAAGTTGGAGTGAGAGTCACAGCTGCTTATATAGGCACTTAGGGCATTTCCAAGTAAACTTTCTAGTGACTAGCTGACAGTATAGTTTTTATTACATAGGGGATCTTCCTGGGCAGGGAGCACATACCATACACATTGATGAGTAATACATGCTTATCCATTCTGATAAGCTCCCTCTACTAGAATAAAAGTGGTTTAACACCATGTTGCTTATTGTTAATTCTGTAGGGTGTGGTCCCTTTTCTCGGAAATCCCTAGAGTCACTTATTTTTGGTCAGTTGTTTTCCAGTTAGTTGTTTTTGTGAAGACCCTGACATTTCTCAGAAAGGAGTTGCCCCCTGGGTCACCATTGTCTGCAGCCAATTTATTGTACTTAATCTGTTTTAAAAGATAAGTTTCAGAGTAGACTTGGGAAGATGGCAGAAGAGGGAGTTGCAAGGCTCACTCCTCTTCCAAAAACAGCTAATGGAAATGCAGAAACTGTCTGAAACAACTGTTCCAGGTCTCTGAACACCAGGGGAGTACTGCACAGCATCCAGGGAACAGCAGGGCAAAGAGACTGAAGAACTGTGGTGAAAAACTGAGTAACTCGCTTGGCTGTGGCTCCTGGCACCCACTTCCCACCCTCAAGGCAAGCAGCTTCTGGTCGGCCCACTCCCTGCCTGGCAGGCTGCTGAGGAAGTCCTCCCCACCAAGAACAGAATGGGCATGGCCCAGTACTTATCCAAGTACTGGCCTGTGAATTTAGACCACTGGGTTCTGCTGCTTTAGCCTGTCCTGGACAGGTGCCGCTGCACCATTGTTTCGACTGTGTCAGAGGCCTTCATGTAGGAATAGGTTGACAAGAGCACTATCTGTTGGGCCAGCCAGGAAAGTGTACCTTCAGGGAGCCATCAAAAAGACATCTTGGAGAAGAGTGCCATCTGCTGGGTAGGCCAGGAAAGCACAGTCTTGGGAAAGCTGTGCTTTCCTGATGATCTCCTCAGGGTCCTTTGGAATTACTTTGTACCCTCAACATGGGTCCCTGGCCCTGTGGTGGCTGGGAAATACTGACAAAACAAGTGTCAAAGAAGAACCCAAACACAAACCAATCAATGACAAAATCCTAGATGAGGGAGAGAAAATGACCTTCAGAATCATTTTGTCAAGTTAATCTCATGCCCAGATAGCAGCAAAAAATTACCAGCCATATTAAGACCAAGGAAGATATGGCCCAGTCAAAAAAGTACTTTAAAAAATCAAAGGAGATACAAAATTTGGAAAAACTAATCAAAGATGTTCAAACTAGTCTCCTAAATAAATTCAAGGAAATAAAGGAAAATATGGCTAAAGAGATAAAGGGTATTAGGAAGACAATGGGAAAGCATGCAAAGAAAAATAACAGAACTTATGGGAATCAAAGTCACGATAGATGAGATTAAAAACATGCTAGTGGCATAGAACAGCATATTTGAATAGGCACTAAAAAGGATCAGCAATCTAGAAGACAGAACTTCCAAAATCCAACAGAAAAAAGAAAAAGTGGAGGAAAGAATGGAAACTATTGAGCGTGGTCTCAGGGAAATGATTGACAACACAAAACACACAAACATATACATTATGGGTGTTCCAGAAGGAGAGGAGAAGAGAAAAGGGGGAAAAAGAATATTTGAGGAATATTGGGGGAAAACCTCCCAATGCTTAAGGAAGAAATAAATATATATATCCAAGAAGCTCCATACAGAATAAATCTGAATAGATCTACTCCAAGACATATAGTATTCAGACTGTCAGATGCCAAAAAGAAGGAAAGAATTCTGAAAGCAGCAAGAGAAAAGTGATTCACCACATACAAGGGAAGCCAATAAGAATAAGTGATTTCTCATCAGACACTATGGAGGTGAGAAGGAAGTGGTATGATATATTCAAGATACTGAAAGAGAAAAATTGCTAGCCTAGAATTTTCTGTCCAACAAAGCTGTCATTCCAAAATGAGGGAGAGTTTAAAATCTTCACGGATAAACAGAAACTGAGAGAGTTTGTTAATAAGAGATGGACCTATGAGAATCACTAAAGGAGAGTTGCTGGCTGAAAAAAAAAAGTGTTGTGAGTGAGAGAGAAGTCTGGAGGAGAGTGTAGAAATTATCAGTAAGAGTAACTTAGATCTGACAAATAAAAACCAAAGGATAAATGGTTGAATTAAGAACTATTATAGTAACAATTTTGAATGTTAATGGATTAAACTCCTTGATCAAAAGACACAGATTGGGAGAATGGATTAAAAATATGATCCATCTAAATGCTGTTTACAAGAGACTCTTTTTAGACCCAAAGATAGAAATAGGTTGAAAGTGGAAAGTGGGAAAAAGATATTCCACACCAGCAGTAACTAAAGAAAGCTGGAGTAGCTATACTCATATAAGACAAAACAGACTTTAACGAAAAAATGTTACAAGAGATAAAGAAGTACACTATATATTAATAAAAGTGGTGATTCACCACAAAGAAATAACAACCATAAACATCTATGCTCCTAATCAAGGCACCCCAAAATACATGAGGGAAATACTGACAAAACTGAAGGGAGTAGTAGATGACTTTACCATAATAGTGGGAGACTTCAACATGCCACTCTCTCCAATAGATAGAACATCTAACCAGAGGATCAATAAAGAAATAGAGAACCTAAATAATATGATAAATGAACTAGACCTAACAGACATATATAGAACATTGCACTCCAAAATAACAGGATAGCAGAGGAAATACAGATGGCTAAAAAAGCACAAGAAAAGATGCTCAGCTTCACTAGCTATTGGGGAAAAGTATATCAAAACCATAGTGAGATATCTCACACCTACTAGATTGGCCACTGTTAAACAAACTGGAAACTAAGAGTGCTGGAGAGGATGTGGAGAAATTGGAACAGTTATTCACTGCTGGTGGGAATGCAAAATGGTAAAGCCTTTATGAAGGATGGTTTGGCGGTTTCTCAGGAAGCTACATACAGAATTCTCTTATGATCCGGCAATCCCACTACTCAGGATATGCCCAGAAGATCTGAAAACAGGGACGTGGACTTCTGTACACCAGTGTTCATAGCGACATTATTCACAGTTGCCAAAAGATGGAAACGACCCAAGTGTCCATCAACAGATGAATGGATAAATAAAATGTGGTATATACACACAGCGGCATACTACATGGCAGTAAGAAGAAACAATGTCGTGAAACATACGACAACATGGATGAACCTTGAAGACATAATGCTGAGCAAAATAAGCCAGGCACAAAAAGAGAAATATTATATGCTACCACTAATGTGAACATTGAAAAATATAAAATAAATGGTTTATAATGTAAAAAAAAAAGATAAAGTAGTAATGGAGGATAAGGGGTATGGGTGGATTTGGGTTTTCTTCTATCTTTTTATTTCTTTTCTGGAGTAATGAAAATGTTCTAAAGTTGATCATGGGTTTGTATGCACAACTGTGTGATGATACTGTGAGCCAGTGTTCATATACTTCGGATGGTCTGTAGGGTGTATGACTATATCTCAATAAAACTGCATTTTAAAAAAGTATTCAAGCTCACTGTTCAAAAAATAGGAAAGCACAATATGTAATCAATCACTATTAACATTTTGTTTTTTTCCCTGCCAGTGTTTTATTCTCTGAAATTATTACATGATTGAGAATTTACTGTATATAAAATTTTCTGTCCTTCGTTGGCTTAAAATATCCTCAGAGGCATTTGGCAAATGTAATTAAAAATCTATCTGGGCATCATTTTTTAAATTCAGTTTTATTGAGATATATTCACATACCATACAGTTATACATGGTGTACAGTCAGCTGTTCACAGTACCATCATATAGTTGTGCATTTATCACCCCAATCTATTTTTGAACATTTTCCTTATACCAGAAAGAATCAGAATCAGAATAAAAAATAAAAAGAAAAAAGAAAACTCAAATCATCCCCCCATCCCACCCTGTTTTTCATTTAGTTTTTGTCCCCATTTATCTACTTATCCATCCATACACTCGATAAAGGGAGTGTGATCAACAAGGTTTTCACAATCACACTGTCACCCTTTGTATCTACATTGTTATACAATCATCTTCAACAGTGAAGGTTACTGGGTTGCAGTTTGATAGTTTCGGGTATTTACTTCTAGCTATTTCAATACATTAAAACCTAAAAAGTGTTACCTATATAGTGCATAAGAATGTCCACCAGCATGATCTCTCATATCCATTTGAAATCTCTCAGCCATTGAAGCTTTTACACACCCCCCTTTTGGTCAAGAAGATGTTCTCAATCCCACGATGCTGGGTCCAGATTCATCCCCGGGAGTCATATCCCACATTGCCAGGGAAATTTATACTCCTGGGGGTCAGGTCCCCTGTAGGGGGGAGGGCAGTGAGATCACCTGCCAAGGAGGCTTAGTTAGAGAGAGAGGGCCACATCTGAGCAACAAAGAGGCACTCAGGGGGAGACTTTTAGGCACAATTATAAACAGGTTTAGCCTCTCCTTTCCAATAACAAACTTCATTGGGGCAAGCCCCAAGACAAAGGGCTCAGCATATCAAGCTGTCAGTCCCCAGTGTTTGTGAGAACATCAGCAACAATCCAGGTGAGGAAGTCCAGCACCTCCGCATCCTCCCCCAGCTCCTCAGGGAGGGACCAAATATATATTTTTATTCTCCCCCCAAATTACTTTGGGATGTGTTGCTATTTCACTCTAACCTATACAGACCTGCTATATCTCATTTCCTATTCAAAGTTCCATGTAATTGTGGTATTTTAATAAACTGACTGTAGAAGTTACATTGTTGAGAAAATATAGATCCTACACCAAATAAACATTTCTTCCCTTGGTCTCACATGGAAGTTGAAGTTTTAACACACAGCCAGTTTCAACCTTTACCCTTTGGCCCAATTTGCCCTAGTCCTAACCAGATCTGCTTCATTCATATCTCTAATTGAAGTCTGGACTTTTTCAGCTTTTTTTTTTTAAACAGTTGCTGTATGCATTAATACTGACATTCATACCTGCCAAGCTCTAGCTCTGAGTTTCAGGTGTCATACGATAACCATGGTTCCAGAGACCAATCAGGATATACACCAAGGGATCACCACCATCTTAGAGTTTGGAGATAGCCATTGCAATTCAGGAGTAGATTTGACTGCTGTAAGAGCTTACAATCTAGGGAAAATTACAATAATCATTTCCCTGTTAGGCTGTGCTCTAAGATTCAATTCTGAGTTTACACATTGTAGTTAGTCCATATTTGTGAGGCATTATAATGTTTGCCTTTGTTTCTGGTGTATTTCACTCAAAATACTGCCTGCAAGATCCATTCACCTCCTTGTGTGTCTCACAGCTTCACTCCTTCTCGTAGTTGCTCAATATTCCGTTGCATGGGCATCTTTTTTTTAATATCGTTTTACTCTTCCTTCATATGTGTGTAACAGTTCTTAAAGGGATTCTCCTATTGTGCATCAAGTGTTTAAAAATGTTTAGCTATTCTAAGAAATGCCTGAATCTGTATAGTGGATTATTTCCATAAGGTACATTTACAGATAAGGATGTTTTGGATGTGCATTTTATATAATATGCAAAGTTGCTTTCCAGAAAGAGTGTATCAGTAAGTATGCCAACAAACTGTGTATAAAAGTGCTTATCTTTCCTTATCCTCATGGCTTTATTATTATTATTTACCAATTTCATAAACACAAGGCATTGAGTCTATTAAGGCTCTGATAAATATTATAGTAATCCCTTCTGTTTGGTGGGTGATTGACCTCAAATCTCAGAAAATGCAGGGCCACCCAGGTTGGTGTGTAGAGACATCCCATCTGTCACTGTGTTCACTTCAGCCATACTTCCCTTTTGATCCTGTTGGGTGGTTTCTCCTAATCATTTATCATAGGAACGGGGCCAGACCCAGTGGAAGACACTGCTTTTCTTTGCTGCATCTACTATTAATTTGCTTCTGCACCTGGCTCTGGAGAGTTGAATGGAGCTTTCAATAAGAGCAGTTTTTTCTGAATCACAAGGTTTTCTGGCTCTGGCTCAGACCCAGACAAGCAGATGATGCTCTGTAAAGAAGGGAAGCTCTGAAAGCAGACAGTGAAGTCATCCTTATAAGATGGTAGTAAGAAACTTAATTTTGATCTGGCATCTAAAATAAAATAAGTGGCCAATATCAATGAATTAATTGCATTGTCCTCTCTGGTCTCAGTTATTTATTGTGAATCCATAGATGGCAGCTGTTGTGTAAAGAGGAAGCAAAAGAAATTGTGGTTTCCTAGTCATGTCTACTATTCCTCTGGATGACCAGGTGATAGGAGTATAACTGGCCAAGTACCAGCTGTGGGTGTGGCACACCAGTTATCTGTGGCTTTCCCAGATCATCATATCCAATATTTTTAAAAGAAAACATCTTACTTAGAGTGTGAAAGATAAAACATTTAAGCATATAAGAATCTGCTTATTTATGTCATAGGAAAACATATATAAAGGAATAGAAATCATCCAATTCCTCTGTGATTTTGTTAAAATTTTCTATTTATTTTGAATTTGAATATTCTCATTGTCCCTTTTCTGTAATGCATACATATATATATATATATATATATATATATATATACACACACACACACACATACACATATATATAAACACATGCACATGCACATTTTCCTTTCTCTACCTGTATGACTATCTCACCATCATGAAGCACAGCCTGATTCCAACTTCCACTGGGAACATTTTTGATAGATTCAGTTACTGGTCAACTATTATTCCTTTCCTGCTTCATCTCCCCACCCCTTGGAAGGAGATATCCTCACACTATTGTATTTGTTTGTCACTCTATTGTATTTGTTTGTCTTGACTTAACCCCCTGGTGGGAAGTGTACCTCCCTGTTTTGAGCTAGCCAAATGACTTGAATGGGCCAATGAGATTTTGAAAAATGGTGAATAGAGGCTTGAGATATCCTTGTGTATTTGGCTTTGTCCTTTTGCCATTCCTGATAGTTTTCTATGAGGTGGGTGGAGTAGAGCTGACCCACCCACAGATGTACAGAGCTACAGGCTGAAGAAGAGCTGCTTCAATTGATGTGAAGACCTGTCAGCGTGATAATGAATGCTTCTTACTTACACTGCTCAGTTTTGGGGTGGTTTTTCATTTAGCAATATCTGACTGATATACCCACATTGATCTCTACCTTCTCTGAAATCATTTTGCCCTTCACTATATGTATAACATGGTTTGGAATCAGTTTACATATTGCCTCACAATATTCTCTGGCTTCATTATATTATTTGACTCTGCAAGTGATAAAAACTCAACTAAAATAGGCTTAAATTACAGAGGAAATTCATTAGTTCATAGAATAAGAAGTCCACATGAATCTAGTTGTTGAAATAATATTAGGATATTTTTCTCTTATTTCTCAAGGTTCATTGTTTTTCCTTTAATGCCAAGATGAGCCCCCAGTAGCTCCAGACTTCCATTCTAACAGTTCATCATACTCAGCAACAATAAGGCTTTTATTTTTCAGTAATTACAGCAAAAGTATCAGCTTTCCTTTCGCTGATGCAGTTGAGCTACATGTCTCTCCTTGAACTGATTGGCTTATCCTGGGTTTCATTTCTATCTCTGGAACTGGCAGAGGCATCCTTCCCATTTCAGTTACATGCCCTAAGAAGGGGAGAGAGGTGGTTTGCCAAAGGAAATCATTGTGCTCTTATCAGAAGAAAGGAAAGTGGATGCCAGGTTGGCTAAAATTACAGATGTCTACCCACTGAAATTATCACCTAAATTACAAATGCTAGGTTAGATTTTATAAACTAGGATGTTTAATTGCCTGTTTTACATTCAGAAGTATATATGCAATTTTTCTCACTCATTTGCTTATTAATTTTTAAAGTCTTTTTATTGAGATATATTCACATACTGCTTATTCATTTTTAATAGAAAACCAACTATATGCCAGGCCCTATACTGTGTCATGATGTAGATTACTGAACAATGCAGGTCTGGTTCTGAATTCAGCATACTATAATTCTAGCAGCAAAGGGGACTATTAAAGACTTATATAAATAAGTAATCACAATTATAAGAAGTCTTCTACTTCAAGCCAGGATGGAGTAACATGGACTGAAATTATCCTCCACTTGACTTGAAACATCCAAAAACAAAGGGGGATGGGGAAAAGGGAGTTTTTGTTTGGTGGGTATGGAGTGTGATAAAAATTAATGAAACAAACAAATCAAAACAATTCATATATATGAAACAACATTTTTCAAGACCCTGGCATCAGGAGGTATAGCACAGTGATCCCTGAGAGATGGGAATGAAATAAGCCCTTCAGTTGTCCCAGCTCATTGCCTTGAGAGAGTTTCAAGGCTCCAGCCAAGGAAGGAGGAACCTGGGCAGAACCTGTGGCCTCCCTGTTATGAGGAGGTCATCTGGGAGTGGAGGGAGACCAAGGCAGCTCTTTGCAAGGCAAGTGTAGGAACCAAGAGAGAGGCACATAGAGAGAACATCAGAGACATGTGGAGGATCCCTTCAAGTAGTCAGCAGGGTGGTCATTAGTGCTTCCATGTGAGGGTAAAACCACCCACCCGCGTCTTTGTTTCTTTCTATTAAACCACTCCCCAAGCTTTATTCCACTCCGCCCTAGTATTGACCCCAGCAATCAACCCAGTTCTTAGTAACACCCTGTTCCTGTTTAACTTCTGCCTTCCCAACCTGTTTAAGCTGGACAAAACTAAGAAGTCCAGGTTACTGCTGCGTACACATACACAAAGCAGCAAAAATATAATTTAAAGTAACCTAGTGATGTATGGCCCCTAAAATATCTATACCCTCCCATCATGCTAAAGCCGCCATTTTCTGACCAGGCAATGTATGAGCAAGCATGACCCCCCACTGCACGTGCTCCACCTAACCCTGCCCTCTATCCCACGTCATATCACACCACCTTGCAGAACCACCCTTACCCTACTTCCATAAAAACGCTGCTCCTCTTTCAGTCAGGGAGACAGATTGGAGTTTTTACCTCCTGTCTCCTTCCTTGGCTGCCTCACAATAAAACTCTCTTTTCTCCAAATCCTGGTACCATGGCCTTGACTTTTCTGTGCATCTGGCAACAAGTCCATTAGTTGGTAACAAGGGAACTAACCAAGGCTGGAGAAAGGATTAGAGAGAGCAGTGCCTGACACTTACACAGGGTTGGAATAGTGGCTTTTCCCACAAGCCAGCCTGGAAAACCTCATGATTCATGGGGATTAAATAGTGTACACAGAATAGTGTCTCAGTAGTGGCCAATGAATAGTTCTAGACTGAGAAATGCCCAGGGCTGCCTAACAAATGAAAAGCAAGACCTAACACAAGTGAACTATTTCCAAGTAACCTTAACTGTGTCTCAGAACAAAGCTCAAAAATATTTATAGGAATACAAAAATATCTAGTGCCCAACAAGGTAAAATTCACAGTGTCTGGCATCTAAAGGAAAATTGCCAGGCATTAAAAGAAGCAGGGAATTATGAATTAATATGAGGATAACTATCAACCAATCAAAACTAAGCCAGAATTGACACAGATGTTAGAATTAGCAGGAAATGAGATTAAAAGAGTTATAGCTGTAGTCCATATGTTCAAAAGTTAAGTAATGACATGTACTTTTAAAAAGTCTCAAATCAGTCTTTTAAAGATGAAAACTGAAGTGCTTGACAAGCAAAATACATTGGATGGGGTTAATAGCAGATTAGTCATTGAAGAACTAAAGATTTATGAACTGAAACACATAACAATAGAGCAACCCAAAATAAAACACACAGAGAAAGGTAATACTAGTTTGTTTTTTAATAAGCAGAGTATGGTGAGCTGTGGGACAATGTCAAGTATGCAATTAGAGTCCCCAAAAGAGGAGGATGATGGATATTTGAAGAACTTATGACCCCAAATTTTCCAAATTTAATGAAAGCTATAAACCCATGGATCAAAGATGCTTAATGAACCCATAGCACAAGAAACATGAAGAAAGAATGTGAAACTGTCACAGACTGGCGGATACCTGGGAGACACAACAACTAAAGGCCATGTTGGATTCTGGATTGAATACTCAAACAGAAAAAGGATATTAAGAGAAAAACTGATGAAATTTAATTAAGGTCTGTAATTTATAGTAATGTACCAGTGTTAATTCTTGGTTTTGATAATTGTACCATGATTATGTATGATGTTAATATTAGGGGGTGGTTGGGTGATAAGGGATACAGAGAAACATCATGCTATTTTTGCAGCTTTTCTGTAAATTTAAAAGTATTTCAAAATAAAATATTATGGTAAATGCTGTGAAGTATAACAATAGAGTCATTTTGTACATAAAACATGGAAATCTGATGTAGTCTGGAAGCCAGTGACAGTTTCACTGAATAGGTGTCATTAAAAGGATAACTGATGATGAGGAGGCATTACCCAAAGAAGTGTGGGTGAATTATGGGGATTGGGTATTGTCTCTGATATTCACTCAACTCAAAGTGGATATTGATATATCTGCAAGTATGTATTAATTTTAATACCATTCCATGTGTTTCCATTTCCCAGCTCCTAGAACAAATAGCATACAGTGGGTTGGCTTAACAACAGGAATTTGTTACTCATGGTTTCAGAGGCTGGAAGGCCTGCTTCTTCCCAGGATTAGTATTCTCTGGCTGGCAGCAATCTTCAGGGTTCCTTGGCTTTTCCATCCATGGCAAAACAAGTGGCAGCATATTCACTTTTCTTCTCTGGGTTTCATTGACCTCCTGGTTCCATTGACTTGTGGCTTCTGGCTGCTTCCTGTGTGGCTTCTCTATGTGTGACTTTCATTCTGCTTATAAAGGCTCCGATTATCTGGATTAAAGACCACCCTGATTCAGTTGAGCCATACATTAACTGGAGTAGCATCTTGAAGAAATTGTATTTAAGAGAATGCAGACCAAGACCAACAACATGTCCAAACTGGGTTGCACTATTCCTTGCACAGCACCAGGGAAGTGAAGAAGTTGGATGACTCTAGAGAACTTCCTGACTGTCATTACCACCAATACAGTTGTGCTTTTTTGTCTGCTAGGAGAGCTTGGATAGCTCACTGGCAGCAGCAGGTGCACTTCAAACGTGAGCTTCCAGCGAGGGGTGATTTGTTTGTGGGGTTATCTATATATATTCTCGCCTCTGTTAATGAGCAGACTAGCTAAGGTTAGCGTGGCATTTGAAGTGTAGGAAGGATTTCCTCTGGAAAGCTAATTGCTTTCCACAGTGACTGGAAGTTTAAACCTTGATCTCAGGAGTTTCATGTTCTACCTGCCTTAAAAGAAGTGAAGAATTTAGCTCTTAAATATTGTCTGGCAAAAATAATTGTGCTATTCTTCTGAGAGAAGTAAAGCTTCCTCTTGATCACTCTTCCAATCCTCTCTGACCCAGAGTAGTTAACTCGCATCCTACTTGAATAACAAATTGGTTTTCCTTAGTGGCAGGACAATTTTAAAGTGTGCATTCATAGAATGGCAGTCCCCATGAGCTAGAAAGAGGACAGGGTTTGTGGTCTGAGTCTCTGCATCCCTTCAACAGTGTGATCACAATGGGAGTAGATGGCAACTGATGTGTTTACAGTTTCATAGACATTTCAGGGTCACGTTTCCTCTCTTTAAAGATAAGGACATTCTCAGTCGTTTGTAGGTATCCCCTTCTTCTGAGCACTTTTCATATTTCTGATTTAAGAAATCAGTTTTTTTCTCTTTATAATTGTGATTGCCTGTTCTTGGGAAACGCATAAGTGTATTCATAGGGAAATTAGTGAGAAAGATCCAATTACTTTTAGGCAGAGATGCTGAAATCTCAACTGTTATTGAGGACAAAGAAGATTTGCATCTGTACCCAGACTTAGGCTTCTCTTTCTGGGAGGAATATAATTAGGGGGATAGTGAATGCAGGCCTGTTTATTTCTTTCCCTTTTGCTTACAGAAAAATGCTCTTAATACCCATTCATTGAAAGGCAATGCTAATGGAAAATCACATTAAACAGAACCAAGTTGACCACCTCCCCCTGGGGGCCATCTCTGTTGGGACATAGGACTTTGAGAACCTCAGGGAGAAGCAAGACCAGAGGGGATGGAGGTTTGACTGAACTTTTCTTTCATGGACCAGCATGTCCAATTGTTCTATACTTGTGGCCAGTGACCTTCCTCTTTAAATTATTGATCCTCTAAGGAGCAGAAGCTAGACTTGACATCCTTCTGTGTGATGTATATGGTTTAAATTTTAGAATAAAATTCCCCTTAGGCCCTCATGCACCATGATTTGTGATATTGTTGCAACTCTGAGTTGATTTCTTAAAAATTCTTCATGATATTCCTTATGCAGGAAGCTCCCCAGCGTGAGTCTTTGCCACCCTTGGAATCCCAGGGTGTCTGTTGCAATTCCTGGATTGAAGTTGTTCAGTCTCTGTGTGTTGAATTAATAACGTTGTGCTTTTATAATTAAAAGGAATATGAGTATATGTCAGCCTTTAGCTTTTCAGGTGGCCTGCAGGTCAGTGGGAAGTGTTGCTGGGGCACTTATATGACTCGTATAAGGCAGTCAACTTCCCTGAGCGTGGGCCTAGACATATAAAATTCAGTTCCAGACAGGACTGCAAGAGTCATAGCTCATCCAAATTAGCAATAAGCTCCAGGGCATAGTGTAATTACTTATTTTCCTAAGTAACACAGGCATGCTGACTTAATTACAATCGTTTTACTGTGAAATAGAATTGTGATAATTTCCAAGTTAGTATGTCTCATTAATGAGATTTACTAACTGTTATTAGCAGTTTTGTGAAATGCCTTTTTGTTTTAAATCATTTTCTAAATTGCTAAAGTCATTTATGGAAGGAAAACATTTCCAATTTTTTTTCTGGAGGTGAAGGGTACTTGCTCCAGAAAAAATCTCAGTGCTAAACTTTCCTGGGTGACAAGACCTAACTGTGCAAACAGAGCAAACCAAAGCAAGTAATTATAATCCTTACCATGTTTGTGTGTTTCCAAACCACCAATGATGGATTAATATCCATCATTATGTATCTAAATATTAGGATTTTTTTTTTTTTTAACCGGGGCTAGTATGATGATCCAAATGCAGTCACCCTGGGGATGGGGCTGACTTTGGAATGAGGGTCAGAGTAAACCTCTTGAGGGTGGTGACATTCGGGTGGCAATGTGAATAATAGGAAGGAGCCAGCTAGAGACATTTTGGAGTAAGAACAATGCACACAGAAGAACTGGCAGAGAATTCCCTAAGGAGGAAGCTCACAGATTTCTGTCTACCTGGGGGACAGCAGTAGTGGCTGTTCCTAATGGGACACTGGCTGTAATCTGCTGTTACTAGCTGAGTGACTTTGAGAACAGTCCCTGTAAAATAGAAGTCGTGATAGAATCTACTTCACAGGGTTGTCGTAAGAATCTGATGATGCATTCAAAGTGGTGACTACGGTAGCAATAATGACAGCTATGGGTCTTCTAACATTATTTATTGCCTTCCTTTCTTGACCTTCTTCATCAGTTCTCTAGGCAAATGGCACCTTTTCAGTAAAGCCTCCTACCCACCCTATTTAAAATAGCAACCCTGGTGGTCCCTCACCATTTCTTTATCCAGCTTCTTTGCATTTTTCACCCCTGGGCATGCTATGTATTTATTTGTTTATAGTCTGACTCACTCCAAGAGAAAATAAGCTGTGACCACAGGTATCTTGTTTTCCTCAATCCTCAGTCACCAGTGTCTAGAACATTTCTTGATGCAAAGGGGATGCTCGGTAAATCCTCGCTAAGTAAATTAACCAATATCATCACAGGCCTGTTACCAGGTACTACAATATGGTTAAACGGGAGATCTTTGATGAGTCTAATGGCCAGCCTGGGTCAACGAGGCGGAAGATGATTTTTACCTCTCCTCTCGATGATCATCATTGTATTGTGAGCTGGAAAGGAAATTCCGACCACTATTTTAGATGCTATTTCATGGACAAAGACCAGCTTCAGCCTTGTAGAGTGATCAAGCCCTTCTAATGTGCTAAGTACTATCTGTATCAAATTACATTTCAAGATGTGACAGGCTGTAATGTGACAGGAGGGCTTCCTACCCAAACCATGGTTCCCTACTGAGCTCAGCAAAAACAGAAAGCTAATAATAGAGAAATGCAAGGGAGGTTCAGGTTTTATGGGACCATGAAATCTTTTCTCTTGTATGAGATGGGGCATGCCAGGAACCCCCTAGATCTTTTATGCCACCTGAGGGCTGATAAATCATTATTGAAAATGGGAAAGGGGCAAAAAGGCAATGGTGAATTGAAGCAGGATTTAAGGGTTTTGGAAGACATATGCATCATTAATCTGGATTCCTAGGGAGGTGATTGGTCAAATTCCCAGCAATTAAAAAAATTAATTTTGCATTTCTCATCCCCAGGCATGCTATGTATTTATTTGTTTATAGTCTGACTCACTCCAAGAGAAAATAAGCTGTGACCACAAGTGCCTTGTTTTCCTCAATCCTGTCACCAATGTCTACAACATTTCTTGACACAGAGGGAATGCTCAGTAAATCCTTGCTGAGCAAACCCGACACTAACCCCTCTAACTCTCTCTGGGTCCGCCGGGCTAGCCCAGCCATGCTGTTCTCAAGGAGATGCCAGAAGCCCGGGTGAGGTAATGGAAACGTCCACAGCCTTTCAGATCCGCAGCCCAGAACCATCCCAACGCTTCTGCCTCATCTGTCGGCCAAAGGAAAGCATGTGGTTGAACTCCAAGTCAGACGTCCCTTTTGGTAGCAGAAATAGTCAAAGGGTAAAGAGTGTGGCTGCAGAGAGGGATAAAGAAGTGATGCTAAGAGTGCAATCAACCAAGCTGCCAGAAACAGAAAAAGATGGAGGTGCATGGTTGCAGGCCGCACACCTGTCTAGTTGTATATGGAGGGAAGGTTCATTCAGTGAGGTAAGATGTATAGAACACCAGACAATGTTAGCAATTGCTAAAGGTTAGTTCTTTTCATTTGTAACCAATTCAGGTCACCAAAGCAACCACATGATGACTGCATTTAAAATGAAGCAGCAACTGAATAAGATTTAGGGATTGTGAACTTTGTTTCCCCAGATTGCTCAAACAATTGGCAAATATGGTTGGCATGATTAGTGAGGAGCCATTTAGTCAGACGTTAAGTGTGGACCCAGGTTCTTCCATTTTCAGCTGTGAATTCTTGAGGAAGACAGCAGCTTCTGTGAGCTTCCACTTCCTCCTTGCCAAATGAGGACAGTAGGGTGGTCAAGTGGTTTCATAGATGGGGCTTGTGTTCCTCTGCCTGATAGGTCACTTTATCTTCCATTCTTTGGGTTTTATATGACATTGTGAGGGTCACTGTTTACAGCCCAACTGATGGAAATTATTTCCAAATCCTTCATGACTTACACGCATAGAAATAAGATTATCTCTGGACTTTAGCAAGATTATTGAACATTACACAGTGTAAATTACTGGGTACAGTAATTTTGTCTCTATCGTTCCATCCTGCTTTGCCTGCCTTGCTGATAAAGGAAACTACTCTTTAAATTGCTCTGTTAAGTAGAAGCATGCTCGCTCTGCCTGCCAGCTCATAACAGAATCAGCTCAAACCAAATGTCTAGAACTGTAGCCCTGGGGCTCCCTTTCAAAAGGAATTTAGAGGAGTTTAATTTTGGGAGCAGCAAACCTGACAGGAAATCACTGAGCTGATTTTGGCTTCCTGTTCCCAGGTAACCATCAGTGTTCTCCTTCTCCGACTCCCAAAGATGCTGGCAGAGCCCCTGCCGCCTCATCACCAGCACTGCTTGCTCATCACCTGTCCAGGCCTGGCTGGAGCAGGCTCCAAAACAGCTGCCTCAGGCCTTCCATCCCTTTAGACCTGCATCCCAGCCAGTGGCATGTTTGACAGCATTTGAGAGAAGATAGTAAAGTTTACACTCCTTTTCTCTTATGGAAATAGAGAAGCATCATTTTCTGGGATAGACGCTTTGGAAGCAAATATGAAACTTTTATGATGATCCTAGGTTTATATGTTGCTGACTGATTCTCATTACCAATATGGGAGTCCAGAAAATGGCTGCTTTGCCATTTAAGAGTTCTTTGCCCAAATGGAAAACCAAATGGTTTGTTCAGAATTATTGAGGGATTTATTCAAGGATGAGAAAGATTAAGCTTTTCCCTCAGTTAAGGTTTGGGCCATTATGTTTTCTTTGTGGTTTTCAAGCCAGATAAATGTCAGGGACCGAATGCTTTTTGTCTCTCTTTACATTAGCCTTGAGAAATGAGACTGCTTGTATGCTCTAAGACTTAGGCAAAGATATGATGGAGTTGGTGTTGATATTAGACCAAAAGCCCAAACTGCTTTGCCGCCAGCCAGTCCATCCATGTGCATTTATGTTCTGAAGTACTCTTCATGAGAGCTGCGGCAGCACATTGAAATTGCTTTGGATTATCATAATTTAGCAAATCATCTAATTACTATGTATTAAGCTGGCTCAAGAGACTCCTGTTACCTTGCTCTTTGATCTGAAGGAAAAAAAAGGAATAATTATCAGATAGTTACAGTCTGTCTTTTAATTTTCATTGTTCCAATGGCATACTCAGAGAGTGGTCCTAACAGAGCCCTCAGACAGCAACTGTTTCCTCTGTGTGGGTTCACCATGGAAGCAATACATGGAGACTGAGATGTAATGTTCACAGAATTTGGCGTATTGCTACCTTCTTTTGCCCTTCTCTGAAAGATAGCAGTTCCAAAGGCTTTGGGGGAAAACATGCTGTTTTCTGTCAGATTTGCCCAAAATGACATGCAAGATTCTTTTCTCTACACATAGGCATTTTCAGCAAAATGTCTTTGGAGTTTGGCTCTTGGTGGGAAGTGGGGGTTGGAGGTGAAGGAAATATGGCAGGTTAACAGGTGGAGGGAGCTGGGCATTCAGACATTCTCCTTACAAGGAAGTGCTGCCATCTTCCTCCATTTCCACTGCTCACCGCATTCAATCAGTTCCATAAGCCTCACTCTCCAGGAGTTCGCTACTGTTTATACATTTATTGATTCACTCAAGCACCCTCTCTGTTTCAGGCCTTCTACTTGATTCTAGGCATACAAAATGAAATTGGACCCATTTCTTACTGTAAAGCTGTCAGACCTATAAGCTTTGTTCTTATTTGCTAAGAGGAATTAATTTTAAAGTGATATAGGTATATATTTGAGTAAAGAGTTAATCTTGCCTCGTAGGAAACAATTCATATGAGAAGACTTTAAAGAAAAGGCAACTTTTGGAATGGGGTGTTTATGGGTGACTAGGAGTTTTCCAGGAAGAAAAATACATTGAGAATAATAAAACCAATAGTGCTCTTTGTTGAGCACCTACTGTGTGCTACCCATGATATTACATGTTACAAATGCCTTACCACAATTACTCATCAAACAATATGAATTATAGTAACTCCTATCATCCCCATTTTATAGGCAAGGAATCTGCAGAAATGGACTGTCCCAGATAGAGGCAGGATTTCAAGCAGGCTGGCCCCAAGTCAACTCCGAACTATCACACTGTACTGCCAGGTGCCCCTGGCAGAAGGAGGAGTGTCCAAAAAGAGAGAAATTTGACACTATATGAATGACTAAGGGAAGTGTGAGCATCTTATATGCCCAAGGATTTGGTTGTGGGGGACACTTACCAGCTGTGTGACCTGGGGACAGATAATTGAACTCTTTTAAACATTAGCTTTTTCACAAAATGGGTTGGGCAAGCGGTCTAGCTCACAGCTTTGTGAGAATCCCTTTTCTTTTTGCTCCTTTCCTTTCCCCTGCCACTCCTTCCCCACTTCCTACCTAACAAGTGGGGTTGAGTACCTGCCCTGTGCCCAGTGCTTGGGATTCAGCTTAAAGGGGCAGGATGAGGACTCAGCCCCCCTGGCCAGGGGCAGGCATGGGGCACCCTGGTCACATTATGGGGCAGCCAGCAACGTCCCACATGCCCCCATTCTATGCCTGCTCTGTGGCAGAGTCCCCCCTGCCCCCCACCCCGTCTGTATTTCTCCTGGACTCTCTCTGCCTTGCTCCATGTCTCCCTGTGTCTTTCCATCCACTGTGCTGCTGTTGCCCTTTAGCTCTGCCTCCCTCTTAGACCTGCAAGTCTTTTTTGAGTCAGGCTGAGTTTCTCGCTCTTCTCTTTCTTTCTGTCTTCCTGTGTTTCTAATTCTGTGTCTGTCTCTCCGTCCGTTATATTCTGTTTTTCTCTTCCTCTGTATTCATTTATGCTGTACATGCTGTCTTTCTAGTTGATATTTTTATGTCTGTCTTTCTCTCCCCCTCTCTCCATTTTTGTGTCTGTCTCCTTCTCCCTTTCCACCTCCTTCCCAAACATCCAGAAACAGAACCCGTCCAAGGGATTAAGAATCAGCCAGAGATTCCAGCTCCATATTTACCAGCTCCTTGGACCCACTGCTGGCCAGTTTGCAGTTTCTATACAGTGACTTCATCATTCTGCACTAGTAAAGTCACAACTGTGAGCCTGGACTCCAGGCTTCTCTTTTGAAATTTTTCTCTCAGTAGTCCTGTCTAATCAGGCTTAGGTGTTAATTAAATAACTGATATTTGCATGCCATATTTGTGACAAATTGCTGTTGCATTAGATTTTATTTGGCCTAAGTTGGATAAGAAGATTCCTTCAGTCAACAAAGAAATACCGTTAGCAGGTTACAGCCGTAATTAAGCAGAGCTTTCCTGAGGTGCTGATAGATTCAGGAACAGGGAAGGAATTCAAGATAAACACATCCACACTTATCATTCAGTGTTGGCACTGGGGTCAGTGAATGAGCAGGTCCTGCCTGAGATAGCGGAAGCACACGGCACAAGAAATGCAGAGGAATCCAATCCACATTTAATCCAGGGTGTTCTCTTCCTTTTTTTCCCTGTCTCTTTCTTTCCTCTGTGTCTCTCTCCCTATTTGTCTCTCTTCACCTGTCTATCAGTCTCTGTCATTCAGATTACTTGTTATCTGTCTTTATATCTCTCTGTCTCTCTTTGTCTGATAGTGTATTAGATTCTTGTGACTGTTGCAACACAATTTGGTGGCTTAAAACAACATAAATTGTCTCACAGTTCTGGAGATCAGAAGGTATGGGCAGGGTTCTGTTCCTCCTGAAGGTTTTATGAAAGTACCCATGTTTTCCCTCTTCCATTGTCTGGTGGCTGCTGGCAACCCTTGGCTTGTGCACATCACTCAAATCTCTGCCTCTCTGGTCGGGTGGCTCCTCTGCTGTGTGTGTCACAGCTCCCTCTGCCTCTTACAAGGATCCATGTGTTGCATTTAGGGCCCACCTGGATACTCCAGGATAATCTGCAAAGTCCTTTTGTCATGTGAGGCAACATTCATAGGTTCCAGGGATTAGGGCCTGGACACCGGTTCAGGGCTGTTGTTAAACCTGGTACAGGTGCCTCTTTGTCCCTCTCCTGTTCCTTCTGCATCTCACCCACTCCCAGAAGGGGCCTTTCTACAGGATCCTCAGTTGCCCCCTTTTGGCCCCTTTTGAAGGTGTTCATTGAACTCAGACAGTGAACTGGCAGCTCTGACAAAGATATTGTATGAACTCCTCAGGAAACGCTTCGCTGGCTAGTCAAAGAAGAAGTGAAGGTCTTCTATCTGTCTTTCTTAAAAGTCTTCAACTCATTGGATTAAATCCAGCTGATTGAATTCTCTCATTGTGGAAGGCATGCCCTTTGTTGATATAATCAGTCACAGCTGCAACCAATTGACTGATGATTTAATAAACCAGCCTTCTTGTTTATTAACTAGCCACAAATGTCCTTGCAGTAATGGTTAGGCCAGTGCTTGCTTGGCCAAGCACCTGGACACCATCACCTGGCCAGGTTGACATATGAACCTAACCATCACAGTACCAACACAAGCAAAATCATCATATTTGACCCCTAACCTCTCAGACTGTAGAAATCACTTCCTTACACAAAACAATCTCCATCAGGCAGTTTGGGGCATTAGCTAAGGGCTTGTGATTTGAAGTTGGGCTTCTCTGAGTTTGAATCCCAACTCTACTATTTCTTAGGCATTTGACCTTGGGCTGCCAGTATTTAACATCTGAGTCTCAATTTCCTATTTTTTAAAGTGGATATGAGCAGCCTCCTATTGGGGGTTGCTGTTTCATCATCCTCTAGCATCAGACCTTGGCCTGAGCAGACAGAGTTGACCTGAATTGTTAGAGGCTCAGCACACAGGAAAGCAGAAGTGAAGACCAAAGTTTAAACTCCTGTGTGCTCTGGATATCTCCTTTTCTCTTGTTTGCTTTGTATCTATGACTCGGTCTTTTTTTTTTTTTTTTTTAATCTTCATTTTATTGAGATATAGTCACATACGACACAGTCATACAAAACAGATCGTACATTCGATTGTTCACAGTACCATTACATAGTTGTACATTCATCACCTAAATCAATCCCTGACACCTTCATTAGCACACACACAAAAATAACAAGAATAATATTTAAAGTGAAAAAGAGCAATTGAAGTAAAAAAGAACACTGGGTACCTTTGTCTGTTTGTTTCCTTCCCCTATTTTTCTACTCATCCATCCATAAACTAGACAAAGTGGAGTTTGGTCCTTATGGCTTTCCCAATCCCATTGTCACCCCTCATAAGCTACATTTTTATACAATTGTCTTCGAGATTCATGGGTTCTGGGTTGTAGTTTGATAGTTTCAGGTATCCACCACCAGCTACCCCAATTCTTTAGAACCTAAAAAGGGTTGTCTAAATTGTGCGTAAGAGTGCCCACCAGAGTGACCTCTCGGCTCCTTTTGGATTCTCTCTGCCACTGAAGCTTATTTCATTTCCTTTCACATCCCCCTTTTGGTCAAGAAGATGTTCTCCGTCCCACGATGCCAGGTCTACATTCCTTCCTGGGAGTCATATTCCACATTGCCAGGGAGATTCACTCCCCTGGGTATCTGATCCCATGTAGGGGGAGGGCAGTGATTTCACCTTTCAAGTTGGCTTAGCCAGAGAGAGAGGGCCACATCTGAGCAACAAAGAGGCATTTGGGAGGAGGCTCTTAGGCACAGTTATAGGGAGGCCTAGCCTCTCCTTTGTAGCAACCGTCTTCCCAAGGGTAAAACCTATGGTAGAGGGCTCAACCCATCAAACCACCAGTCCCCTATGTCTGTGGTCATGTTAGCAACCATCGAGGTGGAGTAGGCGAATACCCCTGCATTCTCCACAGGCTCCTCGAGGGGGCTCTACATATTTTTTTCCTTTTTTTTTTTTTTAACTTTTTTTTCTTTTTTAAATCAACTGTATGAAAAAAAAAATTAAAAAAAAAAAACATACAATAAAAGAACATTTCAAAGAGACCATAACAAGGGAGTAAGAAGAAGACAATTAACCTAAGATAACTGCTTTACTTCCAACATGTTCCTACTCTACCCCAAGAAAGTTACCTAATATAGCAACATTTCTGTGAACTTGTTCCTACTATATCCATCAGAAATTAACAGACCATAGTCATTCCTGGGCATCCCCAGAACGTTAAATAGCTTATCTGTTCTTCTTGGATTATTGTTCCCCCTTCCTTAATTGCTCTCTATTGCTAGTTCCCCTACGTTCTACATTATAAACCATTTGTTTTACATTTTTCAAAGTTCACATTAGTGGTAGCATATAATATTTCTCTTTTTGTGCCTGGCTTATTTCACTCAGCATTACGTCTTCAGGGTTCATCCATGTTGTCATATGTTTCACGAGATCGTTCCTTCTTACTGCCGTGTAGTATTCCATTGTGTGTATATACCACATTTTATTTATCCACTCATCTGTTGAAGGACATTTGGGTTGTTTCCATCTCTTGGCAATTGTGAATAATGCTGCTATGAACATTGGCGTGCAGATATCTGTTCGTGTCACTGCTTTCTGATCTTCCGGGTATATACCGAGAAGTGCAATCGCTGGATCGAATGGAAACTCTATATCTAGTTTTCTAAGGAACTGCCAGACTGACTTCCAGAGTGGCTGAACCATTATACAGTCCCACCAACAATGAATAAGAGTTCCAATTTCTCCACATCCCTTCCAGCATTTGTAGTTTCCTGTTTGTTTAATGGCAGCCATTCTAATCGGTATGAGATGGTATCTCATTGTGGTCTTAATTTGCATCTCTCTGATAGCTAGTGAAGCTGAACATTTTTTCATGTGTTTCTTGGCCATTTGTATTTCCTGTTCAGAGAACTGTCTTTTCATATCTTTTGCCCATTTTATAATTGGGCTGTCTGTACTATTGTCATTGAGTTGTAGGATTTCTTTATATATGCAAGATATCAGTCTTTTGTCAGATACATGGTTTCCAAAAATTTTTTCCCATTGAGTTGGCTGCCTCTTTACCTTTTTGAGAAATTCTTTTGAGGTGCAGAAACTTCTAAGTTTGAGGACTTCCCATTTATCTATTTTTTCTTTTGTTGCTTGTGCTTTGGGTGTAAAGTCTAGGAAGTGTCCGCCTAATAAAAGGTCTTGAAGATGTTTTCCTACATTATATGACTTGGTCTTTATCTCTGAATCTTTTGTTCTCTCTAAGCTTCTTTGGTTTCTTCCTGTCAGCCTCTGTCTCACTCTATCTCTAGCTATCCTTTTAGATGTTTAAGTATTTGTGTTTTCTTTGCTTTCCACCTTGCTATCACTGTCTGTCTTTCTCTGCTTTATATAAGCATGGGAGCCCTTTGTCTTTCTCCTTCACCTCTCAGTTTCTTTCTCTCTGTCTATCTCCCTTCCCCTTTCCTTCTCCCTCTCACCCACTCAGAGAAAGTCCCTGTCAATAGGATCCAGAGGTTTGCTACCCCCCAAGAAGGCCCATCACACATCTGTCTCCCCAGGGCAGCCCCTAATCCCCCTCTTCAGATGGAGCTTGGCACCAAGTAAGACTAGAACATCCAGGCTTCACTTGGCCTTCTTCTCCATCCCATATGGAGATGGAGCCATGGATAGCATTTACTCAGGTTTCTCATGCTATTCCCCATGATGGGATGCAACCTCCTCGAGTTGCCAACACAGCAAAGGCTGTCACACATTGCCTCCAACCTCGATTGCCTCTGCCACGTGGTCCCTCTATCCTGAGGGTGCCGTGGCGCTGGTGCAGTGTCAATATAATTCTTCTCCTCCCCTCCCCTCCCCTCCTCTCCCCTCCTCTCCCTTCCTCTTTTTCCTCTCATGGTTGTCAAAGCAGTATGCATACTTGAGCCCAGTAGAATATGTATCATGACTTGCAATTTTACAGATGAGGAAACAGACAGCAGTGAGATTCCTCCTGACCTAGGGTCACCCAGGAAACTTGTAGGAAAACTGAGATTTAAACCCATGTCTTCTGACTCATAGTTCACTACCCCTAGCAGTGACCCATCTTGCTTTCCCTAGAAGTGAGAATAAGAGTCTATAGCTAGAAGTGAGGATTTGGTACTTATCTCTAGCTACAAAAGCGAAATGTGTACAAGTTGGAATGCCTTAAATACTTTGGGATTACATGAAGAATGTAAGGATTTTAGGCCAACCTCTCAATGGATTTAAAGTGAAAAGGGCATCGATTTTTGTTATTATGATGGTACAGTGTCTCATAAACTCAAGGAGAGGGAAGTAACACACACACATACACACACACACACACACACACGCACTGCTTAAGAATGAGCTGGAATGAGCACTGGAGCTCTGTAGAAAATCCAGGAAGTAGCTTCTGTCTCTCATTTCTACCCTCTGGAGATTTGCTTCATAATTTTTCTGCCAACAGACAGACAAGCTTTCTCTTCTTCGCAATCCATGTGGCAGAAAATGGCCACCAACTGCTTCTGGTTTATATCCCCACCTCTGGAGGGAGGGAGGGAATCCCTCATTCCCATTTCTGTCGGCTCCTTGGCCCAGTGTGGGTCAGATGCTCGCTTAGGGACTGGCCAGTGATGCCAGGGTGGACGGGGCCTTGCTTCCCAAAATGGCTGCCAGGGGCCCAGTTGCTATTGCCAGGGGCTGGTGTCAGGAAACGGTGCTCAGGACCCCACTGTTTGATGGCTTCACATTCACAATATGCCAGGCACAAAAACTTGCTCTTGGACCTCATGTTCAGTCTCTCAGAATTTTCTTGATTCCTTTCTCCACTTCTTGATTCCACTCTTTGCAGGAGGAATGTTTGTCTTTTTTGTTGTTTCAGCGGCTTCAAGCTTTCCACAGAGAGGTTGAAGACTCACCTGTTTTATATTCTGTTGTGAAAGTGGTGAAGATCAATAAAAATTGCTGAACAATCCATAAAGCCCACTGGACATAAATCTTCTTTGCTGGTGACCCCTTGTGGGGTCAGGTACGTGGCGATTACTGCCTAGTTATTTTCAGCTATGAGTGGACCTTCCCTGTCCACTGGGAGAGTGATATGGGAAGCTTCCCCTCTCCCCCAACTATCTGTGGCCCTCTTAACATGATAACTGTGCTTTGAGCAGAATTGGATTTTTATTGAATTTTTCTCACAGTACTACTTTATTTGAAATGACTTTCTTCATTTTCTTCAGGGGCAAGAGATAGCTAAGTTTTGAAAGCATATATATACTGTCATGATATCATGTTATCAGAAACCACAAAAATAGAGTTTAATGGTGGGCTAGGCAGACTTCAGAGATACCTAATGCCCCACAGTGGAATTGAAAATCATTTTTTAAGTTTTTGCAGATGCCCTAGTTTTTCTCTGAGTGAATTTCACAGTTGTCTTGCAGTTTTAGAAATCAGGACTAAAGTATATCTAGGGGCAAAGGGAGGAAAATGAAATGCAGTTATCATGAGAGTTAGATTCTGAGGCTGACAGGAGAATGTTAGCTGGCAGAAGAGGAACCAGTGGACCACAGAGTTTGTTCTTTTTCCTGGAATTTCTGGACACAGGAGAGTTGGATTATAATACTTCACAAGCTCTGTGCTCAGTGTCATTGAGCTTTGGGGCTCCTTGGCTATTTCTACTAATAATTGAACTTCGCATTGTATAAAACACATTTAAGCAGTTATTGCTGGGCATTTTTTGTTGTTGTTTTAATTGAGACTTTCCAAATTTAGTTTTGACCCTTAAAGCTTCCTTTTGACTTGGATAAAACACAATTTTAGCTTCATTTATTAGATGAGGTAGGAGAGTGAAATAATAACATGCTGGGCTTTGAGCTGTGACTGTCCCTGCTCAGATCTTAGCTCTACCATTGGACAGCGGTTATTTCATCTCTATTGGTCAGGGTTCCACCAGAGTGACAGAGCCAATGGAATATACATACATTAAGGGATATCATGCAAGAAATTGGCTTATACAACTATGGGGGTTGGCTGGGCAAGTCTGAATTCTGTAGGGCAGGCCAGCAGTAACTGATGCTGTAGTCCACCGGCAGAATTTTTTCTTTTACAGGGAAACATCAATTTTTCTCTTAAAGCCTTTCAACTGATTGGATTAGGCCCAAGCAATTATTAAACCGTTTACTTAAAGTTATCTGATTATGGGCTCTAGTCATATCTTCCTATTATTACATAGAAACATCTAGATTAATGTTTTGTTGGATAACTGGGTACTATAGCCTAGCCACATTGACATGTGAAACTGACCTTCATATCATTTTGAGCTTGAATCCTTAGCTAATAAGTTGGGACTAAAAATACTAATTTCTGAAAGCAGATGCTATGGAGATTAATGAGATAATGATAAGAGCATTTATTATTTATGGAAGTGCTTACAGTAGTATACTAGATACTATGCTTCATGCTGTATCATTACCAGATGTTAATATGCCTTGCTTAGTGATATAAATGTGTATTGTCAATAAATTACTTAACACAGGACCTGATACACAGTTAAGAGTATATTAAAAGTTGGGTGGTGGTATTGCAGTCCCCTATGGCACTTATCACAGTCTGTAATTGTTTTACATAATTGTTTGGTTATGTGTTTCTGGTTTTTATCCTTTCTGACAGATTGAACATCTGGAGGACAGAGACCAGGGCTCTTTTTGTCACCACTGTATCTGTGCTTCCTGGCTCTGCAGCTAGCACCAAATAGATTTCAGTAATTGCTTTCCCAATGGATGGAAGCATGGGTGGGGTACAAAGAGCTAAACTGTTCTGCTAAACCATGTGTGATGGTCACACATGCTGAGTGGTGCTTCCAATGTCGGCCCTTCACAGGGTGAAAGGCTGCTGCAGGGTAGTTTAAGCAAAAGGGTCTGTAGGGGAGTATTAGTCAGGGTTCTCTAGGGAAACAGAACCAACAGGAGATATCTGTAAATACAAGATTTTATAAAAGTGTCTCACGCAACTCTGGAGATAAACAAGTCCAGATTCCATAGGGCAGGATGCATGAGCCCAAATTCCTTAGGGCAGGCCATGAGCTGGCTCCTATGATGAACATCCTCAACAAACTCCCCAGGAGAGGCTGTCTAGCTGAAGGAAAAATGAAAGTTCTCTCTTCTCCCTTAAAAGTCTTCAACTGATTGGATTCTCGTATTGCGGAAGACACTCCCTTAGTTGATCATAAATATAATCATCCACAGATGCAATCAACTGACTGGCCTAACTGTTACTGCAAGGACATTTGTGGCAGGCTAATAAACTGGAAGTCTGTTTGATTAAATCATCAATCGATTGCATCTGTGACTGATTATATCAATGAATGGTGTGGCTTCTGCAATGAGAGAATTCAATCAGTTGGGTTTAATCCAATCATTTGAAGACATTTAAGGGAGAAGAGAGAGAACTTTCACTTCTTCTTCAGCTAGCCAGCCTCTCCTGAGGAGTTCATCAAAGACCGTCACTGGAGTTGCCAGCTCGCTGCCTGCCCTACAGAATTTGGACTCATACATCCCCACAGTTGCATGAGACACTTTTATAAAATCTCATGTTTACAGATACCTCCTGTTGGCTCTGTTTCCCTAGAGAACCCTAGGGAGCTTGTACACTGCGAGCAATTCTTGAGAAACAGAATCTTAAAATGGACTTTTACAATTGGTTTTCTACTCTGATTAGATTCAAAGGCACTAATAACTCCATATTTAATAATCTAGATGGCACTGACAGTTCATGGCATGAGTTGGCAGTGGGGATATGCAAGATATTATCATTTGATTCCCCTAAGGTATGAGGGAAGGCTCTGGGTGATGTTTTTGACACCTTAGCAGAGTTTTATGGAGTCAAGAGGTATAATGATGTTGGATGGTTATTCTTAGATATGCTGGATAAAGTTGTAAGAGAAAAGGACGAGCTGAAGGCTTCAGATTTGAAACTTAAACGCCGTATAACACATGTAAAGCTTTGTATGTGTGCCATGAAAGAAAATCTTATCTCCTGTGCCGACAGAATTGAGATCTCTGAAAACCAGACCCAGAGTCTCATGGTGAAAGTAGCAGATTTACAACATAAACCAAAATCTCAACGTCGCAGGGTGTATGCTGTTAAATTCAAGTCATTGATTGGAAAAGAATGGGATCCTGAAAATTGTCAGGGGGCATATGGAATGATAACAATGTCCAGTGGGGACATTGGAACCCTGAATTCTGTTGAGACTTTGCTAAATATACCTGTAATGTTCTGCTCTGAGGAAACAGCCCTCCACTCCCCCCACCTCCAGGGTACCCTGAGGAGCCTGACATCCAACCTCCAGCCTGCCTTGGGGAAACAGCTTCCCCACCTCCAGTCTTCCCCAAGGAGCCTACCATCCAACCTCCACCTAAGCAGATTAACCCTTCAGTGCCTGCTAAACCTGTAATCACCTCCCCTGAGGAAGCAGCCCTCACTTTTCTGTCTGAAGAGCATAATCTTGTTTTACCAGATGAAACTGCAATGGAATGTCCTGAAGTAATTGGCTTGAAGGATACTTCTAATTCTTTTCATGACCCACCCCCACCACCAGTCTTTAGTTCAAGACCTATAACCAGACTAAATTCCCAACAGGTCCCGAATGGTGAGGTACAAAGTATGACTTACCAGAAATTACACTATACTCCAAAAGAAATGAATGAGTTTTCCGATATATATATAGACAGAAATCAGGGGAATATGTGTGGGAGTGGATATTTAGAGTTTGGGATAATGGTAGAGGGAATGTAAAGTTGCATCAGGCTGAATTTATTGATATGGGCCCATTAAGCAGAGATCGTGCATTCAATGTTATAACTTGAGGGGTTAGAAAGGGCGTTAACAGTTTGTTTGGGTGGTTGGCTGAAACATGGATCAAAAGGTGGCTGATATTACCTGAGGTCGAAATGCCAGAATTGCCGTGATATAATGTAGAGGAGGGGATCCGAAGGCTTAGACAGATTGGAATGTTAGAGTGGATTTATCATGGAAGACCTCTCACACACCCAGGAATGTCCAGAGGACACACTTTTTACAAGGACTGTGAGGAATAAATTTGGGAGACTAGCTCTGTCATCTTTGAAGAGCTCTGTAGTTGCCCTTCTCTGTAGGTCAGATATTACTGTGGGAACTGCTGTCACTGAGCTGCAATCCTAAAGCACCATGGGGATAATTGGATCTAGAGTTGGCAGAAGCCACTGGCAGCAGTTAATCACCAAAGGCAAGGTGGGTGTGGCTACCATAAGGTACACCAGACCCAAAGCAGCAGTCAAAATACTTTGAGTTGCAGAGACTTATGACATTGGCTAGTAGATCTGGAGTACCTAGAAGTAAAATAGATGGACAGTGTGCTGGTTTGAATATATTATGTTCCCCAGAAAAAGCCATATCCTTTGATGCAATCTTGTGGGGCAGATGTTTTAGTGCTGATTGGATTGGAATCCTTTGGGTGTTCCTGTGGAAATGCGCCCTACCCAACTGTAGGTGATAACTCTGATGAGATAATTTCCTTGGAGGCGTGGCCCCACCCATTCAGGGTGGGCCTTGATCAGTGGAGCCATATAAATGAGCTGACATAAGCAGAAGGAACTCAGTGTAGCTGTGAGTGACATTTTGAAGAGCAGCTATAGCCAAGAGGGACACTTTGAAGAAAGCACAGGAGCTGCAGATGAGAGACAGTTTGAAGACAGCCTTTGAAAGCAGACTCTTGCTCCGGAGAAGCTAAGAGAGGACAAATACCTCAAGTGCAACTAAGAGTGACATTTCTGAGGAACTGCAGCCTAGAGAGGAATGTCCTGGGAGAAAGCCATTTTGAAACCAGAACTTGGAGCAGACGCCCTCCACGTGCCTTCCCAGCTAACAGAACTTTTCTGGACACCACTGGCCATCCTCCAGTGAAGGTACGTGATTGCTGATGTGTTGCCTTGGACACTTTATGGCCTTAGGACTGTAACTGTGTAACCAAATAAATCCCATTTAATAAAAGCCAATCCATCTCTGGTGTTTTGCATTCTGGAAGCATTAGCAAACTAGAACAGACAATCTACTAAATTCTGGTTTGATCTGTATAAGCAGAAGAATTCTAGGTCAAGTGAACAAAAGTCTACCTTGAATTACAAAAACAGAGAGTCACGGCCCCTTAATCAATTCCCAGACTTGAGACAGTTTACAGACCCAGAGCCCCTTGAATGAGGGGAAGGCTGGGTACCCTTGAGGAAGGACCCTGTTACACTGTCAAAAATTTATACTGTTATTCTTCCTTCCAGCCCTCCCCGGGGGACCTACAACCTTTTACCAGTGTAACTGTGCACTGGGGAAAAGGACATGATCACATATTTTGGAGCTTATTAGACATTGGCTCAGAAGTGACATTAATTCCAGGGGACCCAAAACATCACTCTGGCTCACCAGTCAGAGTAGGGGCTTATGGATGTCAGGTGATCGATGGAGTTTTAGCTCAGGTCCATCTCACAGTGGGTCCAGTGGATCCCCAGACCCATTCTGTGGTTATTTCCCCAGTTTCGGAATGTGTAATTGGAATAGACATACTCAGCAATTGGCAGAATCCTCACATTGGTTCCCTGACTCATGGAGTGAGGGGTATTATGGTGGGAAAGGCCAAGTGGAAGCTGTTAGAACTGCTCTTGCCTCGCAAATAGTGAATCAGAAGCAGTACCGGATTCCAGAGGTTATGCCACTACTAAGGACTTGAAGGATGCAGGGGTGGTGATTCCCATCACATCCCCATTCAACTCTTCTTTTGGCCTGTGCAGAAAACAGATGGGTCTTGGAGGATAACAGTGGATTATCATAAGCTTAACCAGGTGATGACTCCAATTACAGCTGCTGTTCTAGATGTGGTGTCAATGCTTGAGTAAATCAGCACATCCTCTGGTACCTGGTATGCAGCTATTGATCTGGTAAATGCTTTTTTCTCAATAGCTGTTAGTAAGGACTAACAGAAATAGACTACATTCAGCTGGCAAGGCTAGCAGTATACCGTCACTGTCCTACATCAGGGGAATATTAACTTCCAACCCTACGTCATAATAGTGTCCACAGGGACCTTGATCATTTCTCCCTCCCACAAGACATCACACTGGTCCATTATATTGATGATATCATGTTGATTGGACCTACTAAACAAGAAGTATCAACCATTCTAGACGTATTTGGAAGGCATGTGCCTGTCAGAGGATGGGAGATAAATTCAACAAAAATACAGGGGCCTTCTACCTCAGTAAAATTTCTAGATGTCCAGTGGTGTGGGGAATGTTGAGATATTCCTTCTAAAGTGAAGGATAAGCTGTTGCATCTGATCCCTCCTATGACCAAAAAAGAGGCACAACACCTAGTTGGCCTCTTTGGATTTTGGAGACAACATATTCCTCACTTGGGTGCGATACTCCGGCCCATTTACTGAGTGACCAGGAAAGCTGCTCATTTTTTTTTTTTTTTTTGATGTGACAAAAATCAAACTTTTAATCAGGCAAACTAGGAGTTATCTTGTGTGCTTTTTTTTTTTAATTAAATTCAGTTTTACTGAAATACATTCATACACCATACAATCATCCATGGTATACAATCCACTGTCCACAGAATGATAACATAGTTATGCGTTCAACACCACAATCTATCTCTGAACATTTTCCTTACATCAGAAAGAACCAGAACAAGAATAAAAAATAAAAGTGAAAAAAGAATACCCAAATCATCCCCCATCCCACGCCATTTGTCCTTTAGTTTTTATCCCCATTTTTCTACTCATCCATACACTAGATAAAGGGGGTGTGATCCACAAGGTCTTCACAATCACACTGTCACCCCTTGTAATCTACATTATTATATAATTGTCTTCAAGAGTCCAGACTGCTGGGTTGGAGTTTGGTAGTTTCAGGTATTTACTTCTAGCTATTCCAATACATTAAAACCTAAGAGGTGTTATCTATATAGTGCATAAGAATGTCCACCAGAGTGACCTCTCGACTCCATTTGAAATCTCTCAGCCACTGAAAGTATTTCGTCTCATTTTGTATCCCCTTTTTGGTCAAGAAGATACTCTCAGTCCCACAATGCCGGGTCCGCATTCATCCCTGGGAGTCATATTCTGCATTGCCAGGGAGATTTACACCCCTGGGAGTCGGGTCCCACATAGGGGGGAAGGCAGCGAGTTCACCTGTCGAGATGGCTCAGTTAGAGAGAGAGAGGGCCACATCTGAGCAACAAAGAGGTACTCAGGGGGAGACTCTTAAGCACCATTACATGCAAGTTTTGACTCTCCTTTGTGGTAATGAGCTTCATAAGGGCAAGTCCCATGCTCGAGGGCTCAGCACATCAAACCGCCAGTCCCAATGTTTGTGACAACATCAACACCAGTGCAGGTGAGGATGTCCAACACATCCGCACCTTCCCCCAGATCCTCGGGGCTGGGGAGGGGGAGGCTGTAAATATATTTTTTATTATCTGCCCAAATTACTCTGGGATGTGTCACTATTTCACTCCAGCCTATACTAACCTACCGTATCTCACTTCCTTTTCAAAGTTCCATGCAATTGTGGTGTTTGAACAAATTGACTGTAGAGTTGTACCATTTAGAGAATTTAGATCCTGTACCAAATAGGTATCTAATCCCTTGGTCTCATATGGAAGTTGAAGTTTTAAAACACAATCAGTTTCAACCTTTACCCTTTGGCCTGGCTTGCCCTGGTCTTAACCAGACCTGCTTCATTCATATCACTAATTGAAGTCTGGGATCTTTTTCAGTTTTTTTTTTTTTTTTTTTTTTGACAGTGGCTTTATGCACTAATACTGACATTCATATCTGCCGAGCTCTAGCTCTGAGTTTCAGGTGTCTCAGAGATGTGCGTTGTTCCAGAGACCAATCAGGTTATATGCTAGGGGATCAGCATCTCAAAGTTTAGAGATAGGCATTACAATTCAGGGATAGAGTTAACTGCTGTAAGAGCTTACACTCTAGGGACTATTACAATTATTATGTCCACGTTAGGCTATGTTCTAAGATTCAGTTCTGAGTTTACACATTGTAGTTAGTCCATATTGGTGAGGCATCATCCCTCTCACCATGTTTTCTCCAACACTTTTACTCCTATATAGATATTTTCCTACAATTTTATAGAGTTATATTCACATACCATACATTTATCCACAGTGTACAATCAGTTGTTCATGGTATCATCATAAAGTTGTACATTTATCACCACAATCAGCACTTGAACATACTGATTACTACAAGAAAAATTGTGTTTTTTTTAGCAATAAGAAAAAAATGATGAAAAGAAAAATAACATGTCATACAATACAATATACTAGTAAGGACAGCAAATAACACCGCTACCAAGAATCCCATATTCCTCCCCTATATCCCCCTCTCATATACATTTAGCATTGGCATATTTCCTTTGTTACATTTAATGGAGATATATTACAATGTTACTGTTGACCATAGACTCCAGTTTGCTTTGATTATGTTTTTTCCTGAATACCATCCCCTTTTCAAATTTCTACATAGTTGACATTCATTTGCTTTCCCACATGCAAAAACATTTTTATATTTGTATATTTAGTAACAGTCATTGGTCACTCCAGTTTTTGCCACGTTATACAGTCCCAGTCTTTATCATCTATCTTTACCTCTGGTGTCATACATTCTCTTATCCCACCTCATTCAGCTTTACTCACAGACATCTTTGTTCAGTGTACTTACAATACCGTGCTACCGTCACACAACACTACCATGCTATCTATTTCTGGATCTATGCAATCAATCCTAAACATTCTGTAGTCCTTCAGCATCAAATGGCTGATCTCTGACCTCTTTCTATCTCCTGGTCGCCTGTATTGTCAAAAGCTGCTAATTTTGAGTGGGGACTGGAACAAGATGAGGCTATGCAACAGGTCCAGGCTGCTGTGCAAGCTGCTCTGCCACTTGGATCATATGATCCAGCTGACCAATTGTGCTGGAAGTGTTAGTGGCAAATAGAGATGCTGTTTGGAGCCTTTGACAGGCTCCTGTAAGAGAATCACAATGCAGGCCCTTAGGATTTTGTAGTAAAGCCTTATCAGCCTCTGTAGATAACTATTCTCTTCTTTCTTTTTTTTTAAATTCAGTCTTATTGATGTATATTCATATACCATACAGTCATCCATGGTGTACAATCAACTGTTCATAGTACCATCATACGGTTGTGCCTTTATCACCCCAATCCATTTTTGAACATTTTATTTATACCATAAATAACAAAAATAAGAATAAATAACAAAAGTAAAAAAGAACATCCAAATAATCCCCCCATCCCACCTCAATCTTTATTTAGTTCCTCTCCCATTTTTCTGCTCATGCATCCTTACACTGTGTAAAGGGAGTGGGATCCACAAGATTTCACCATCACACTGTAACCCCTTTTAGGCTACATAGTTATATAGTCATCTTCAAGAGTCAAGGCCACTGGGTTGGAGTTTGATAGTTTCAGGTATTTACTTCTAGCTATTCCAATTCACTAAAACCTAGAAAGGGATATCTATATAGTGCATAAGAATGCCCACTAGAGTGACCTCTTGACTCCATTTGAAATTTCTCAGCCATTGAACTCTACGTTTTTTCATTCTGCCTTCCTTTTGGTCAAGAAGATGTTCTCAATTCTACAATGCTGGGTCCGGGTTCATCTTTGGGAGTTATATCCTGCATTGCAAGGGAGATTTACACCCCTGGGAGTCAGGTCCCAAATAGTGGGGAGGGCAGTGAGTTCACCTGCTGACTACTCTCTTTTTGAGAAACAGCTTTTGGCCTGCTATTGGGCCTTAGTAGAGACAGAACGCTTAACCATGGGCCACCAAGTTCCCATGAGACCTGAGTTGCCTATTATGAGCTGGGTGTTGTCTGACCCATCAAGCCATAAAGTTGGGCATGCACAGCAGCACTCCATCATAAAATAAAAATGGTATACATATACGAGATAGGGTTCGAGCGGGTCCTGAAAGCACAAGTAAGTTACATGAGAAAGTGGCCCAAATGCCTGTGCCCATCACTCCTGCCACATTACCTTCTCTTTCCCATCCCACAGTAATGGCCTCTTGGGAAGTTCCTTACAGTCAGCTGACTGAGGAAGAGAAAATTTGGGCCTGGTTTACAGATGGTTCTGCACAATATACAGGTACCACTGGAAAATGGACAGCTGCACTACTGTAGCCCCTTTCCGGGATGTCCCTGAAGGACAGTAGTGAGGGGAAATCTTCCCAGTGGGGAGAATTTTGAGCAGTGCACCTAGTTGTTCATTTTACTTGGAAGGAGAATTTGCCAGAAGTGTGTTTGTATACCGGTTCATGGGCTGTTGCCAATGGTTTGGCTGGATGGTCAGGGACTTGGAAGGAACTTGATAGGAAAATAGGTGACAATGAAGTTTAGATAAAAGGTATGTGGATAGATCTTTCTGAGGGGGCAAAAAACCTGAAGATATTTGTGTCCCATGTGAATGCTCACCAGAGGGTGACTTCAGCAGAGGAATATTTTAATAATAAGTAGATAAGATAAACTTTTTGGTAGATACCAGTCAGCCTCATTCCCCAGCCACTCCTGTCATTGCCCAATAGGCTCATGAACAAATCCGTCATGGTGGTATGGATGGAGGTTATGCATGGGCTCAGCAACATGGACTTCCATTCACCAAGGCCAACCTGGCCATAGCCACTGCTGAGTGCCCAATTTGCCAGCAGCAGAGACCCACACTCAGTTCCTGATATGGCACTGTTCTCTGAAGTGATCAGCCTGCTACCGGATGGCAGGTTGATTACATTGGACCAGTTCCATCATGGAAGAGCCGGTGATTTGTTCTCACTGGCATAGACACATACTCTGGATATGGGTTTGCCTTCCCTGCACACAATACTTCTGCCAAAACTACCATCTGTGGACTTACGGAATGCCTTATCCACCATCATAGTATTCCACACAGCATTGCTTCTGATCAGGGAACCCACTTCATAACAAATGAAGTGAGAGAATGGGCACATTCTCATGGAATTCTCTGGTCTTATCATGTTCCCCATCATCCAGAGGCAGATGAGTTGACAGAATGGTGGAATGGCCTTTTTAGGACTCAATTATGGAACCAGCTATGTGGAGATACCTTGCAGGGCTGGGGCAGTGTTCTCCAGGAGGCTGTGTATGCTCTGAATCAGTGTCCACTCTATGGGGCTGTTTCTCCCATAGTCAGGATTCATGGGTCCAGGAATCAAGGGGTGGAAACAGGAGTGGCACCACTCACTATCACTCCTAGTGATCCACTAGGAAAATTTTTGCTTCCTTTTCCTGTAACCTTAAGCTCTGCTGGTCTACAACTCTTAGTTCCAGAAGGAGGAGTGTTCCTACCAGGAGACACAATAATTCCATTAAACTGGAAGTTAAGACTGCCACCTGGCCACTTTAGGCTTCTCATGCCTCTGAATCAACAGGCAAGGAAGGGGATTACTGTACTGGCTGGGGTGACTGATCCTGACTATCAAGGGGAAATAGGACTGTAACTAAACAATGGAGATAAAGAAGAATTTTCCTGGAATACAGGAGATCCCTAAGGGCATCTCTTAGTACTGCCATGCCCTGTGATTAAAGTCAATGGAAAACTGCAACAACCCAATTCAGGCAGGACTAACAATGGTCCAGAAACTTCAGGAATGCAGCTTTGGGTCACCCCACCAGGCAAAGAACCACGGCCAGCTGAAGTGCTTGCTGAAGGTAAAGGGAACATGGAATGCATAGTGAAAGAAGGTATTGATAAACATGAACTACAACCACGCGTCCAGTTACAGAAATGAGGATTATGATGGCATGAATATTTCCTCCTTGTTTTGTTATGAGTATGTTTGTATTTGTCCATAAAGCAAAAATATGTTTTCTTCTCTATCTTATCCCCTTATGAATAAGTTGTATTTCATAGCTTTTAAGTTATAGGATATTAAGTTTATGAGTGAAAGTTACCCAAGGACTTGCACCCTGTTCTGGAGAGATTAGTGTTCTTCTGGTTGTATGCAGGACAGCTGAGTATTGTTAGGTGAAACATATGTCTGTTATTGTGTTCTATTTAGAGAATAAGTATAGTTTAATATAATGTGTATAGCTGCCAAGTTAACAAGGGGTAGACTGTGATGGTTAGGTTCATTTGTCAGCTTAGCCAGGTGATGGTGCCCAAGTCAAGCAAGTGTCTGGTAAAGCAAGCACTGGCCTGTTACTGCAAGGACATTTGTGGCTGGTTAATAAACCAGAAGGCTGGTTTATTAAGTCATCAGTCAATTGATTGCAACTGTGGCTGACTGCATCAATGAAGGGCGTGTCTTTTGCAATGACAGAATTCAATCAACTGGATTTAATCCAATCATTTGAAGACATTTAAGGGAGAAGAGAGAGAACTTTCACTTCTTTTACAGCCAGCCAGCTTCTCCTGAGGAGTCCTTCAGAGACCTTCCTTGGAGTTGCAAGCTCACTGCCTGCCCTACAGAATTTGGACTCTTGCATCCTGCGCTACAGAATTTGAAGTCATGCAAAGACAAAGAAAGAATTATCAAACATCAAAGACAAAGAAAGAATCCTGAAAGCAGCAAGAGAAAAGCGATCAATCACATACAAAGGAAGACTATGTGCATATTTCTCAGTAAAAACCAGGGAGACAAGAAGGAAGTAGTGTGATATATTTAAGATACTGAAAGAGAAAAACTGCCAACCAAGAATCCTATATCTGGCAAAACTGTCCTTCAAATATGAGGGGGAGTTTAAAATATTCTCTGACAGACAATGACAGAGTTTGTGAACACGATACCTGCTCTATGGGAAATACTAAAGGGAGCATTATAAGCCGATAGGAAAAGATGGGAGTGAGAGGTTTGTAACACAGTTTTGGGTGATGGTAGCATAGCAGTGTAAGTACACTGAACAAAGATAACTGTGAGTATGTTTGTAAGAGGAAGGTTAGGAGCATGTGGGACACCAGAAGGAAAAGGGAAAGACAAAGACAGGAACTATATAACTCAGTGAAGCCTAGAGTGCTCAACAATTGTGATAAAGTGTACAAATATATTTTTTCATGAGGGAGAACAAATGAATGTCAACCTTGCAAGGTGTTAAAAATAGGGAGGTATTGGGGGAAAAATACAATCAATGCAAACTAGAGACTATAATTAACAGAAACATTGTATTATACTTCCTTTAATGTAACAAAGGCAATGTATCAAAGCTAAATGCATATAAGGGGGGACATAAGGGAGGGGTATGGGACTCTTGGCATTGGTGATGTTGTCTGACTCTTTATTCTAGTTTAATGCTATCTTTCCTTTTGTTGCTTCCTAGCTGTCATTTTTTTTTTTTTTCTCTTTCTTTTGTCTCTCTACCTTCTTTGACTCTTCCTTCTTTCCGGAAGAAACGGAGATCTCCTTGTATAGATAGTGGTGATGGTGGCGAATACATAAATACATGACTATACAGGGAACCATAGACTGTTTACTTAGGACTTAATGTACGGCATGTGAATAAAACTGTCTTTAAAAAATGGGTTGATGAAGAAAACTTGAGGGCACTGTATTGAGTGAAATAAGTCAGATACATAAGGACAAATATTGCAGGGTCTCATTGATGTAAGCTAATTATAATATGTAAACTTATAGACATGAGCTATAATTTACCAGGATATAGAACGAGGCTAAAGAATGGGGAGCAGTTGCTCATTATGAGCAGAATGTTCAACTTGGTTGAACTTAAATGTTTGGAAATGGGAAGAGGTGATGGTTGCATCTTGTGAGAGTAACTAACAGTGCTGAATGGTGTGTGAATGTGGTGGAAAGGATAAGCTCAGAGTCACGTATGTCACCAGAAGGAAAGTTGGAGGTTAAAAGATGGGAATGTGTAAAACAGTGAATCTTGTGGTGGGCATTGTCCCTGATTATCTGTATACATATTAGAAATCTCTTTCATGAACCAGAGCAAATATATGACACTATAACTAGAAATTAATAATAGAGGAGCATATAGGGAAAAAAATATACCTATTGCAAACTGTATACTACAGTTAGTAGTAGTGTAGCATTCTTTCATCAACAGCAACAAATGTAGTATACCATTACTATAAGTCAGTAATGGAGGGGGGGTGGTTAGGGGTATGGCAGGATTTAGGATTTGAGTTTCCCTTTTTTGTCTTTATTTCTTTTCTGGAGTAATGAAAATGTTCTAAAAATTGAAAAAAAATTGTGGTGATGGATGCATAGCTGTATGATGGTACGGGGGCAATTGATTGTACACTTTGAATCTTTGAATAATTGTATGGTATGTGAACAATCTCAATAAATGACAACAACAAAACAAACAAACAATCAAACAAAAAGATGCTCATGATATATACTGTTCAGTGAAAGAACAATATACCAAAATGCATTTATAAAATGGTATAATGCCCTATAAAAAGCCAGGGATAAAAAAAAAGCAGTAGTGGTTATTTGAAAAAAAAAAAAAAAAAAAAAACCACAATGAGATATTATCTCACACCTTTAAGAATGGCCAGTATTAAACAGGAAACTACATGTGTTTGAGAGGATGTGGAGAAATAGGAACAATTATTCATTGCTGGTGGGAGTATAAATGGTACAGTCACTGTGGAAGACAGTTTGGTGTTTCCTCAGAAAACTAAATATTGAGTTGCCCTATGACCCCCCTTTCCACTACTAAGTTTAAGTATATACCCAGATGATCTGAAAGCAGGGACACGAACAGACATTGGCACACCGATGTTCATAGTGGCATTGTTCACAAGTGCCAAAAGATATAGACAATCCAAATGCCCATCAACAGATGAATGGATAAGCAATATGTGGTTTATACACACAATGGACTGTTACGAAGCAGTAAGAAGAAATGAGGTCCTGAACTATGTGGCAACATGGATGAATCTTGAGGTCATAATGCTGAGTGAAATAAGTCAGACGCAAAAGGACAGATATTGTGTGATTTTGCTCATATGAACTAACTGGAGTGTATAAACTCAGAGTCTTAAAATGTAGAAAATAGGACACCTATAGATAGACAGGATCTAGAGAATTGGGAGTGGCTGTTTTCATAATGTATAATGAGGTTGAACTTAAAACATATGGCAATAGATATGAGGTGATGGTTGCTTGTTATTGGGAATATAAGGAATAGTGCTGTATTGTAGGTGAATTTGGTTGAAAGGTGTTGTTTAGAGTCATGTATGTCACTGATTAGCACTACAAATTTAAATAAGTTTTTGCATTAACTAGTACAAATGTTTGACACTCATTCACAGAGTTAATAATAGAGTGGTATATGGGGAAAAATACCTATTGCAAGCTATGGACTATAGTTAACAGTAATACCTTAAAATTCTTTTATCAACAGTAACTGGTATACCACACCAATACTAGGGGTCAATTAATAGGGTGAGATATGGGGTGTTTGGGGTTTTCTTTTTCTGTGTCTATCTGATAATTTTTTTTTGATGGATGAAAACAGTCTAAAATTGAGTGTGATGATGATTGCACAAGTAGGTGATGATACTGTAAGATATTGATCGTATTCTTTGGATGGAATATTTGGTAAGTGAATATATCTCATTAATATCGGAAAAAAAAAATAAAAGGGAAGGCTTCAGGCATGCCCTAATTGGAGGCTGGTGGCGTGGGGATGCTGGAGGTGGATACTAGAAAGGGGCACCCCATCTGATTCACTGGGAGAGCATTTTTGGCTTTCTCTGGTTGGTCTTAAGTTGGAAGTAGCAGCAAAAATAGAGAAGCTGTCAATTTTGATCAAGTTCTGGCCATTATTTTGTGCTGGTTGTTACAGAAATTTTGATATGGTTATTGTTGATTGTCGGTCAGAGTTCTGATTTTACATATGATCCAGCCATTGCCCATTTGTGTACTCGATCTCTCAAATGCCAATGTTAATAATTACTCCACAACTACCAGACGAATGCAAATCTCTGTGGAGCTGTGCTCTCCTTCAGCTCAAGGTCAGAAAGGTTAGCTGTGCTCTCCTAGGCATTCTGTAGAGAGACCATCATTCTTTGGAGTTATCAAGCACATCCAAGTTTAGAAAAGGCTGTATGTGTCCAGGGAGGGTTTGCAAGGACAACAAAAGATTGTGTACCCTGGTCACTATCAAAATTGGGCGAGTATAAGATAGAATGGGAAAGACCAGATTTCCAGGGAAGAACTCACATTTTCATGGAAATAAAAAATATCTCTAAATAATTTACTTGCTAATTAAGCATGCTCCCTGTCAAGAAAATACACTCAAAGGCCCATTAAAATTAACGTGCCTGAAAGAGGATTTCCAGGGAAGGTGTCAGAGTAGGGAGCTCCAGGACTCTGTCTTCCCATTCAAACAGCTATTAAATAGGCAGGAACTGTCTGAAACAACTATGTTGAAACTCCAGAGGTCAGAAGAACACTGTACAGCATCCAGGGAGGAGCTGGAAGAAGAGGCAGATAAACTACAGTAAAGGACTACATATTGTTCTCTCTGCATGGCAGCTACCAGCGCCCATCCCCCACTCTTGCAGCAGGCTGCCGCAGGATACACTCCCTTGCTGGCTGCTGGTGACAAAGTGACATAAAAATCCTCACTGCAGGGGTGGGGCACAGCTGGTTGCTGATCATGGCTTTTGAACAGTGCATACAGACCCCTGGTTCCTGGTTCTGAGAGTAGCTATTATTTCAACCTGCTCTGGACAAACGCATTGGCAGCCATTGTCTAAACTCCGCCCCAGCAAAGGTGGTGGCAGCCATTGTTTCAACTCTCCCCATATAGTGATGGGGGTGGTGGAGATGGTGGCTGCAGAGGACAAAAGCTGAAGAGCTGCATTTGCTGGGCAGGCCAGGAAAGCTCAGCTTTGGGGAGCCATTGGTAAACTCTTGGTTCCCTTCCAGACCCCTCCCCATGGCACTTTGGAGCTGGTCTGCAACTCTTTCTTGGGTCACTGGCCCTGTTTTGGGTGGGAAACACTGACTTGGGAAAGTCCTTTCTAGGGTGATCCTCCTCCCAGAATTTGCACTCTAGGCAAAAACAGCATGAGACAATGAAAGGAATGTAAAAAACTTTCAAGGTTGACCGTCTGGGATAAAGCCCCGACAACATCAAATAACTGGAAGAGGGAGGTATGTCTCCTGGGAAACAGAGGGGACAACAACACTCCTATAAACAGGGAACTCAAAAACAACTTACAAGCAAAAGTTCAGGACAACTCAGAGGCCCAGAAAGACAGGGAAAACCCTGCACACTGCATTCACTTTTGGCAGACCTTCGTGATAGGAGGACTAAGCTCAATAAAATCTCTGTCTCATTACCAACTGTTTACAAAATAGAAGCAAGACATCCCAGGGAGGAAACCCCAGAGTTAACATTTTAAAATATTAAAATGTACAGTATGCAACAAAAGAGTACGAAACAAAGAAATACAAAATGATGGCCCAAAGGAAGAGGATAAAAATACAGAAAACACCAACCAAGAAGATGAGAATATGGACATACCAAACAAAGCCTTTATAAAAATGGTCTTAAAAATGCTCAAGGAGATGAAGGAAAGTACAGAGAAAGAACTAAAGGATATCAGGAAGACAATGAATAAACAATATGACAGTCTAAGTAAAGAGACAGAAAATTTAAAAAGGAAATAAACAGAATTACTGGAGTTGAAGACCATAATAACTGAAATGAAAAATGACCAGGAGAATTTCAGTAGCAGACTGGATTTATCAGAAGAAAGAATCAGTGAACCTGAAGACAAGGATGAGGAGCAGAAAGAAAAAAATATATTAAAAGTGAAAGTAGCTTAAGACAGTATAAGACACCATCAAGCACACTAATATACACATTACTGGATTCCCAAAAGGTGAAGAAAGAGAGAAAGGGTGTAAATAATAATCAAAGAGATAATGACAGAGAAGTTCCCAAACTTAGCAAAAGAGGTGAATATGCACAAGAATCTAAGAGAACACCAAACAGTATAAATATGAAGAAAAATACACCCCATTATATATTAATTATACTGTCAAATGTAAAGGAGAAAGAGAAAGTTCTGAAAGGTGCAAGACAAAAGCAAAACAACGTGTTACATGCAAGTCCCAATTAGACTGAGTTCTGATTTCTTATCAGAACCCATGGAGGCAAGAAGGCATTAGGTCAAAATACTTAAAATGCTGAAGGAAAACAACTGCTAGCAAAGAATTGTGTATCCAGTAAGACTCTTTCAGTAGTGAGGGAGGGATTAAGACATTTTCAGATGAACAAAAGCTGAGGGAGTTCATCACCACTAGACCTGCCCTAAAAGCAGTGCTAATGGGAATTATTCAGACTCAAAGGAAAGGACACTAGACAGTGGTTCAAAGCAGCATAAAGAAATAAATACCTGTGGTAAAGGTAACCATTTGGGAAATTATAAATGCCAATATTATTGTATTGTATTCTTCCTACAGCTGCTAAAATGCAGTTGCATGAAAAGTAATGATAAATCTAAGTTTTTGGACATATAATGTACAAAGATATAAGTGGTAGTAAGTACCACAAAATAGTGGGGGAACAGAGGGGTATAGGAAAAGTGTATTTGCATACTATTGTGGTTAAGTTTGTATCAAGTCAAATATGATTATTATATTTTTAGGATGTTCAATTTGGTAACCATTATGGTAATAGATGAAAAATATATCCAGATAGAAGGGAAAAAGCACTCAATATGGTACAAAACAAAAAAGATAATACATCTAAAAGTAGGCTTTAACAGGAGTTGGGGAAAAAAAGGAGTAAGACTTAAAAAGGCAAAATAGCAAAATGGCAGAAGAAAGTCTGGTATTATCAGTAGTGCCTTTAAATGTAAATGGATTAAACTCTCCAGTCAAAAGGCAGAGAACAGGAGAATGAATAAGAAAGCATGACACAACTATATGCTATTTGCAAGAGACGCACCTTAAAGTCAAAAGTACAAATAGGTTGAGGGTGAAAGGATGGAAATATATATGCCATGCAAGTAGTAACCAAAAGAGAGGTGGGATGGCTCTGCTAATATTAGATAAAACAGCCTTTAAGTAACAAACAGTTACAAGGGACAAAGATGGTCATTATATACTGATAAAAGGGGCAATTCAACAGGAAGACATACTAATTATAAATATATATATGCACCTAACAGCAGAGCCCAAAAATATGTGAAGACAATACTGACAGATTTGTAGGGAAAAATGCACAGTTCTACATTAATATAGTAGGAGACTTTAACTCACCACTCTCAATAATGGTTAGAACATCTAGTCAGAAAATCAATAAGGAAGTACAGGACTTGAATGGTACACTAAACCAACTAGACCTAACAGACATTTGTAGAACACTGCACCCAACGAAACAGAATGCACATACTTCTCAAGTGTGCCTGGATCGTTCTCTAGGATAGATCATGTGTTGGTCTTGTCAGAAAACAAGTTGCAATAAATTAAAAAATATGGAAGTCATACAGTGTATATTCTTCAACCACAATGAAGGAAGCTAGAAGTCAGTAACAGAGGGAGAACTGGAAAATTCACAAATTTGTGGAAATTAATCAACATACTCTTAATCAGTGGGTTAAGGAGGAAATCAGAAGCAAAATTAGGAATTATCTTGAGGTGAATGAAAATGAAAATACCACATATCAAAACTTATGGGATGCAGTGAAGCCAGTGCTGAGAGGGAAATTTATAGCTCTAAATGTTTATATTCAAAAAGAAGAAATATTCAAATCAGAGACATAACCTCAAAACTTGAAGAACTAGAAAAAGAATAGCAAACTAAACCCAAAATGAGCAGAGGGAAGGAAATGAGAAAGATTGGAGTGGAGATAAATGAAATAGAAACCAGAAAAACAATGGAGAGAATCAATAAAACCAAAAGTTGTTTCTTTGAAAAGATCAATAAAACCGACAAACCTTTAGCTAGACTGAGAAAGAAAAAAAGAGAGAGGATACAAATAATGAAAACAAAGAAATGAAAAGGAGGATGTTACTATCAACCCTGCTGAAATAAAAAGGACTATAAGGGGATACTATGAACAACTATATGCCAATAAATTAGAAAACCTAGATGAAATGGACAAATTCTTAGAAACACATGGAACTGTTTACATTTATTCAATAAGAAAAAGAAGATCTCAACAAAATAATTACTAGTAAAGGGTTTAAATCAGTAATCAAAGACCTCCCAAAAAAGAAAAGCCCAGGACCAGTTGGCTTCAGAGGGGAATTCTACCAAACATTCCAGGAAGACTAAATGCCAATTCTGCTCAAACTTTTCCAAAATACTTAAGAGTATACTACCTAACTCATTCTATAAGACCAACATCACCCTCATACTAAAACCAGATAAAGATACAAGAAAAGAAAATTACAGATCAATTTCTCTTATGAATATAATTGCAAAAATCCTCAAAATACAAGCATATCAAATCCAACAGCACATTAAAAGAATTATACAGCATGATCAACTGGGCTCAATCCCTGGTGTGCAAGGGTGGTTCAACAGAAGAAAATCAATTCATGTAATATACCACGTTAACAAATTGAAGACAAACAGCCACATAATCTCACAATTGATACAGGAAAGGGATTAGACAAAATATTGTACCTTTTTTTGATAAAACACTTAGAACAACAGGAATAGAAGGAAACTCATCAACATGATTAAGGGCACATAAAAAATCAAAGGCTAACATTGTACTTAATGGTGAAATACTGAAAGCTTTCCCTCTGAGATCAGGAACAAGACAGGGACACCCACTGTTATTCAACATTGTATTGGAAGTTCTTGCCAGGGCAATTAGGCAAGAAAATAAAAGGTATCCAAATTGAAAAGGAAGAAATAAAAGTTTTTGTATTTGCAGAGATATGATCCTATATATCCTGAAAAACCTCCTAGAGCTAATACATGAAATCAACAAACTGGCGGGGTTCAAGAGCAATACCCAAAAATCAACAGTGTTTGCATACATAAGCATTGAAAGACCAGAAAAAAATTCCATTCACAGTAGCAACTAAAAGAATGCAATATCTAAGAATAAATGTGACCGAGGGTGTGAAGAACTTATACACAGAAACCCATTGCTAAAAGAAATTAAAGAAGACCTATATAATGTAAGGATATTCTGTGTTCAAGGATTAGAAGACTAAATATTGTTAAGATGTCAATACTGCCCAAAGCAATTTACAAATTCAATGGAATCCCAGTCAAAATTACAACAACCTTCTTTGCAGAAATGGAAAATCCAGTCATCAAATTTATATGAAAGAGTAAGGGGCCCTGAAGAGCTAAAGCCATTTTGAGAAAAGAAGAATGAAGTTGGAGGACTCACACTTCCCAATCTCAAAATGTATTATAAAACCACGGTAACCAAAAGAGCATGGTATTGGCACAAGGACAGCTATATAGACCAATTTAATAGAATTGAGAGCTCAGAAATCAATCTTCACATTTATGGCCAACTGATTTTTTACAAGGTGGCAAAGACTACTCAATCGGGAAAAAAGTAATCTCTTCAAAAACAAAGGGTGCTGGGAAAACTGGATCTCCATTTCTCCATTTGGAAAAAAAAAAGATGCCCCCCCTACCTCATACCATATACAAAAATCAATTCAAAATGGATCAAAGACCCCAGTATAAGAGCTAGAACTATCAAACTCCTAGAAGAAAACAGAGGGAAACATCTTCAGGACCTTGTGTTAGTCATGGTTTGTTAGACTTTAAACATAAAGCACAAGCAACAAAAGACAAAATAGATAAATGGGACCTCATCAAAATTAAAAACTTTTCGGCCTCAAAGGACTCTTATCATGAAAATAAAACGACAGTCTAAACAATGAGAGAACATATTTGGAAACCACATATCCAATAAAAGATTAATCTCCAGAACACATAAAGAAATCCTTCAACTTAAAAACAAAAACAGAAACAACTCAGTTAAAAATTGGCAAAAGACTCGAACAGACATCTCTCCAAAGAAGATACACAAATGGTCAGAGAGTACCTGAAAAGAAGGTCAATATCATTAGCCATCAGAGAAATGCAAATCAAAACCACAATGAGATACTATTTCATACCCATTGGAATAGCTGCTATTATAAAATGGAAAATAGTGTTGGAGAGGATGTGGAGAAATAGGAACATCATTCATTGCTGGTGACAATGTAAAGTGGTGCAGCTGCTGTGCAAGACAGTTTGGCGGTTCCTCAGCAAGCTAAGTATAGAACTACCATATGACCTGGTAATCCCACTACTAGGTATATACCCCAAATAATTGAAAGCAGGGGCTTGAATAGGTATTTGCACACTGATATTCATTGCAGCATTATTCACAATTGCCAAAAGATGAAAGCAACCCAGGTGTCCATCAACCAATGAATGGATAAACAAAATGTGATGTATGCATACAATGGAATCTCTTCAGCCTTCAAAAGGAATGAAGTCCTCATACATGAGAAAAACATAGATGAACCATGAAGACTTCATGTTGTATAAAATAAGCCAGAAGGACAAATACTGTATGATCTCACTATTTTGAAATAGTTAGAAGAACCAAACTCATAGAGTCAGAATGTAGAATATAGTTTACGAAGGGATGGATTGGGGATAGGGAACAGGAAGTTAAGGCTTAAAATGTACAGGGTTCCTATTTTGAATTATGGATGATGGGGATGATAGTACAACATTGTGAACACAATTAACAACACTGAAATATATATCTGAATATGATTTAAAGGGGAAATGATAGATCACATATATGGTAACAGAACAAAAACAAAAACAAAAATCAACAGAATTACACTACACAAGTAGTGAACCCTAAGTTAAACCATAGACTTTAATTAATAGTACAATTATAAAAATGTGCTATCATCAGTTTTAACAAATGTTCCATGCCGATGCAAGGTGGTGGTGGTGGAGTGATATATGGGAATCCTGTATTTTATTCATGCTTGTTCTGTAAACCCACAACTTCTCAAATATATATTTAAAAATAATCTACCTGAGTCTGTATACTTTTGCCAGTCTGGGAATGAAGCAAGAATATTAAAAGGGAAGCTTCATTCCCTGCTGCTTTGCTCCAACTGTTCTATTCTAGAATGGTCTCTGAGAGGTCTTTGCAGCCGGACTGAGGGACCTGGAACCCCAACCACAGGAGAAATGATCAAAGGTAAGGAGAGAAAAAGGCCTGAGCTGAGGAGGAAGGGCAAGATATGGCAGTACTTTTTTAAGTATCAAAGGGACATCATGCGAATGGGAGCCATTTTGTTAATGGATCCCAAGAGTAGAAGCCAGAAGGCAACCCATTTTTGCTCAGTATAAGGAACAAAAATATGTGGGGCCAGTACATAGTTTAAGGGCTAAATTTTTAGGATATGGTGTCTTGTTTCAGTCTTGTCCCTGCCACTTGCTAACTCTGAACCCAGGTGTATTACTTATTCTCTTTGAGCCTCATTCCCTTATCCACAAGATGGGGTGTTAATAATAAAGTGGAATTGATCCTTTTACAGGATATTAACAGTAAAGCAACTGTATACAGGGCAAAAACCACCAACAAAGTAAATTGTGAAAAGCCCTATTATACTCCTTTGGATCACCAAGAACAGAGCTCTTAGAAGTTTAAATGCGAAGAATTACTTTTTCTTTTTTCTCTTTGCATGTGGGCTTTGTCCAGATACCCTGGCACAGTGTAGACCAAGATCTAATTTTAAAGAGGTTGCTGGGGGAGTCAGAGTAAATTAGATTTTTTTCTCAGTCTTCCTTTTTATTTCCTGAGCCCATGTGATTAAATCATTGTTTGTTAAGCATGAGTATGATGTAATTCTACTGTGAACTTTTGGGAAGCATAAAATAAGATAATGCTTACAAAAGCACTGCACAATGCTTGATTTATTATGTGTCAGTAAACATTACATACGTGTGTATCAATGTGTGTGTGTATGCGTGTGTCTATATAATTTTCATCCCCACTTAGTTGTAAGTTCCGCAGAGTAGGGGCTGTATCTGTTTTACTCACCAGTGCCTGTCAGAGTGGTTATCCCACAGAAGGTACTCAGTGTATTTGTGTGATGGAAGAATAACAGAGCTCTCCTGAGGTGCACTGAGTGGCCGCAGGCGTAGGCACGCTGTTTGCTAGAATGTCCCCAGAGGATTCCCCGTCGTTGGAAATCTTCAAGGTGGGGGGCAGGGGTAATGAGCATTCTGGAACATCTTCCTTGAAGGGATTTGATGTGATGGGGACTTGGGCTTGAGCTCTTAGGGATTATGATCCACATCTTATTTTGATTTCATGGAATGCTTTTGTTCCCAAAACATGTATCGATCATCTCCTCCATGCAGAGCAATGCACAAAGAGCTTTGGGAGCTGCCAGGATGAATTAAACGTGATCCCTGCCCTTTGGGGGTTATAATCATGATAACAAATGGTTAACATATTTGGAGCTCTTACTATGTGCTGGGCACTATTATAAGCCTGTTTTCATGCTTTTACTCGTTTAATACAACAAGTTTTTGAGGTTGGGAATACTATTTATTATGCCAAGTTATCGATGTGGAAACAGTGGCACAGTGGTGATCGGGTACTCACCAAAAGTTTCCAAGCTAGTAGGAGGTGAAGCCAGGGTTCCCATACCTGGCTGACACTCATCAACACCATGTGTTGGGTAGATACAGAGACATTTCTCAGAACTAGTTATAAAATACTCCTCCTACTACTTTCCAATCAAGGAATCAGTTAGTTGGAATGAGCTTTTTTTCTGAATTTTCTAACCCTTTTGTTTTCACGACATCATCTACAAGGCATGTTTTCTTCTCTTCACCAAATTTCCTTGAATGTGTTCAGAAGAATGAGAAGTGTGATTTCAGGTAGCAGTTAAATTTTAATTGTTAAGTGTCTATCTTTCTGACTAAAGGATAGGCTCATGTTTTTTCCTGATTAGTAACTGTATTATTTGCTAATAAATTGCTGCTTTCAGAATACCAGGAGCCAGGCATGAAGTCAAAATTTTTCACTCTTGGAGAGAAATTGAAACACACACATGTACACATACATACTCTTACTGCTCTAGAAGATAGTGCATGCAAACTTACCTCTGGAATAATTAAGATTTCAGCTTCCAGTATCAGCTGGATGAGGCACTAATGAGATGCTAACTGGCTAATTTAAGGATATGAATATTTTTAAGCCTTCCTCACTCCAAGGAAGCATCTGTGCGGAGTAAGGTAAGGCAGTGTGTCTTCTGAGGAATTTGCTGTCAGAGGAAATCTAAAATCATTCTGCTATTTCGGGAAAATGGACAGGGAGCTTGGTCACTAATTAGAGCCCCAAGTCACCTCTGGAGAAAATCAACAGCTTCCAAATAGCACCTGCCTTTCCTGGGTTAATGTGCAGCTGCTATAAAAGCTCTCTTAACAATGTATCCTTCAATAGTTAGATTTATAGGGAGGATGAAAAGACAAGTAGTGTGCTTCTCGAAAGTGGTCCTACAGAGGGCACTCTTGGGCCTTAGTGATTGAGCTAAAGACATCATCAGAGATGCTTATGAGAGAGACACCAGCATGTTGGGTCGTGGGTACTGGCCCATCCAACAGGTATTCCTAATCAGTTTCAGTCCTCTGATTTCATGTGGCAGGAACCCCAGTCAAACTAGCTTAAGCACTAGGAAGCACATTGGCTCACAGAACTAAAAGGTTCTGTGTCAGGTAGTTTGGATGTTATTGTCTAATTTGTCTTTCTTTCTACTACTAACTTAGATATTTATTGTTCTTTGTTATTGGAGCTAATTTCCTTTTTTCTGAGATACAGATAATGCTTCGTTCTTAACCTTTTGTTGCTTCAGTTTGTGTTTTGGCTTCCTCAAATAAGAATTAGGACTCTTAATTGAAATCCTTTAATGCAGCACTTAAACCTGCCAGCTTCCCAGATACCTTCTCACCCAGTAACATGGCTGGGGGCTTTTCTTCTTTTCTTTCGGCCCAGCCTCACAGCAGCCCAGCTCCAGCCAAGCCCAGCTCCATTCCTAGGAGGGTGCTATCTCCAGACTTTGGGCCTGTGACTATGTCTCAGAGCTCAGGCCCTGTTTAACCATTGTCCCTATGGTCTTGTGTTCTTTGGAGATGTATTTATTTTGCTTACGAGAAGAGAAAAAGGAGACTGTCATCTATACTTGGTGCTTAGCTCTGAATGAAAGTAATCCTCTGCTATGCACAGAGTTGATCAGCTTCATCTTCTATTCCTTTGGGTTTCTGTAGAGTATTAACCAGACTCTGTCAGTCTTAGGGGACAGAACTCAACTCAAGTGGGTTTAAGGAAAGTGATGGGATATTTGTGCATGTCACCCAATGATCCAATTATAAGGCACGGGTCTTTGTTCACAAGCAATGTGCCATATTGCTGATTTCCTCCAGTGTTGTTTCTACCTTCTTTTCTTGAGCCAGAAGCTTTCTAAGTGTGTGCTGAGGACAGAATGGAGAACATTTTAGCTGTTTAGTGCTTACTGTGCTCCTTTTACTAAATCTTACAAGGTGCTGTTAGCTACAGCCTTTGAAGCTGCTGAACCCTCCCTTCACACAAAGTGACCTTGAACGTTCTGAGCAAGGCTGGCCAGTGGCCACTTGGTTACCACAGCCGTCCCAGGGCAGCAGATAAAGCGGGCCGCCTTTCAGGACAGCTTCTTTGTGAAATCTGGTTCACCTATTTGGCTCCATCTTAGAAAGCTGATCTTTCCATGAAAGGCTTTATGGTGAAATGGTTGCCTTTGCAGAAGAGAGAACAAGGTACGTTTAAAGACGTGTGCAGGATGTGATGTTTTCCAACTGAAGAATCCCCTGTAGTTGACGTTTAACAAAGCAGTGAGTGACCTGGCCCTTTGCTGCATACACACGGGGTCCATACAGACCTTTAACCCTTGATCAGTCTGTCCTGACAGGTGGTCAGATGTTAGCCTGGGCGCAGCAGGGCACATTTGCTCTCTTTCCAAGTCCAGTGGGGACTGGATCCCCCCATCACTGGGCTTGCTCACCTGGAACCCCAGATGCTTTTGTATTTGTTCCCTACCACTGTCCAAACCATTTTGACTCTTAAATTAGATTTTTGTAAACATTCAAATTCCACCCCTATTATCTGTCCACCACTCCCATCATCTGTCCACCACATTTCTTTCCAGGCTCTCTGTTTCATCTTCACTGCTGTAAGCGTATTTTCATCTCAAAATTGAAAGAAAGTAATCCCTTCCTTTCTACTTCAGTTTGCTGAGGGCACATTTCAAATAGTCATTTATGTAGAGCAGTGTCTCATTTCCCTGTTTCACTGAAGATGAAGTGTCTGGCAAAACAGCTAAATGGGAAGCACATAGGCGTGGAGGCCTTTCCTTGTGTGGAAGGCATCCATTCAGGTTGAATCAGTCCAAGTGAGGCCACTTGCGTTCTGCATTGTACATGAGTTCATTAAGAAACTGTGACCTGCGCCAATCAATAGTACTTCGGGGAACAAGGCATTAGACAGCACAGAGGCAGCAAACTGCAGAAATGTAGACATCTCCTCCTCTCCAGGAAGAAGGAGTTATTTCAAGTGAAATCAATAGGCCCACATCTCAAGCCCACATAAACCATGAAACATTGATAGAGTCATTTCAGAAAGCCAAGACTAATGAGCTTTGTTGTTACTTGATTTAACTTCAAAGATTGTTCTGTAGCATTGACACAAAGGGAGAAAAACCGGTAAGTGGAGGAAAGTGTTTTTCACATCCATTCTATCATAGACAATGTGCAAAGAAGAGCTGTTGCTTTAACATGGAAACATCCTCTGTGTGGGATAAATACTTTGTGGAGTCGACTTGGGGCATTAACATGGCGGGTTTGCCCCACAGGGTGGAATATGACATTCTGCCTCAGGACACAGTCTTGAAAAGTTGAGGTACAAGGGCATTTGCTAGGACCCTGGTTACAGAGACATGGTTGCACTAACTCCGAGTTTCTCAGCTGGGGCACTGTTGGCCTCCGGGGCTGGAAGATTCTCTATTGCTGTGGGCAGCCCTGGCCTGTGCCCATTAGTTGCCAGGAGCACCTTCCCTGAGTTGAGACAGCCAAGGTCTCCAGACACTGCCCAGTGTCCCCTGGGTGACAATATCTGCCCAGTGCAGAACTGCTGAACTCAACTTCCAAAAGAAATGTGGGAAGGAGGGGAATGTAGTGGAACTCAAAAGCAAATGGTGAGAATGGTGGGGTCTGAAGGATGATAGGAACCAGAAATGAAACTGAGTCTGGACATGTTCTTTTTGTGTTTTATCTCCATGCATCAGTTTCATTCTTCCAGCCAAGCATCTCCACAGAGTACTGACCATGGCCACAAATAGTTTCTGGCTTACATCTGTACAACTCTTTAATCAGGGAGGAAAAGAATCTTCCCCACTAAGATCAGTTCAGAATCTCTTCAGTAAGGGCTCTGGTCCAGCCTGAGTCAAAGACCTTACTGCAAATCACATCTGGCACTGGTTGAGTTGGGAGGCAGCTGAGAGGCACTGATTAGATCATGTGATCGCCTGTCCGGTGGGGTTGCATGTCCAGAAACAGAAGAATGGCAGGATGAGTAGCTCACCAGGCACAAAAACAAGATCCCCTGTGCAAAATGTGTTATTAGAGAAGGATGTGAAAGGTCTAAGTTGACCTCAGACCTAACCACTGTGTCTGGGGTCTCTGGCTATTTGGAACTCATTTTAAGTTAAGAATTTAGTGAAAAGACGCCATTATTTTTTCTGGTATCACCAAACTTTGGATTCTGCATGGAACTTGAAAATGTCAAGACCACCATACTGATTGTCTCTATTGGGACTTTGATCAGTCCTTATATTCAGAGAGAACTAAACAGAAAGGAAAAGACTTTTCTGATTCATTCATTCATTCATTCAAACATTCATTCAATCAGTCAAGTGCTTCCTGCCATCCACTGTGCTGGGTGATAAGGATATAAGAGGAATAGTTTCCTTTTGCCCTCCCTCTGAAGGGTTTCCAGTATAATTTATTAAGTGTACAGGTAAATATGGTACCACGTGTTGTGTCAGCACAGCTGATGGAGACATTGAACTCTTATTTTAGTGATTTTGGAGAGGATTGATCAGGGTCTTAAAGGATATATAGGAGTTGGAAGGGAACTGATGGATTCTAATTAGGAAGATAATTGAAACAAGGCTTTCTCATAATGAGAAACAGCCTGAATCATTGAAAAAGTCTTGGTTATTTAAAAAATGCCTGATGTGCTTGTGAAAATGGTAGTGGCAGGAGAGGAAATAAGAAGGGCAGTTCAGTTTTCCTGAAGTACAGATTGTAGGGGGAGTGTTTGCAGATGACATTGGAGGACAGGCAGGGGCAAGATCATGAAGATCACATAGCCAGGCAAAGGAGTTTGGACTTCAGTTTGTGGTCAGTGAAGAAACACTGAACAATGTTCACTGAGTAAGAACTTGAGAATTTTTTTTTGAAATTAATGAAATTTGAGCGAGAATTTTTTTTTGAAATTAATGAAATTTGAGCAACAATGTAGGATGTAGATTGGAGAGGGGGAAAGGGTATTAGTAACGTTCTCTTCTACAGAACAAAATAATCCATTGGCGTCTTAAGAGGAGACCAATACGATATATGTGTAACAATTTGAATTGAAAAGTTAAAGACTCTCAATAAAAAGAACCACAGTATTAACACCATGAAAAAGTCTTTTCTCTCCCCCATGCCCTGACTCTGACTTCAGGGTCCTCCACGACCTGGATCTCACCTACGCCTCGGATCACCGCCTCCCAGTTGTCCTCTACCCATTACCCTCTTTAGTTTACTTTATGGCATTTACCACTGACTGGGATTTTCTTTTAATTTTTTTTTTTTTTTTTTTGCTTATGGTGTATTTGTGGTCTCTGTGGGCACTGACATGGCTCTTGTGTCCACTTCTGTACACACAGCATCTGCACAGAGTCTGGCACCTACAGGGCACTCAGTAGATGCTCACTTAGCTTCTTCATCCATCCACCCAGTCATTCATGCAGTCAGTCATTATTCATTTATATATTCATTCATATATTCAATGCAGCATTCTATGAATACCTACTCTAGTTGGTGCATCAAAAAACCATTCCTAGTTGATATTTGGTTATTGAAAGAATAGATAAAATAAAACTGTCTTACCCCGCTGGTGGGAATGTTAAAAGTGACAGGAATAAGCTAAAATTTGCACTAAGAAATGATTTTTCTGCTCATGCAACTTGGAGAGAGACAGAGACAGAGAGAAAGGCAGAGAAAGAGAGAGAAATTATGTTTGTAGCTGCTGTTGGCATGATTGGATCCAGTGGCTTAAATAATGTCTGATGTCTTCCTCTCCCCATTGCCTCAAATCCCCATCTCTCAGTTTTGCTTCTTTTTTACTGTCAGCCTCTTCCACTGCAGTTGTGACTCCTCCATGTGGCAGGGGCATGGTCACCAGGATCACCAGGCTGGCCTCATCACAGCCATGATCCAGGGACAAGAGAGAGCTTTCTCTCCCAGTGCCCATGTTCCAAAAGCAATGGCAGGTTTTCCATTGGGCCTGCTCAGGTTATAGGTCCACCCATGCACTGACAACATTGGGTGGATGAATGGGGCATGAGAAGGGCTAGATCAGAGGAGTGGACACGGCATTGAAAATGGCAACCCAGCTGGAGTTGCATGATTGGAGTAGGGGCTAAGCATTTCCCACTGACAAACCAGGGGCCAGCGAATACTGGACAGACAGATCTGCACTGTAGAGGAAAACCAGTGAAAAACATCTTCAATTTTATTGATAGAATTGTATTTGGGGAAAGAATGCTTAAAACTTGAAACTGACTGACAATTTTCTTCATTCCATCCTTTTCTGTACTATTTTTATTGAGTAGTTATAAATGTCTTCATGATCACTGACTTTACAGAGAAGCATATATGTTATGGCAAGGTGGCTTTGGGTCTTTTTATCAGACAGAAGACAATATTGTATGTTTAATGATGAAAGACATCACTGGAACACTGAGTTTATTTTAGGCATTTCCACTGGCCCCAAGCTTATCTTACTAAGGAATGAATTGCTGTTTAAAGTGACACTTAAACCATTACTCTTTAATTCCTTGTTCCATATCTATTTAAAGAATGTCTAAGGTTTCACCAAGCTTAAAACAGTAGTAGTTGACATATAGATGCCTCAAGTTTGATACCATCTTGGATTGGTTTGAATGCTTTTAGATGCAAATTATGAAATAGTCAACTCATACTTGCTTAAACAATAAAGACAATGAAAATGGATTACATAACTGAGATGGCCGAATTAGGTTAATATTGTTTCATCAAGATTACAGCTACATATAAAACGTTTTCTTCCAAATGTGAGCTTCTTGGTGGTTCCCCACCTCCTCCCACGGCAGCTCCCCGCCCGCCTAGGCCGAGGCAGCAGCAGCCCCAGACCTCCCATCCCGCGCTGCACCCAGGAACGGACGGAGGCTCTGCCGAAGCCCCACTATGGGCCGAGGAGGGAGCATTTTTCCCAGAAGCCTCTGCAAATGTCTCCTCACGTGTCATTGGTTGACTTGGATCACCTGACTAGCCCCAACCAATCACTTTGTCCAGGAGGAAAGGGCATGCTGATTGGCCAGCCCCAGCTCGTTTTTTAATTAAGCCTCTTAGGAGTTTGTGGGGCAGATTTGGGTAGCCTAATACAAGTCATGGGCATATTACCAGAGGGAAGGGGATGGAGCCCCCAAAATACCATTGTCTACTCCTGGTCTGTTTTAGGGTCGGCACTGCCAGTGAATCCCCTGGTTCTCCTCGAAGAACTTTCTGAGAACCAAATGAGATGATGCAATAGTCTCCAAAGTGGCATAAACATATTTGAAAGTAAACTAAGAAAGTTCATCCTTTAATGTGTATGTTTTAAAGTATATATACCTAAACCTGTATAACTTGCACATAAAGCATACACTCTCATTGATAAGAGCTTTTAACATGAACCTAATAAAAGTAAGGAAGACAATTTACAGTTGGTTTATAAAATATTAACTTAGTAATATTCCAGATGGTATGCCTGTCTGGCAAAAATCTTGGAGGTAATACATTAATGCATGAACTTTGTTAACCATCCAGATAATGTACGTGAAATTACATTGAAAATGTCAAACACTCATGTAGGTTAGTTCCTTTTTATTTACGTTATAATCATTACTGTGACAAAGGAGAAATATAAGGAAGCAGAGCAGTTGTGACTTCAGCATCAGGTAGCAAGCAGACTGCACTGAGATTTGCCTGGAGATCCAGGCAAAAGACTCCAATCCAGTTTCCCAAGAAATCTTTATGCTTACTTTATTCTGCAGGCTATTCTTTAACCTTCAACAGGAACCATCCCACCAACCTGCTGTGGCATTTAATTGGGCATAGGCTTGTTTTGTTGCAGGCAGGATTTGCAGTCTACTCTAATCAGCTCACCTTGGGATGGTTGGGAATGGGTCCTCATATATTAAAAATGATTATTGTAATTTTTCATTGTGCCTTACTTTCAGAGAGGGGAGAGTCAGGCAACAGACTGCATTTACAGAATGGAGGCTGCTGCAGCCTATTATGGCTAATATATGCTGGTTACCTAGAGAGAGTTACCTGCTGGCATTTAAAACAGGTAGTTGTATTCCAGACTGTCAGGTTATGGCAGTGATATCTGGTGAGTAGGCAATGCTGTCTTTCTGAAGCTTCTGTTTAGTTGTAGTACCTAGTACAAGGGCACATTTGACAGCATCTTCAAATGATACTTTTGAATCATCCTCCTAGGATTTCAATAGAGTCGTTTTGGATAGACATTCTGTGTGCTTTCAAGAAACAAATCTTCAAAGTCAGTGATTCCCAAACATGGTACATCTATTACAGGTGGTTGTGAAATGGTGTGTAGACATGTGGATTAGGATTTGAGAAACTTCAGAGCCCAGCTAGGGAATTTGGACTTAAATGTCTGCTACAGTTTGGAAGAGATAAGACATGCATATCACTCCTCCTTAGCCTGTCCAAGGAAGACATCACTTATCAATCCTTGCATGCCTTGTGTCAGAACCCAGATTCCTTCTCAAGATAGAACTCCCCTGAAGAGCTGCAGCTGAATAGCTGCGCTGGCAAAGGTGGTGAAACCTACTTCCTATTTATGTTGAATCCCTTGGGAGCCATCACAAGTGTTTAATAAGGACTGAAGCATGATGTTCCCAAGGCATCAGTTTGTACCAGACAGCTTGATGCTTTGAAAAAAATAAAAATAAAACCCACCTCAGTTTCTTTCCCCTGGCATCAGAAGCACAGTTAAGAAAAGGCTTTATGCCAGATGCCATAAAAAGGCAGCCCTTGAGGCAAATACAGTCCCAAGACTTGCTTTGTTTGGCCAGAACTGTGCTTTAGTTTTTTCCTATTAGTGGTCATTGTTGAAAAATGGATAGATTTCACCCAGAATATGGATTTCCTGCTTCTCTTGAAAAATCAATGCTCTAGGAAGACTGTGCCAGCATTCCCACTTGGAAACAATTGGTTCTAGCTGCGTGGAGACTGTCTCCTTTGTATAAAATATGCTTGTTCCAGCTTGTCTTGTTCCCGACATTGTCAAATATGCTACACCAGGCCTGATGCCAGGATTTATGTTACCACTCTGGTCCATGTAGGGGTATGTATGTATGTATGTATGTATTCATTCATTCATTCATTCATTCTTGATTACTTGGTTCCTCATGCAATGCCTTCCTGTCCAGGAGCCCTGAGACATTATGGCTTAATTACCTTTGTGAAGAATGAATTTTATTCTGGATGTACTAGATGAGATTATGATTTTTTTTCCTACTGTAAATTGGGGTGGGCAATATCAGAGTTCTTCAGAGTAAGAAACTGCTCGTTTCACCAGGCAAGTGTGGACGATGGAGGGGGTAAGGTTGTAGATCCAGCACACTTTTTCTTAGCCCTTAATGAAGAATTATTTCTGTTGAATGGGCTCAGAGTGGAAAATGTATTTTTATAGTCAGAGATTTCATCTGCCTCTATCAATGGTAGAAAGAACTTGAAGTCCAAGCAGGCTAACAGTAATGCCGAGGCCATTACTTTGCACCAAGCCTTCCTCACTGGCACACTCAGCTTGGCTGGATTTGGAGTCTCTGGACCTCTCTTTGGAAATATTCACTGAGCTTGTGAGTTTGGATGTCCAGCCTTGCCTTGGCAGCAGGAAACATATCTTGCCACTGCCAGGTCTTACCAGGTTGGGTCCTTTAACATCCTTCTTTTCTACTTCCTGTTTCTGGAGCAGGTAGCTGGGAAGCCACCATTTGTACTTACATTTTCCCTTCCCTGTAATCACAGAGATAAACTCTTAATCACCGATGCCTCATGCTTTGGGTCCATGATACAGAGCTTTCTTACAGTTTACAGCATTTTTGTTTTCTTTTATTTTACCTCCTAAAAGAAACTTCCTAAGTAGTTTTAGTTTTAAGTCTTGAGCTTCAGTTTCTTCATCCACAAAGCAGGTTAATATTACTTCAGAGTGGTTGAGATTACTGGGGATTGACTATGGGAAAGGGGGCTGACATAAAGGCAGTCAGTATAGAAGAGGAGTTAGGATCAGGGCCTCCAGATTCAGAGTGCCTGACCTGATACCCCATCTCTGCAGTTTCCTATCTGTGTGGCCGTCTACCTATCTCCCTTGGGTTTGGGGAGAGATTAAATTAAATATGAAAATGTAATTAGTTCTTGTATGTGATCAATTAATATCAATTTTCATTATTATTTAAAGAACAGGATCTGGCAATCAACAAATATGAGATTGCTATTCCATTCTCCCCTGATACCGGTTCGAATATTCTGAATCTTGTTGGATTAGTCAGCTACTCACAAACCCAATGTTTCCACAATAGTTGTGGGAAAGAGATGTTTTTAAGAGAAGGGTAAAGGGGCTTAGACTCTGGAGTGGCGGCGGCAGGTGGGGTTTCACAGAGGAGTAGCTGGTCAGGGAGAACCCTGTCCAGAAAGAGAGGAGGGTCCAAGGAAGGGTGTGGGGGATGGGTGGTGCACAGGGCAGGGGAAGAGGAGGAAAATGCGGACAAATCTAAAGGCATATTTCTAGGACTTTAGTATTTTTAGATTAGCAATGATTCTTATTCCTTCAGCTATAATTTTTGGATTGGGACATAAAGGTAAGAGGAGATGAGGATTCTGATAGCCTTAAGAATCAGAAATGTCAGAGGGAACCATTTCCCTACAGAAATAAAGGGCCCAAGCCATGAGGAGGTTAGGTTTTGAATCTGCCCCAAACCAATGGATAATGATCTGTCTTTCCAATTGTTGAAGTGTCTCACATCTTGACTTATTTGATCTTCATGATATACCTGTGAAGCAGGGAAAGGGTAATCATTATTATCTTTATTTTAAAGGAACTGTTATGAAAACTGTTTAGAAAACTCTTCTAATAAACCTGACAAGCCATAATATGTAAGATTTATCAAATTAGTTCATAACTTTACCACAGCTGAATTTCAGAGAGAGAAAACATATTTCCATTTGAAATACGGAATGCCATATTAACTTCTATCTTAGAAAATAAATGAGTAATTTGCTATTATATTGTTTTTCTTGAGGTGGTCATTTCCTGCTAGTCTCTGTATTTCTTTCCCCTGTTTCATTGTCCATTCATTCATTCAACAGTAAATGTTGTTAAGCACTTCCTGTGAGCAAATGACCGAACATGAGGTCCATGGGAGGCAAGACTTAGAGTTACATTTTACTGATGGGGATTTCCGTGACCTGCTTAGCCTGGGCTGTGTGGCCCCGTGGTGGGTGGGTAATAGAGCCTGACGGCAGAGCTTGGTATTTTAAACTTGAATTCCTCTCAGGACAAATGTGGCCCTCAAACATGTTTAGTTTGGCCTGAAAAAACATTTATAAAACATAAAAATGAGCTGTCTACATTTAAAATTAAAAAGGGAGATTTCCTATGAAAGCTCAGAATTCTGGCTGCTCCCGACAAATTTAGAGAGCTGGCATGCTGGGAACGGCCGCAAAGCTGGTGTGGGCAGATCACCAGCTCCAGGGCTTCACATCCCTGCTCCTCCTTTCAGAAACTGCTCTCGTTCCCTTCACCGATACACTTGATCAAGAAGCATGGTCACCCAGATGAGAGCAGTGCATTTGCAGCTTCTCCGTTGCTAACATTCTCCAAAAAAGCAAACAGAAAACAAAAAACAAACGAAAAACAGTTTACAGCTTGAGAAATTTGCTTTTATAATAGCTCGACCATAACTGGCATTGCAGAGATTATAAAGAAGACACACCATATAAGCACCCTGGAAAAAAATAAAGAAGAAAACTTTCCCAAATACCTTCATAAATAAGTGATTTTTTGTTATTGTTTTGCCTTGACTTCAGAAATGGTTATCAGTGCAAGAAATCAAGCGTTTTGAGGCAATGAATTCCCCAGCATGGGGGCATAGTGAGGGAACCAGTGACTGCCTAGAGCTAAATGTCTGATTTTTGAGGCAGAAAGAAAGCTGGAATGAGAGGATAAAGCACCTATCCTGTTGTGTAAACAGAAAGTGAATTAGAGAGGAAGGCATAAAGTCGAACAGCCACTTAAGGGGTTGGTGTTTTGTGAGAAGACAGGGTTTGCTGCTAATGGCCGCTCTGCTCATCTCCCTTTGTAAAGGCAAAAGAGAAGGGAGTCCTGCTCAGCGAGCCTTGGTGGCCACGGCTGTGAGGGCCAGAAGCTATGCAGGTGCCCATTAGGAGGCAGTGGGCAACAGGGAGAAGCCACATGGTCTGAAATTGGGCTCTTGTAGGAAATAACAATGACGAAAGTGGCTAAGGCTCTCTCCAGAGCTAGGGGTGGGCCAGAGACCGCTGTAAGCAGCATTGTGCATGGATCAGATAACTTAAATCTCAGAACAGTTCCACTAGGCAAATGTGGTTATAATCCAATTCTCCAGAAAATGGATCTGAGACACTGAGAATTTATTCCATGAGCAGTGAGGGATTTGAGCCCAACAATTCAGCATCAAAGTGGATGCTCTAAACTGGGGGTTGTCAAATTTTTTCTGACAGGACCAGATGTAATGGGATTTGGTGGCCAGATGGATTCTGTCACAGTAATGACTGCCATTGGAGCGTGTACACAGCCATGGGTAATGAGAGAAGTAATGGGCGTGGCTGTGTGCCAATTAAATGTTATTTCCAAGAGCTGGTGAGCTGACCACTGTTCTAAGCCTACCCTATTCACCTCTCAGGAACACACCATTCCAGGAGGAGCAGATCCTTTTCCAGGGCTCCTGGGCCTCCTGGATTTGTCTCCATTCCTGGGTCCTGTTGCAATGTCTGTCTGTCCCCTGCTTTTACTTTGTTCTTGATTCCCATTATAGGCAGAAGAGAAGATGTGCTACTTTTTCCTCACCTTTTTGTGAAGTTGTCTTTTCCTTCAGATTTTGAGTGATGAGAGACTGTGAAAATGTCTCCCTTTTAGAAGACGATGGAATCTTACATGGAGACTTTGCCTTCATGCCCCAGACCTTCACCTCCAGGACATGATTAGAGTTCATTAAGAAATTACACTTGTGTTACACATAACACAGGTTGTGAAATTCTTTCTGTTTGACTAAGGGAGCTGGTTGCAAGGAAAGGAAACCCACCTCAAACCGTCTTAAGCAAAATAAAGGTAATCTGTTGCCTCACATAACCAGACTACAGAAAGATAGAGCAGGCCTTGAGAATAGCTGGATTTGGGGACTTAAATAACATGTCCTCCCACCTCTTTTTCCCTCTCCTGCTTTCTACAGTTAGGCTTCAATCTCCTCACCTCAATTATACCTGCTGCTGGCTGTAAGAAACATGGCAGCCAGTAGTCTAGACTCATACCCAATGTCACCACCTGTCATGGAGGCAAAAGGCACCTTTCTCATCAGCCCCAGCAAGAAAAATCCCAGACAAGGTGTCTGACTGGCCTAGCTTATATGTGCCATGTACCCATTCTTGGGACAATCACTTTGCCTTGGAGGATGGACTATGATGACTGCCCAACCCAGGGCCCAAAGGAAAGGAAAGAGGAGATGGGTATCAGGCCTCTTTGGTCAGGGACATCATTTGTCTGAGGAAGAAGGACATAGCACACCAACTGCAGCTGTCAGTAAGCTATTGTGTGACCCTGGCTACTGATAAAATGTGGAGTGTTGTATTCAGATACACCTTCAAAATTCAATCTTGTCATTTATTGAAAGGAATCTACTAGCTTGCATGAAGAAAGAAAGCTTTAAGGAAAAACAATTCAAAATGAGCCAGTATGATAACATAGAGAAAAACTGAAATTTGGATTTAGGCAACCTGTGCTGAAGACCTACTGCAGCTACTTCTTGGCTGAGTGACTTGGGTCAGCCCTTTAGCCTCTCAGAACCTTAGCTTTATCACTAGTGGTATGAGTTAGTATAATAAGTATTTTGTGAATGGGTATATAACATGCCAATATCAGTTATTTGTTTTTTATAGCTGAAAGAATATTAGGAATAATCCCCTCAAAACCTGGCCTCACCAAGGCCCACAGACCTTGTGGGATTTGGCCTTCCCTTCCCCCTCACCTCATCTTCTCCCAGACTCTGCCTCTGCTGAGAAAGGCCAGCCTCTCTGGTTGCTTTCTGCTCCTGAAACTCACCAAGCTCACCTTACCCCACCTGGAATGCTCCTGAAGCTCACTCCAAGTCTACTCAGAGCTGGCTGCTTCTCATCTCCTCAGCCAGCCGTTTTTTGATGTCCCTTTACAAAGCAGTACTCACTCCTGTGATGCTCTCACGCAGGAACCAGCCAAATCTGGCCCCAGCCTGTTTTTGTAAATAAAGTTTTATTGGTACACAGTCATATTCATTCATTTACAAGCTGTCTTTAGCTGCTTACTTACTGAAACAGCAGAGTAGGGAAGTTGGGGCAGAGGCCACATGCCTGAGAAGCCGAGAATATTTACTATCTGGCCCTTTTCAGAAAACTTGTTTGCCAACTCCTGGTCTTGTACATTGTTCGGTTTTATTTTCTTCAAAGTATATCTTATTGATTTGTTTCTTTACTTGTTTATTTCCTCTCCCTCCTAAAATGTCAGATGTGGGAGGAATGGAGCTTTGTCTTCATTGCTCAGAAGGCCCTGGCCCGTCTAGTTGTTCAGTAAAGAGTTGTTAAAAATAAGAAATAAAATGTTTCATTTTACAAGTGAAGAATTGGAGGTCCAGTGGGGTTAAGTACTCTTTTGGAGCTGTGTATGGTGAAATTCTGATTACCGTTTTTGTGTTGCATAGTTCAGTCCTCTTTCTGCTATATCAGTATTTTTCCCTCAAACATTTTTGACCATGGTTCATAGGACAGAAGTACATTTCACATGGTGACCTAGAAAACACACACACACAGTGTTAAACAAACATTTTATGGAACAATACTTTACCTTTTCAATTTAGGCAAGAATTTTTAAAAATTGTATATAAAATTAATATTAAAATAATTTTACTAATATTGGAATGCAATATTCTAATCTGTTCATTTTTAAATTTTAGGCCATTACCTACTAAAATGACTTAATGATACACAATGTGTTGAAATCTATAGTTTAAAAAATACTTCCTTGTACTCTCTTCATAAATATATACAAAATATTCTATTACTAAAATTTTTTATTTTGTCCTGATGTGGATATATCCACTTTGGTTACCAGTCACATTAAGGGCAGTTTTATTCAGTTACCCACATTTAGCTGCCTACAAATCCTCCGTAATCTCTCCATCATCTAAAATATCTCTGAATCCATGTCTTCATCTTTTGTCTCCATTGCCACAGCAAAACTCAGATACACCCCTCCTCTCTTGCTTTGCTTTTACCAGATTTCTGGGCATGTTACCGAGTACTGGAGCATGTCGCTGCAGAGCAGATGGTTCCTGATTTACATACTGGTGTTTCAAACCTGTTCAAATGTCTACTGGTCTGTAGGTTTTTGGGGGTACACTGTGCGTTCTCACCCACTTCAGCACATGGAATTTGGCCCTCAGTTGCCTAAGATTCTTCTAACTGGTCCTCCTTCTTAGGTTCCATTTTTGCTAAAAAACAAAAAAACTCATCTTCACTGTCTCTAGAGTAAATATTCCAAAATACAAATCTGATCGTGCTGATTTTTTGCTTGAAACCCCCCCAAACAATTCCCTTTCCCCTGAATCAAAACTCCATTCCCTGGTTTTATTGAGGATTGAATGAGATAGTGCCGCTTGGGTGCATAGTCTGATTCAGAGTAACTGCTGTGGAAGCTTTTCTGGAGGTACTGTCCTCTCAGACTCAGCACTGGGAAGACTTCCTTGTTCCCTAAGGCTGAGCGAACCACCTTCCCTCTGTTTGTTCTATAGAGTGTGTTCTGACTTCTTTGAAAACCCTCCCACATCATTCATCACAATCACCACTAAACTCTGTTGGGATCTTACTCTGTGCCACCATCATGCCAAACACATTGCATGGGTTATTTGACTCAAGGTTCACAATGACCCATGAAAGGCAGGTACCAGCCCATTCATCAGGTGGGGAAAGTGAAGATTAGAGTGCTCAGGTCCCTTGTCCAAGTAAGGGTGGAGCAGAGCAATGGGACAGGGTGTGTTTGATTCTAGAGCTGAAGCCACTGATTCTCAAAGTTTGCTGCACATTGGGATCATCAAGAGCCCTTTAAAATATACTGAGAGTTGGCTACACCCTTAGACATTGTGACGTAATTGCTGCGGGGTGAATCTGGGCACAGGGATGCTCAAAAGCTCCCCAGGTGATCCTAATGTATAGCACAGTTTGGGAACCACTGGCTCATAAACCTATCATTTCCTGCCTGGAGACTTATCTTCCACTTGAGTGAAAACAAGTTGAAGGCAAGGGATGGTGTCTTTGCCTCTTGGGTCTGCCAAGATATCGGGTTGGGGACTCCTAGTACTTTAGAGACTATATGGAAAGACTGCAGGACCAGATGTGAACTACTTTCTTATGCTGATGTTCACCTTTATGCCTTCTGTTTTTTGAATGGGGAAGCAGTGAGTTTGATCAGCAATAGGGGATGATTTAACAAAGCTAAATTTGTGGAGGGCTGGTGGGATCCTTTCTGAACAGATACCAAAGGTCTGGAGAGTTAAAGTAGATAGATTATAAGCCAGGATGTACCCCTGGACAGCTACAGTGTGTTATTGGGAATGTTGTAGGACGTTTTTATACACTGCCTGGTACCAACTCATTGCCAAGACAATAATCCTGGGCCTCATGGATGCCATTTGTCATCTCAGGGTAAACAACCACTTGCAATTTAAAAACATCTGGAAATTGATTTTTTTTCTTTTCTTAATCCTTTGTAAAGCATTAAGAGTCAAGTCAACATTACTTGTCCTTGGCCTGAGAGTAGGCACATGTGAAAGATAACTGAATGCAGTTGCCCTTGTTTGAAATGAGCACCGCTTTTTGGTTTTAAACACGTGCACAAAGGGCTGGGCTAAGAGGCCTTGTGGGTGTTGCCTAGGACCCATCCCCAGCCCTGAGAGTGAGCACTTTATTGAAGGCTGTGCCCCAGGCACCCCACTCCGCCCCCCTGCCCCGGCCGCATGTGCAGCAACAGCCAATTCCTTTGTCCTCTGGAATTCTCTTAGAAACATGGACAGGAAAACAAAAATCAGCTTTTTCTTCAAGATTTGTTTGATTGACATGTAGGTTTAATGTAAGTTTCTTTTTTGGGATTTGCTGTATCGTGTCATCTACTGGACAATACGTTGGATGTCATTTTTCTCCCCTCTTCCCTACTTCCATGTTTGAAGGCAGCACCTGATCTCTTATCCCTACATGATCATCCTAGTTTTCCATATTGAAATCTCTTCTGATTTGGTCAAAGGATTTCATTTAATATATTAATGTACAATAAAAGAATATCATTTTAAAATAAAATTTAAATGAACTTTGTAGAGATTGGGGAAACCTTGTGAACCATAAACATGTCTGTTTTTCCCTCTGGGAGCTGGAACATCATGGAGGAATGTACGCTGTACATTTCTGGGTGGTAAAAACCCTCAAGCTATTTTTAGCTATAGTTATGCAAGCATTTTGTGAGCCTCATATTTTAGTATCCAATCTGCAATCTAAAATTAGTGTTGATATGCAAAGAAAGCAAATTGCCTAGGAAACAGCTGCAAATGGGGTATGTCATTTTGCCTGAAGAAAAAAAAATATATAGAAAGATGTTTTAGCTTAACAGTATGCAACTGGCATTTTACCTGGTCTAAATTTTCTCACTAATTAGAAACCATGGGTTATATTCACCCTGTTTTCCATCTACATGCTGATAGACAAACCAAAGCTCCCTGGGGACATACAATATTTGCCTGAATTAAGCAGGATCTTAGTGACTGAGATGTCCAGATTTTTGGTCTAAATAAACAATTTCATCCAAAATCTGGCATAAATTCCCTTTCTTTCCTCCAGTGTGGAATGGCTTAGACTGATCTTGAGGCAGATTCGAGAATTCCTCTCGAGAGTTCACAAGGCCTGTGAATTGTTTCAGGTGTAGAAAGTGCAAAGGCTCCAATAACGCCAAACCATTTCACAGGCTGTGAAATGTCCCTGCACAAGGTCCAGATACGCTGCTTCTGAGGCCAGAACACAGGGTTGGAAAGTAACAGACACATGACAGAATTGAGTTTATAGCCACAGGTGATTAAGTTAGAACAGAAGGCACCTAATGTTTCCCTTGGGAATAAACAGCCCCCATCTGAGAGATGGAAAAATTAACTTCCTTGCTTTTATTTTGTAGACAGACCAGATTAGGTCCCCAGATTGAAATAATCCCTAAAATCTAGCCAGAACATGTGAGGAGTAGAGGAAATCAAGGCCTGCAGAAAGATGGATTATTTGTTCCATTGCAAATCGGTACACAAAGTATTTTTATTTTGACCGTTTTAGGTGATTTGAAAGTCTTTCCTCTGTACATTTTGATCAGAATTCTTGTTTAAATCCAGAAACACGTCTCCCATTTCATGAGAGGAATGAGGGGACCATAGATTGTGTCTGGGGATACGGCCCAGCCCAGGCCACCTGCAGCACAGAGGGGACTCCTATCTGAACCCCACCTCAGCACTGAAACTGTTTTTTTCTCCACCCAATGGCCACTCTTCACTCTCTGTGTAAGCACAGTAAAAGTGGCTTCTACATGGAGCAGATATCTCCCCAATTAAAATCATACTTGTATAATATATGTCCTCTGTCTTATGAAAAGTACTAATGTAAATGGATGTTGGAAAACTTATACTCAAATACCTACTGTAGAAATGTATGTATGTTACACAGTCAGCATGCAGTAGCATCACTCTGATTTGGTAACATTTCATCCAAAGCATTTGATGCTTATAAGCAAAGTTGAAAATATAAATGTGAACTTAAAAGAAAACTTGTAAAAGCACCAGGACATTTCATCTTATAGAAACATTTTATTTATTCTTCTAGCAGCCCAGACAAAAGTTATTTGCAGATAGATGGCTCAGTGTGGTCAAAACAGGAAGAGGTCAACTATTTCTCACATCCCAGCTCAGGGGCCAAGCTAGCCGGAAACCCGATTCTGATGTGAATGTTCGCTGTCTATTTGAAGGCTGTTTCTGTTTCTCTTTGGGGCTGTATTTGTTAATACACATTCTTTGGATGCACATGTGTGTATGTGCACGTGTTGCTACTCACCCCGTAGGTGAAGGAGAGATCTCCCACCCTGAGTTGGAGGAGATGGCTGAATGCAACATGGACACTGGACAGATGACATGACAGCAGTTTATTTGTCACGTAAACTCACAGCCCAGGGGAGGAGGACACCACTTACCATTCAGGGCCACTGGAGGTTGCACTTGGTGGGGCAGAGTGAGCAGCAGGGGCTGTAAGAGGTGGGCTTTGCAGTGACAGAATGTAGCATGCCCCCTGGTTCCTGCAGAGGATGTGATTAGCTTCTTTGAATAATTCTGCAGGTTGGCAGGGAAGTAAAAGCCATTAGGTTGAGGACAGGGCGGGTGCAGCTGGTCTAGCTCTTTGGGGACTAGCCCACTAGGGATCCTTTCCTGCTGGGTGGGGGCTTATCTGGTAAGAACAGGGAAACTTGCAGCTAAGACTTCGGGACCCTGTGGGGCTCAAAAGATACGAAAGCAGCACCTAGGAATTTTAGGCCTTGCAATACAGTGTGCGTGTGTGTATGTGTGTTGGGGAAGGCAGGGGTTTGTATGTATCCAGATCCCCAGGGTGCCGAGGTCACAGATCAGGCAGAACTCCGGAGATAGAAGAGAAATGCAAGGCAATCAGGCAGTCTGCTTGGGTCTTAGGAGTTTGCTGTAGACCTCTCAGCTGAAAGACTGGTGGTGCATTTGCCAAGTCCCCACCAGCTCTCTGCCAGCATGTGTGTACTTCATGAAACTGCCGGCATCACCTTTGCCATTTGGCATATGCCATCCTTTGCTTTAAAATGTTTGAAAGGTTGAAAAGGGAAGTCTCCTTGAAAATCCAGGTTTTAAAGAGCTTGGCATGTCTTAATAATCCCCCTAAAGCAAGCCTGCACTCTCCCCAAGCCTCACAGGCAACTTCTAAGTAAACGGACAGAGATGAAGAGGATCTTTGTGAAATTGAGTCTGAGAAGCAGTTTGCTTTCATGCTTCAAGAGAATTGTCAGAGAATGAGTCCAAATGCTCTCCCACATTTACAAGTCCATTCCTCCCCATCAGCAATATGTCTCACAACTGTAAAAAAGTATTTTTCAATAATAACCTTATCCAGTACTTTTTCTAATGGAAAATAGAAGAGCCAACCTGGTGCCCATGGGAGTTCTTTCCAGATTGCTGTGTGTTTATATAACCTTCAGAATAATTGGTTTCAAAAATAGAAGGAACAAAGTTTGAAATGAGATTGGGAGAGAACAAACATCCTTTGTTTAGAAGTTGATGTGTTTATGTGCAAAGTGCAAAAACTGCATTGAAGATTTCTTGATATTGAAATTCCTAGTTCCCGTTGAAGCTTTCTTCCTGGATTTATACAATTTACATGAGTTATGGGGTGGTGGTTGTGTTGTTTTTAGAAAAGTTTTAAAATACAAAAAAAGTGCAGGGAAGAGAGTTTCATGTGACCTATATAAAGATAATATGAAATAAACATATATATTTTAAGATATCTTGAGGGTAAACTCTTCCCTGGCTGGAGACAAGTGGAACACCATTATTTCTACACGGGAAATAACAATCCAAGGGCTTTAAATCCCATTAGGGAAATTGTCCTCTCATTCTAAAATGTCAGTGCTGTTATCAGTAGATAAAACAAGCCCATCTTCGTGTTTATGAGATGCTTTCAAAATGTCTCAGACTCTTTTGCTCTGGGTCATTTGCTTAGATGCTTCAATGAAATATTTTAATTTATTTCACGTTGTGGGATTGTCTCTTTAGGCTGGAGAGGCTGAGAGAGGAACAGCCTTTTACATATGGTATAAGGCACTTTACAAAGAGAAGGGTGTAGTTTTTAAATATGAGGACTTTGTGAGGCTGACTTTTCTACCCATTGACAAATATTTCACTTCATCAGGATGGCCCAGATCACTATTGCCCTGACCCCATTCCCTTTATTCCTTAGGCCTGAAAACAAGTACAAGTATAGGGGGACATTTGCTCATTTTATATTTTGTTACAAGTTTAGAATTAAACAACCCAAAATTCTATGACAAAATCTGAACCACTGGATGAAATAAAAACTCACCGGTATAGACCTAGTTCACACTTCTCTTGCTTTCTTCTGAGGGGGTATTCTTTCCCTTTTAAGGCCCCCTTTAGAAGGTTCCTTTCATTCTGGGCTCCCTGCATACTGCTGTATGGTGCAGGCACTTCCCATCTGTGAACATTCCCAAGTGGATAGGGGGGAAGCAGGTGATTGTGCCTGTAAGCACCCACCTCCCTCTGCTCAGACCTCTCCTTTCACCCTGCTGTGGCTTCAAGAACCTCACTTGCTCTGCTCTAGGGCAGCCTGGGGCTCCCACCTCACAGTTGCACTCCAGGGGTGGATTGTGCCAGACCCCCGCAGCCTGTGGGTGCTCTAAAAGATGCTGGCTGGCAAAGGCAAAGACTAAAATGCTTGCTGTCATCACGGGACAGGGATCACAGCATGGCGTCTGCAGGTGTCCCCTGAACCCTCACCCTTTTAATAGGCTTCCTCTCAGGGAACCTTACATTGGGCCTCTGGAGGAAGGATTGCATTAAATGGTATCATGAATTGCAAGAACAAATTAGAGGTCCAACACCCATCCCTCAGTGGTGATTCTCCCAGCAATCCCGCACAATAGGAGTTTTAGGCCAACTGCAAGATACAAAGAACCAAAGCCAGGGGTAGAGAATTAAATAATGAAGAATTTATCAAACCCAGGGGGGAAGAGAAGAGGTTATAAACCACTGTGAAAGATGCACAATTCTGCTTACTTAGTGTTTACAGAGGATTCCTTACCCGGAGGGAAAGGCATTTATGCCACACCATGGCAAGTTAATGTTGCTGAACTATAGTGTGCGTTCGAACAACATGCTGCCTTCTTGCAACTTATTTTTTTGCCAGCTGTTACTCCCTAGCCCCCAGGCTATTGTCTCAAAGCAGTGCGATAGTTCTGGGCTCCGAGGACCCAGACCTGGGTTTGAGAGAGAGTTGGGGCCAGGTCCTCAGGGGACTGTCCAGTAAGGGGTATGCATACAGCAAGAACCTGGTGGAGAACGCCTGAGCAATTACTAGAGGTTCGCCAAGGAGGTGGCCAGCTGAAACAGGGGTCGACTCACCTTGGTCACTGAAACTGCCGGGTAGGTGAGCCCAGCAGAGAACTTCCGAAGAGAGCAAAGCAGGGGCATTGCCATGTGCTGGGCCCAGAGAGTGTGAGACTATTTTACTAAGTTTACAGTTAAAATAACCTCCTATATAGTGTCTCTCCTCCATAACTAACTCTAATCCTCGGGGGGCCCAAAATGGCCAAAAGTCTAGGGGATGGGAAAAGGAGAAGACAGGAAGCGAAAATTCTCTCTCTCTGCTGTCTTCCAGCCAGAAGCAGACTGAGGCTGGGGAGGGGAGATTTGATCTGTGTCTTGAACAGGATATTGTATTAGTCAGGGTGCTCCAGAGAAACAGAACCATCAGGATTTATAAGTAAGATTTATTATGAGGAGTTGGTTTATGCACCCGGAGTGGAGAGTTGGGGGAGAGGGGGGCTGGCAAGTCCAAATTCCACAGGGCAGGTCACAGCTAGAAACCTTGATAAAGGTGATTCTGAAGTGTGGCAAATCTGTATTCCCCAAGGGAAGCTGGCTGACTGATCTTGAGGCAGAAATTCTTCTTTCTGAGTTCTGCTATCCTCAGTTCTGGCTTTAAAATCTCCAACTGATTGGAGGAGGAGACTCTACTCATTAATGAGGGCAAACTCCTTAGTTGCTTATACATGCAATCAGCTGTAGATGCAATCAGCTGACTAGAGATGCAAATCAATCTATGAAATACCCTCACAGTAAATATCAGGCCAGTGCTTGCTTGACCAAATAACTGGATACCACAACCTAGCCCAGTGAACACATCAAATTAACCATAACAGTTATCTTAATGACCGAAGTGTGGTTATGTGCATTACTTAAATTGGCCTTGGAGCCATGGATAGTTTATTAGTGAAATGTGAGCAGAAAAAATCATTTTATCCAGGGGCAGTACAAAGTTGTCCCTGATGAATAAAACTAAAAGAAGCAGTGGGAGATAAAAGAAAACTTGTGTATGGTCCTCTGCTGCAAGTAGTGCATTCAGTGAGTCATTTAACATAGAATTGGGAGGATTTGGGAGTAGATACTGTGCTACAGACAAAACCACGACCATAAAGTTAGGATGAGCGTTTTCTTCTCTCAAAGCGCTGAGCTGTGTTTGTCTCCTCTCCCCTGCAGGGCTTCACAGTCCCGGGGACCACAGCCCCCAGGAGGAGAGCCTGGCTGGAGGTAGAGGACATTGGGTTACACAGGCAGGTCCTCATAGTCTCCTCATTTTATCTCTTCAAGAACCTTGGAGGCAGCAGGTCAGAATATTAGTGTCTTTGTTTTACAGATGGGAACCCAAGCAGTTAGAACTGGTCCAGTAACCCAGTGAGTTGGTGGAAGAACTGGAACTAAGATTCATCTTCTTCCAATTCCACGGTGCAGTCCAGTAAATCCAGATCTAAAGCCTTTGGATACTGCAAATGAGGCTACTCCAGCTATGGCAGTTGAGTGCAAGAGATAGTTCAGCATCTCTCTGTGTGCCATCCATGCAATGCTCTGGCTGGAGAATGGGCTGGGATCATTTAAAATCTCTAAAGTAAAGAAAACCCTAAAGTCAATCCCTTGAGCTGAGAAACTTTCAATGCAGTGATAGAAAAAAGATGAGATAAGAGGCACTGGGTGGAAAGAGGGCTATGGGGAAATGAGCTATTTTTCAGGTCTGAGACCACAGAATCAATCCACAATCCAGCAGTAATAAATGTCCAGCCAAGCAGTGTGCCCAGGTGCAGTCCATTTGGTGTGAAGTTGTGAGCTGGGAGACAAAAGTCTGTGAGCTCATTATCTCGAGCCAACTCGGAAAAATTTGAAGCAAGTTCTGAAATAATTAAGTCTGCATTTGGATAATTTGAACCCACCTATTTTATTGTTGAGCTGCTTCAAGATACTGAACAAGGCTCCCTCCTATGGAATGTCTGGTGGCTGTGGGCCTGCTGCTCATTCTTAGGAATTAGGAGTGTTATTTTTAACTCCCCATTATTAGAGGAAATGCACACATCTGTGCAGAGTGATTATTAGCTGTTTGGCTGAAAAATGGGCTGGTGTCTACAATGCATTATTTTCTAATTATTTTGATATTTTTAAATGCCTTAAAAAATAGAAGCATATAAAATCCAGCTCATTTAATCTGGCAAATTATACTCTGTCCATCTGCCATAGCATTAAAGTTTAATAAAATCTCTATTTTTTATAAGCCCAGTAAAAATCATAAAAATATCAGGGGAGCTGAGTTTCAGCTTGGGTTTTTAAAGAAGGATACATATATCTTTTCTTCCTATGAAATATTCCAAAAGATTTTGGTATTGGAAAGTAGTGCCTTTCATAGAAAGTACAAAGAAATAAGCCAGATTTCCTTATCCCCATACCTCAACCCCACACCCCTATGGCTCTGACTGCATTGAGCAGTCTTTCTTTATTGAAACCATCTGCCTTATGAATCCAGGTCAGTTCTCTGAGGCACAGAACAGAGGCAGGGAAGGGGTCATTCTACTTTGCTGTGTTGTGACCTGAGGAAACTCAGTAGTACCCACATATGCATGAAAAAGTGCTTGAAATTTTCACTAAGACAGTTAGGCTAAGGTCAATTTCCTATTTAATAGGAAACTTTCTACATTTTGTATTTTTAGGACATCACAGACTATATTCTTCACCCACGTAGTATAATTCTTGGAATTTTACCACTAGAAATTCAGTTTCATTGGCAGTTCTGCAAGTTACCTTGTATCAGTGCCAACTAACAAATACACAAGTAGACAAGTTGACAAATGGGGTTTTATTATTCCATACAACAAAAGGCCTGAAGCTGAGAAATCTTATAGTTGGTTTACAAGTTCTCAAGATATCTTCAGACCCCCAGGCTTCTTCCGTCTTTCTGCTCCAGTTTTCTTAGCGTACTGGCTTGGTCCTTATGTTTTTTACCTCATGCCCCAAGATGGCTGCCAGAGCTGCTGGCATCACATCCTTATACAACCATATTCAAAAACAGGATGAAGTCAGGCTTCTATGTATGTGTCTCATTAATTATGGAAGAATACCTTTTTAAAAGATCCCAATTAGATTCTACCCCCCTGCACTAGTGCTTTGGTAAGGTTGTCAAAGGAGATCAGAAGGTCTCTTTGAGTTGTGTTCTATCACCAGAAATGGAGAAGTAAAGTAACTGGAGTAGCAACTGAGAGCCTGTCATTCATCTCTAGACTTGATTAAGGCATTGTTTGCTCTAAAACAAAACAAAACACCCTGTATGATCCATACACTTCATTAATTCATATACTGTTAATTAAAAATCCAATGATAATTGGGACAGGGGCAAGTTAGAAATTAAAAAAATATATATATCTTCTAAACAAAGAAATGTCTGAATAGTATAAAATAAACGAATTTTGGAGATACAATAAACTTTTCCATGGGAAAAACAAACAGGCCCACGTTGACATCAACCACATAAGATAGTGACAATTTAGTCTTCCTATTTGTAATAAAACTTGTGATTAAAAAAAGTTTGTAGGGTGGGGCAAGATGGCAGACTGGTGAGCTGTATGTTTTAGTTACTCCTCCAGGAAAGTAGGTAGAAAGCCAGGAACTGCGTGGACTAGACACCACAGAGCAATCTGACTTTGGGCATACTTCATACAACACTCATGAAAACGTGGAACTGCTGAGATCAGCGAAATCTGTAAGTTTTTGCGGCCAGGGGACCCGTGCCCCTCCCTGCCAGGCTCAGTCCCGTGGGAGGAGGGGCTGTCAGCTCCGGGAAGGAGAAGGGAGAACCGCAGTGGCAGCCCTTATCGGAAACTCATTCTGCTGATCCAAACTCCAACCATAGATAGACTGAGACCAGGCACCAGAGAATCTGAGAGCAGCCAGCCCAGCAGAGAGGAGACAGGCATAGAAAAAAAACAACACGAAAAACTCCAAAATAAAAGCGGAGGATTTTTGGAGTTCTAGTGAACATAGAAAGGGGAAGGGCAGAGCTCAGGCCTGAGCTCAGGCCCTGAGGCGCATATGCAAATCCCGAAGAAAAGCTGATCTCTCTGCCCTGTGGACCTTTCCTTAATGGCCCTGGTTGCTTTGTCTCTTAGCATTTCAATAACCCATTAGATCTCTGAGGAGGGCCCTTTTTTTTTTTTTTTTTAAATCCTTTTTTCTTTTTCTAAAACAATTACTCTAAGAAGCCCAATACAGAAAGCTTCAAAGACTTGCAATTTGGGCAGGTCAAGTCAAGAGCAGAACTAGGAGAGCTCTGAGACAAAACGCAATAATCCAGTGGCTGAGAAAATTCACTAAACACCACAACTTCCCAAAAAAAGGGGGGTGTCTGCTCACAGCCATCATCCTGGTGGACAGGAAACACTCCTGCCCATCGCCAGCCCCATAGCCCAGAACTGCCCCAGACAACCCAGTGTGACGGAAGTGCTTCAAATAACAGGCACACACCACAAAACTGGGCGTGGACATTAGACTTTCCTGAAACCTCAGCTGAATGTCCCAGAGTTGGGAAGGTGGAGCAGTGTGAATTAACAAAGCCCCATTCAGCCATCATTTCAGCAGACTGGGAGCCTCCCTACACAGCCCAGCAGCCAGGAACTGCCCTGGGGGGACGGCACTCACCTGTGACATAGCACAGTCATCCCTCAACAGAGGACCCGGGGTGCACGGCCTGGAAGAGGGGCCCACATGCAAGTCTCAGGAGCCATACGCCAATACCAAGGACTTGTGGGTCAGTGGCAGAGACAAACTGTGGCAGGACTGAACTGAAGGATTAGACTATTGCAGCAGCTTTAAAACTCTAGGATCACCAGGGAGATTTGATTGTTAGAGCCACCCCCCCCTCCCTGACTGCCCAGAAACATGCCCCATATACAGGGCAGGCAACACCAACTACACACGCAAGCTTGGTACACCAATTGGACCCCACAAGACTCACTCCCCCACTCACCAAAAAGGCTAAGCAGGGGAGAACTGGCTTGTGGAGAACAGGTGGCTCGTGGACGCCACCTGCTGGTTAGTTAGAGAAAGTGTACTCCACGAAGCTGTAGATCTGATAAATTAGAGATAAGGACTTCAATTGGTCTACAAATCCTAAAAGAACCCTATCAAGTTCAACAAATGCCACGAGGCCAAAAACAACAGAAAATTATAAAGCATATGAAAAAACCAGACGATATGGATAACCCAAGCCCAAGCACCCAAATCAAAAGGTCAAAAGAGACACAGCACCTAGAGCAGCTACTCAAAGAACTAAAGATGAACAATGAGACCATAGTACAGGAGACAAAGGAAATCAAGAAGACCCTAGAAGAGCATAAAGAAGACATTGCAAGACTAAATAAAAAAATGGATGATCTTATGGAAATTAAAGAAACTGTTGACCAAATTAAAAAGATTCTGGACAGTCATAGTACAAGACTAGAGGAAGTTGAACAACGAATCAGTGACCTGGAAGATGACAGAATGGAAAATGAAAGCATAAAAGAAAGAATGGGGAAAAAAATTGAAAAAATCGAAATGGACCTCAGGGATATGATAGATGATATGAAACGTCCAAATATAAGACTCATTGGTGTCCCAGAAGGGGAAGAAAAGGGTAAAGGTCTAGGAAGAGTATTCAAAGAAATTGTTGGGGAAAACTTCCCAAATCTTCTAAACAACATAAATACACAAATCATAAATGCTCAGCGAACCCCAAATAGAATAAATCCAAACAAACACACTCCGAGACATATACTGATCACACTGTCAAACACAGAAGAGAAGGAGCAAGTTCTGAAAGCAGCAAGAGAAAAGCAATTCACCACATACAAAGGAAACAGAATAAGACTAAGTAGTGACTACTCAGCAGCCACCATGGAGGCGAGAAGGCAGTGGCACGATATATTTAAAATTCTGAGTGAGAAAAATTTCCAGCCAAGAATACTTTATCCAGCAAAGCTCTCCTTCAAATTTGAGGGAAAGCTTAAATTTTTCACAGACAAACAAATGCTGAGAGAATTTGCTAACAAGAGACCTGCCCTACTGGAGATACTAAAAGGAGCCCTACAGACAGAGAAACAAAGAAAGGACAGAGAGACTTGGAGAAAGGTTCAGTACTAAAGAGATTCGGTATGGGTACAATAAAGGATATTAATAGACAGAGGGGAAAAATATGACAAACATAAACCAAAGGATAAGATGGCTGATTCAAGAAATGCCTTCACGGTTATAACGTTGAATATAAATGGATTAAACTCCCCAATTAAAAGATATAGATTCGCAGAATGGATCAAAAAAAATGAACCATCAATATGTTGCATACAAGAGACTCATCTTAGACACAGGGACACAAGGAAACTGAAAGTGAAAGGATGGAAAAAAATATTTCATGCAAGCTACAGCCAAAAGAAAGCAGGTGTAGCAATATTAATCTCAGATAAAATAGACTTCAAATGCAGGGATGTTTTGAGAGACAAAGAAGGCCAATACATACTAATAAAAGGGGCAATTCAGCAAGAAGAAATAACAATCGTAAATGTCTATGCACCCAATCAAGGTGCCACAAAATACATGCGAGAAACACTGACAAAACTAAAGGAAGCAATTGATGTTTCCACGATAATTGTGGGAGACTTCAACACATCACTCTCTCCTATAGATAGATCAACCAGACAGAAGACCAATAAGGAAATTGAAAACCTAAACAATCTGATAAATGAATTAGATTTAACAGACATCTACAGGACATTACATCCCAAATCACCAGGATACACATACTTTTCTAGTGCTCATGGAACTTTCTCCAGAATAGATCATATGCTGGGACATAAAACAAGCCTCAATAAATTTAAAAAGATTGAAATTATTCAAAGCACATTCTCTGACCACAATGGAATACAATTAGAAGTCAATAACCATCAGAGACTTAGAAAATTCACAAATACCTGGAGGTTAAACAACACACTCCTAAACAATCAGTGGGTTAAAGAAGAAATAGCAAGAGAAATTGCTAAATATATAGAGACGAATGAAAATGAGAACACAACATACCAAAACCTATGGGATGCAGCAAAAGCAGTGCTGAGGGGGAAATTTATAGCACTAAACGCATATATTAAAAAGGAAGAAAGAGCCAAAATCAAAGAACTAATGGATCAACTGAAGAAGCTAGAAAATGAACAGCAAACCAATCCTAAAACAAGTAGAAGAAAAGAAATAACAAGGATTAAAGCAGAAATAAATGACATAGAGAACAAAAAAACAATAGAGAGGATAAATATCACCAAAAGTTGGTTCTTTGAGAAGATCAACAAGATTGACAAGCCCCTAGCTAGACTGACAAAATCAAAAAGAGAGAAGACCCATATAAACAAAATAATGAATGAAAAAGGTGACATAACTGCAGATCCTGAAGAAATTAAAAAAATTATAAGAGGATACTATGAACAACTGTATGGCAACAAACTGGATAATGTAGAGGAAATGGACAATTTCCTGGAAACATATGAACAACCTAGGCTGACCAGAGAAGAAATAGAAGACCTCAACCAACCCATCACAAGCAAAGAGACCCAATCAGTCATCAAAAATCTTCCCACAAATAAATGCCCAGGGCCAGATGGCTTCACAGGAGAATTCTACCAAACTTTCCAGAAAGAACTGACACCAATCTTACTCAAACTCTTTCAAAACATTGAAGAAAATGGAACACTACCTAACTCATTTTATGATGCTAACATCAATCTAATACCAAAACCAGGCAAAGATGCTACAAAAAAGGAAAACTACCGGCCAATCTCCCTAATGAATATAGATGCAAAAATCCTCAACAAAATACTTGCAAATCGAGTCCAAAGACACATTAAAAAAATCATACACCATGACCAAGTGGGGTTTATTCCAGGCATGCAAGGATGGTTCAACATAAGAAAATCAATCAATGTATTACAACACATTAACAAGTCAAAAGGGAAAAATCAATTGATCATCTCAATAGATGCTGAAAAAGCATTTGACAAAATCCAACATCCCTTTTTGACAAAAACACTTCAAAAGGTAGGAATTGAAGGAAACTTCCTCAATATGATAAAGAGCATATATGAAAAACCCACAGCCAGCATAGTACTCAATGGTGAGAGACTGAAAGCCTTCCCTCTAAGATCAGGAACAAGACAAGGATGCCCGCTGTCACCACTGTTATTCAACATTGTGCTGGAAGTGCTAGCCAGGGCAATCCGGCAAGACAAAGAAATAAAAGGCATCCAAATTGGAAAAGAAGAAGTAAAACTGTCATTGTTTGCAGATGATATGATCTTATATCTAGAAAACCCTGAGAAATCGACGATACAGCTACTAGAGCTAATAAACAAATTTAGCAAAATAGCGGGATACAAGGTTAATGCACATAAGTCAGTAATGTTTCTATATGCTAGAAATGAACAAACTGAAGAGACACTCAAGAAAAAGATACCATTTTCAATAGCAACTAAAAAAATCAAGTACCTAGGAATAAACTTAACCAAAGATGTAAAAGACCTATACAAAGAAAACTACATAACTCTACTAAAAGAAATAGAAGGGGACCTTAAAAGATGGAAAAATATTCCATGTTCATGGATAGGAAGACTAAATGTCATTAAGATGTCAATTCTACCCAAACTCATCTACAGATTCAATGCAATCCCAATCAAAATTCCAACAACCTACTTTGCAGACTTGGAAAAGCTAGTTATCAAATTTATTTGGAAAGGGAAGATGCCTTGAATTGCTAAAGACACTCTAAAAAAGAAAAACGAAGTGGGAGGACTTACACTCCCTGACTTTGAAGCTTATTATAAAGCCACAGTTGCCAAAACAGCATGGTACTGGCACAAAGATAGACATATAGAATCGAATTGAGAATTCAGAGATAGACCCTCAGATCTACGGCCGACTGATCTTTGATAAGGCCCCCAAAGTCACTGAACTGAGTCATAATGGTCTTTTCAACAAATGGGGCTGGGAGAGTTGGATATCCATATCCAAAAGAATGAAAGAGGACCCCTACCTCACCCCCTACACAAAAATTAACTCAAAATGGACCAAAGATCTCAATATAAAAGAAAGTACCATAAAACTCCTAGAAGATAATGTAGGAAAACATCTTCAAGACCTTGTATTAGGCGGCCACTTCCTAGACTTTACACCCAAAGCACAAGCAACAAAAGAGAAAATGGATAAATGGGAACTCCTCAAGCTTAGAAGTTTCTGCACCTCAAAGGAATTTCTCAAAAAGGTAAAGAGGCAGCCAACTCAATGGGGAAAAAGTTTTTGGAAACCATGTATCTGACAAAAGACTGATATCTTGCATATATAAAGAAATCCTACAACTCAATGACAATAGTACAGTCGGCCCAATTATAAAATGGGAAAAAGATATGAAAAGACAGTTCTCTGAAGAGGAAATACAAATGGCCAAGAAACACATGAAAAAATGTTCAGCTTCACTAGCTATTAGAGAGATGCAAATTAAGACCACAATGAGATAGCATCTAACACCGGTTAGAATGGCTGCCATTAAACAAACAGGAAACTACAAATGCTGGAGGGGATGTGGAGAAATTGGAACTCTTATTCATTGTTGGTGGGACTGTATAATGGTTCAGCCACTCTGGAAGTCAGTCTGGCAGTTCCGTAGAAAACTAGATATAGAGTTACCATTCGATCCAGCGATTCCACTTCTCAGTATATACCCGGAAGATCGGAAAGCAGTGACACGAACAGATATCTGCACGCCAATGTTCATAGCAGCATTATTCACAATTGCCAAGAGATGGAAACAACCCAAATGTCCTTCAACAGATGAGTGGATAAATAAAATGTGGTATATACACACGATGGAATACTACGCGGCAGTAAGAAGGAACGATCTCGTGAAACATATGACAACATGGATGAACTTTGAAGACATAATGCTGAGCGAAATAAGCCAGGCACAAAAAGAGAAATATTATATGCTACCACTAATGTGAACTCTGAAAAATGTAAAACAAATGGTTTATAATGTAGAATGTAGGGGAACTAGCAATAGAGAGCAATTAAGGAAGGGTGAACAATAATCCAAGAAGAACAGATAAGCTGTTTAACGTTCTGGGGATGCCCAGGAATAACTATGGTCTGTTAATTTCTGATGGATATAGTAGGAACAAGTTCACAGAAATGTTGCTATATTAGGTAACTTTCTTGGGGTAAAGTAGGAACATGTTGGAAGTTAAGCAGTTATCTTAGGTTAGTTGTCTTTTTCTTACTCCCTTGTTATGGTCTCTTTGAAATGTTCTTTTATTGTATGTTTGTTTTCTTTTTAACTTTTTTTTCATACAGTTGATTTAAAAAAGAAGGGAAAGTTAAAAAAAAAAAAGAAAAAAAGAAAAACAAGGAAAAAAAAAAGATGTAGTGCCCCCTTGAGGAGCCTGTGGAGAATGCAGGGGTATTCGCCTACCCCACCTCCATGGTTGCTAACATGACCACAGACATAGGGGACTGGTGGTTTGATGGGTTGAGCCCTCTACCACAGGTTTTACCCTTGGGAAGACGTTTGCTGCAAAGGAGAGGCTTGGCCTCCCTATGGTTGTGCCTAAGAGCCTCCTCCCGAATGCCTCTTTGTTGCTCAGATGTGGCCCTGTCTCTCTAGCTAAGCCAACTTGAAAGGTGAAATCACTGCCTTCCCCCCTATGTGGAATCAGACACCCAGGGGAGTGAATCTCCCTGGCAACGTGGAATATGACTCCCGGGGAGGAATGTAGACCTGGCATCGTGGGACGGTGAACATCTTCTTGACCAAAAGGGGGATGTGAAAGGAAATGAAATAAGCTTCAGTGGCAGAGAGATTCCAAAAGGAGCCGAGAAGTCACTCTGGTGGGCACTCTTATGGACACTTTAGACAACCCTTTTTAGGTTCTAAAGAATTGGGGTGGCTGGTGGTGGATACCTGAAACTATCAAACTACAACCCAGAACCCATGAATCTCGAAGACAGTTGTATAAAAATGTAGCTTATGAGGGGTGACAATGGGATTGGGAAAGCCATAAGGACCACACTCCACTTTGTCTAGTTTATGGATGGATGAGTAGAAAAATAGGGGAAGGAAACAAACAGACAAAGGTACCCAGTGTTCTTTTTTACTTCAATTGCTCTTTTTCACACTAATTATTATTCTTTTTATTTTTGTGTGTGTGCTAATCAAGGTGTCAGGGATTGATTTCGGTGATGAATGTACCACTATGTAATGGTACTGTAAACAATCGAAAGTACGATTTGTTTTGTATGACTGCGTGGTATGTGAATATATCTCAATAAAATGAAGATAAAAAAAAAAAAGTTTGTAGTTTAATGTCTTTATAACCTTATTTGAAGTACCTTAGATACCATTTATGACAGTAATAAAATTGTATTTGTTTTCAGTTCTTTAATAATTCAAATTATAAATAATGGGGAATTAATGTTTTCTCAGTTATTCAGAATGACATGAAATTTTGCTGAACTTCTAATCTGAATTCTCAGAAGTTTTCTTTGAAAAAGGGGAAAATAAAATCCATAAAGAAGGAAATCTGGGCTGCTTTTCACCAATTAGCAATTGATCGTGCTCTGCCTTACCCAGTGTTTGTCAAGTCTTCTGGAACGACATGAAATCTCAGACCAACTATGAGGGGAAAAAAATAAAACAAAAATGACAAGATTGAGAGATGAGGGGTTGTGTGCCAGTGTCTCCCTACTCTAAGGATGGGCACCTGTGCTGTGTTTTCCCTGGGGGGGGGGGAGCTGCCCTCTCCCAGCACTTTGCATGTTAAATACCCTCTGGCACAGACCATCAGGCCCCAGGTGCCCACACCCAGGCATCTGGGGTGGATTGTGTTTCTGCTGGAGACAGGGGAGAAACTGAGATCAATGTTAAGTGGTACTTTACCAACTTTCCTAGGCCCTGGGATCTTGCTCTAATGAGTTCCCTGTCCCTCACAAATCACCCATGGACTCCATGCTGTACTGCCCAAGTATCAGGCCTTCCAGACCCATAGTCATGACACTGGCCACATGCACTCCACACCATACAGCACTCCACAGCACTGCACACCCCCTTTGTTCAGTGTAGTTTTTCATCTAGTTACCGACAGATCTTCTGTTTTATATCATTGCCACCTATGGAAATTAAACAGAAAACTCTAATGCAAATAAACAATCACGGCTGATTGCTCATTGCCCAACCACAACCATTTTTCCCTCTTTTCCTGAAAGTGGCTAGAGATCCCTCCCCAGTCTTAAGGAATGACACTTGATTGGTCTGCGCCAGAAGTGATCCTTCACCCGCTGGCTGGGATCAGCTCAAGATGGCCATGGGGACCTGCTGGTGGCCAGTGAGGCAGGAGGGGAAGACAGAGGTGGCACTTCTGGGAAAAACAAACAAAAGCAAAACAAAAACAAAGAAACAAGCAAAATAACCAAAGAAAGGGGAAAAAAATTTCCAGGAAAATAGGAGCCTTTTAAGAAGAAAGACATTTAAGAATTTCTTGCTCACCTCCTTCCTGCTTGGGAAGCTACGTTTGAAAATTTGGTATTTGAAGCCTGGCAGCCACTTCGGTCCCTGGAACTGCTTTACTCCAGATGCTTGTTGTATAAGCTGATCCATCATCTGCAGAATTTAGCTGTTAATTGTAGTCAAACATTCTAACTGAAACCAAAAAGGCCAATTTCTAGCCACAGGTGCTGGACTTGACACTCATGCTCTCTTTGTTTAAAGGGGAATCATTACCTGTTAGAGATGTTGAAGACATCCCATCCCAAAAATGAGACTTTCCCCTCAATGCAATGGGACAGATTGAAAGAGAATACAGTCAAATGCCTCACTATTTGATTATTGTTTAAGGCTCTCTGGACACCACCTAAAGCCATATTACAAATCACCAGTGGGGTGATCTGCTCTTTGGAAAACATTGTTAAAATATGTACTTTTCAGAGTCAATATTATTATGCCCCTAAGCCCATTTTAAATATATAGGCTGAAGCAGAAGACTTTGCTGGGTAGGGATTATTGATGTTGCTCCTGGTGATTTTTAAAATAGCTGTTTAGTAAGCATCAGAATTTAAGAGATACATTTAACACCCCATGTGTATGTGTGTAGATGTGTGTGTTAGACACACACACTTATCAGCTCATGGATTCCTCTATCATTTAAAACGAGAACCTAATTTGAAATTAACCACAACTGGGAACATTATCAGGCTGTTTTCAGAAATAACAGCAATTGTGCATCAGTTAACGAGAAATACCATGTTGGGTTTAAATGAAGTTTGAAAGAACCCCATAGTTCGATGAGTCAATTCACAATTTGAGATTATGTTTGGGGATTTACTATGGAGTGGCAAGATGCCATCAGCAGGAGCAATGCTTGGCATGGAGAGTACATTTTTATTTATTTTGCCTTAGAAATTAATCTACAGGCAGCTTTTAGGTGCCCCTTCTAGGTCTAGTTGCAGTGAAAGCCTAAGCCTATTTTTTTACTGATCTTTACGCAGCATTTTCGAATTTTCAGTCTTTTGTGGAATATTCTTACCATTTTTGCCTTAAGTGCCATTATATTTTTATTATTATCGACTTACTATTTACTTTAAAATCTTATTTTACTTATACAAATGTATTTAAAAAGGAACTGCATCAACACTATGAATGGAAAACCACTTTTACTTACCAAAAAAAAAAACAGGAGATAATTTTCAAAATCAATACAATGAAAGCAAAGTATCATTACTTTGTTGCTGCTTGCTCCTGCTTAATGCTCTGAGCCTCAGGTCTGTTTCTGTGTGTCAGAAAGGGAGATGGGAGAGAATCAGGGAGGAGGTACAGACAGACAAGCATTCAGGATACTGAATGATCATTTACTATATGCCCATCACTGTGCCTGACCCGGGATGATAGTGAATTAGAGAACCTTGATCCTTCTTTATTATAGTTTTTACTATTAATGATAGTTATTATTATGTCTCACTACTGTTTTTGTACCTTGTAAAGGCTTGCAGATACCTTTGATTTCCCTGCAAAGTAAACTGCATACTCTTTTGATGGGTGTTAGCTATTCAGAAAGCCTAATTTGGACTAATGAATTGAAAATTTCTGTATGATTTCAAGCTAAGTGGGGGGCTTGAACGGGCTGGGGGGTATAATGAAAAATTTTAAAACATGCCAACAATAAAGTAAAAGAAAAGAAATAAAACAACTTGCATTTTTTGTTTCTTTTTCTTTCTTATTTTCTTCCTTTCTTACAAATTAGATTTTTGAGGCATCAGTTTTAACTTCAATGTTTATAGGTGAAGCATGTTGGAAATTGGAGATATGCACTAATGTTTGAAATTTTCTTACTTTTTTGGTGTTCATTGCCAATGAGCACAGTGACCCAGAAGCTGGCCAAGTTGAGAGATCCCAGAATGGATTTTAGCCAGCAGAAAACGCTTTGAATTTTAGCTCTAGATTATCTGGCCACAGAGGCTGATGGTTTTCCCATTCTTTTCCAGGGGTAAGGTAGCAACTAGACTCTGGAATTCCTCTAAGTGCTACAGGAGAGACGAAAGTGAATACAGTTCTCAGTCAAGGTTTCCTAGTTCGCTTCTGCAGTTTTACAGTTTCACATTAGTCAGTATCTGTGTTTTTGTTCAGAGTGAACTGCCAGAGGACAGGCTGCTAGAATCAGCAATTCCTGTGCTGTATACATGGAGGGCTGGTCCTAATGACTTTCAGATTCTTAAAGGTCTTTATTGTAGTGGATTCATGACACAAAAAAATCGGGGAAAAGCGTAATAGTTAAGAAATATCCTAAATGAGAATTGCTAAGAATGGGAGGCCCCTGTCATTTATTGGATTAGTTACAGAACTTTACTCAAGCCTGTAATATTTGTTTTGCTGCTATAGTGTGACTGGTGAAATGAAAAGAGATGTCGGGGGAGTGCTCAGCAGACTTTCCTCTTATTTCTTCCTTCTTTTTTATATAGCTGGGAGGAATCTGCCACTTGGAGTTAGAAATTAGTATCGCACTCTTATAATATGAGAAACTCGTATAGTACGAGGTTATGAGATAGAGACATTTTGGCCTCAGAACAATAACTCCATTGATTGAGTTAAATGTGTTTGACTCAGCAGAAAGACTTTCCCCTGAGTGAAATCATCACTAAATGGGAGCACGCCCAACAGCTGAGCTAGAGGAAGAGGGACTGAGAAACCAGATGTCCCAGCTCCTGGGTCTGTGCATTTTAAATGCTGCAGTTATTTGTGGATATTGACAGATTGAAATGAATAGATATCTCCAGCTCACGGATATTGTGGATATATCCAAAGTCCCTAAGTTAATTTATAACTGAAGATAGAATTTCAGTACTTACTCATTATGGTTTGGAAAGACAGCTAGTGAATCCATTTGAGTTCCTGGGGGGCATTTTGTGGATATTTCCCGAGCATTATAAATACTTCCAATAACATTTCTCTTACATCCACAGTAGCATGTAGAGGGGACATCTGGGAATGAGCCATCTCACATACATCTAACCACCAGCGTGATGGGTCCGTGGCCTTCAGCAAGATTGCATAACTCCCATTGAATTTAAGTCAGTGTTTTGCCTAAGAGAGAGAAAAAGAGGAAAACGCAGACAGGAAATTGACTCAGATAACATATTCTGTATCTAGTAGGCACAAAGAGTGGAAATTGCAACTTGTAAATTGAAGAAAAACAGAACAGGCTGTAGGAGCTCATTCCGCTCCAGAAGGGCGTGCTTCTTCCCCATCACTGGGTGCGACTGCACTCGCTTCTCTCCACATCACAGACGCTTGTCTGTTTCTCTTATGCGCCCTTAAAGGGGTTGGAGTTTGTTGTTGTTTGTTTGTTTGTTTGTTTTTCCATTGTCTGCTGCTAATACAAGCAAGAGCTACTCAGAGTATATTGGAAATATTTCAATTTTCTTACTTTTTTGGTGTTCATTGCCAATGAGCACAGTGACCCAGAAGCTGGCCAAGTTGAGAGATCCCAGAATGGATTTTAGCCAGCAGAAAACGCTTTTATTTTCCTGGGCAACAAAATAAATGTTCTCATAGTCTTTAGTGATAAAGAAAGGTAACGGTTCTCTAGCTTCCTCCTTTTGGGCCTGCTGGTACCATTGGTCCCATTTTAGGTTAACTGATTCCTTCTCACATGTATCAAATTATTCACATGCAGGCCGGAAAGAGTAGAGGCTGTAAACTTTGGAGCAGGAGAACGTAAGACCACCCTCCCTGACCCCCACCTCCCATATGGGTGACAACTTAGAGAAGGCTGTCTTTCTTGTTAAGCATCTGGTTTATTTTTATTTCTTAAGACTCAAATTCAAAATAGAGACGAGCACTCATTTGACGCAGACTTTCACTGCTCTAAGCCCGATAACTGAATTCCGCACTGGAGTTTTTCTGAGAACATGGAGACTGCAGAAGAGGGATCCTGAGGCTGTCACCCAAGGTCTTCCTTCGTGCCCTGGACCCCAGCTCTGCCTTCCCACTGGAGAGGAAGCAGGATTTGAGCCAAGGTATTATTCGACTGAATCCCTCAGAATTATGTCACCCGTCTACTCTAACCTGCTCTATACTGAAGCCAGTCGGTTCAGATAAGAGGCATTTAACAAGGCCTAGAAACACGAGGGATGGAGGGACTGAACCTCCCCCTCTGGAGCAGGAAATGCATGCGAGCCCTGCCCTGTGGCACCGCAGGTGCAAGCTGCAGGTGTCGCACATCTCGGGAGCTCTTAACATTTACCAGCCTGTGTAAAGGACAAAATGATGACTCACTTTGGTTTTCCCCACTTGCTGGCTGTTTGCTTGCTGCTGGGTCTAGTTCCTGGGAGGAGACAGTCTCTGAAGACTCTTTCACAAGCTTCCTTGTCCCCTGGCTTCTGGGTAGGTTTGACCAGTGAGGGCAGAGGTGGAAAACTGGAGGACACGGGGAGGAAAGAAGCCCAAGTGCTCATCCCTCCTCCACTTTCTGCTTTGGATGTTATTTTTGGCAAAGGCATTATTCTCTCTGTGGTTCTGGCTCCCACCAGGCAGACTGTCCCCATGGGCTCGACTCCCCGTGGGGATTTCCTATATTGGTTCAGCTCAGGTCTGTGGCTCTGCTTTCAGGTTTCTAACCATTCCCTCGTGGTCCTGGCTCCTAGACACTGCCTGTCCCACCCTGAGGGATCTGGCAGTTTCCCACAGTTCTTAGTCTGTACTTTGCCTCCCCTTGTCTTCCTTTCAGTTCTTGTAACATTGTTGAGACTCATTTCTCATGTAGAATGATGTCTGTTGACTTAAGTGGGTTCTGTTCTCCTAATAGGACCCTGGCTGATAACTGCAGTTAACTGGCACATGAGGTCCTCTTTGGATAGAAGCAGCAATTTAAGAAGGAATATTGAACGATTCATTCATTTAGTTCTTCATCCAATGCACACTTTTAAAAAATTAATAGATTGATTTTAAGAGTAGCTTTGGTTTTACAGAAAACTTTAGCAGATGTTACAAATGTTACCGTTAGAAAACATGGTTTTAAATAGGCCTGTCTGATCCCATATCAAACAGAGAAACAAGTCTCTGTTTTGGTGAGAAGGTGAGTTTATTGAAGATGCATCAACAAGGAACTGGAGGAAAAAAGCTTTCCAAGACCAGTTCAGAGTGAGAAGAGTGGTTTGGGCCTTTGTAACCCCAAACAAAGAAATGGCCAGGATCCAGAAGAAAGCAGAAGAGGAAAAAAATAGAAAAAAGAAAGCTGTTTGGTCAAATCTCCTGCTATTTTGAAGTCCTCCCCTTATTCAGGCTTGTGTTTTTAAGAAGGTACTGCTTGAGGAGGCGGGGCAAGATGGCGGAGTGGTGAGGAGCAGAATTTCGTCTCTCCCCTAGAGCAGCTGGCAATTACCCAAGAACTATATGAAACAGTGTTTTCGGGGTCTCCAGTAACCAGTCACACATTGGACACAAGTTTGGAATTGGACGAAAAGCTGAGATCGCAGCGAACATTGTAAGTTTCCCGGACCAGGGGTCTGGCGCCCCTCCCCACCCAGACCTCACAGACGGTCTTGCTGCCGGCTCCCTGAAAGGGGGGAAAAAAAAAACAAAAAACAGCCATCTGCTGAGGGCAAGAAGGGAGGCTCAAACCAGCCTCAACTGCAGAATTAGTTAACAAATTAATTAACTAACTTTGGGAGCTGGGGTGCTAAAGAAGGGCTGGGCTCCAAGAAGTGGGGGCATGTAAAAGCGGGCACCCATTCCCAGACTCCAAAAAAGCCATTTTTTTTTTCCCTTACATTTTGTCCCTTCTGGCTTCTCGCTGATCCCTTATCTTTTTGCATTTCAATAGCCCCCCCCAGGGGTGGAACTGAAGCAGTTGGAGAGTAATTATCAGACAATAGCCCAAAGCATATCTTTAAATGCTCTATTCTGACACTGACAAAACTTCCAGGCTGGGGAAAAACGTTTAAAAGAGACTCTTTTTTTTTTTTTTTTTTTTCCTTTTTTCTTTTTTTTGATTTCTTTTCTACTTTTTTTCTTTTTTTTTTTTTTAAATCTAAAAGTAACATATGTGGTTATTTTCTATCGGAAAGCCCAGGTTGAGGGACTAGGCTGGGCTTGAGGGGAGACAGAGTACCCACAGTGTCTTTGAGTTCCGTATTCACTACTGAAGGCCTCCACCCCTGTCTTTAATTGGCAACTCAGGCTGACCAAGGAATCTACCTGGAGAGGCCCCAAAGAGGAGAGAGGAGAAGGGAATAGTGCCCCTGAGAGACAACTGGAATTCTGAGGATTGGGAGAGTGGAGGGAGGCCCAGCTCAACTGGCAGTCCTCCTTCTGGGAATTCAGACACCAGGGGCTGGAATTCAGATTCCAGCTTCAGTCAGCCACGCCCCTGACAGGATCAGAGTCACCAGGAGAACTAAAGGCTTTATACCTCCTTACACTCGTGGGGGAGCTGTGGGCTGGCCAGCGCCACCTGCTGGACAGGAGAGGAAAAGCACCAATTCTAAAGGCCTCATAGGAGGGTCTCATTCTCAGGAAAACTCCATACCCTCCCAATGAGACCTGGGCCTCAGTAGACTGGGAAAATCTGACTAGGGTCGACCATATCTGAGGAGACCCACTCATAAAAAGGTTACATAGAGGCAGAGCAAGAAACAGAAAAAACAAGAGGGGAAAAGTTCTGATCAACTAAATAGAACCTAAGTTAGAGGTCTAGAATAAGTTGAACTGAATAACAGAGGCCAGACAACAAAGCCAACCAACAAGAAGACCACTAAGTAAAAGACAGAAAACAAGCTCCAAAATAAACTAATCAAGAGAATCAGATGCCTAGACAACTTAAGATAACAAGCCATACCAGGAAACACGAAAACATGGACCAGCCAAAGGAACAAACTAATAGCTCAGCTGAGACACAGGAGTGGAGGCAACTAATGCTAAATAAATTTGATGAAATGAAGGAAGATATAGCAAAAGAGCTGAAGGATATAAAGAAGACACTGGCTGACCATAAAGAAGAATTCATAAACTTAAAAAAACAAATGGCAGAACTCATGGGAATGAAGGCCACAATGGAGGAGATGAAAAACACAATGGAGGGACACAACAGTAGATTTGAACAGGCAGAAGAAAGGATCAGTGAACTGGAAGACAGGTCATTCGAATTCATACACACAAAAGAACAGATGGTGAAAAAAATGGAAAAATATGAGCAGGGTCTTAGGGAGCTGAGTGACAACATGAAACGCACAAATATACGTGTTATGGGTATCCCAGAAGGAGAAGAGAGGGGAAAAGGGGCAGAAAGAGTAATAGAAGACATATTCACTGAAAATTTCCCAACTCTTATAAAAGACAGAAAATTAGAGATTCAAGAAGTACAACGTACCCCAAATAGAATAGATCCCAATAGACCTACTCCAAGACACTTACTGGTCAGATTGTCCAATGTCAAAGACAAAGAGAGGATTCTGAAAGCAGCAAGAGAAAAGCAATCCATCACATACAAGGGAAAGTCAATAAGACTATGTACAGATTTCTCTGCAGAAACCATGGAGGCAAGAAGACAGTGGCATGATATATTTAAGATACTGAAAGAGAAAAACTGCCAACCAAGAATTCTATACCCAGCAAAACTTTCCTTCAAAAATGAGGGAGAGATTAAAACATTTTCAGACAAACAGACACTGAGAGAGTTTGTGAATAAGAGACCGGCACTACAAGAAATACTAAAGGGAGTGCTACAGGCTGATAGGAAAAGACAGGAGAGAGAGAGTTGGAGAAGAGTGCAGAAATGAAGATTATCAGGAAAGGTAAAAGGAGAGGAAAAAATAAGATATGACACATAAATTCCAAAAAACAAAATGGTAGTAGAAAGTACTGCCCTTACAGTAATAACACTAAATGTAAATGGATTAAACTCCCCAATAAAAAGACACAGACTGGCAGAATGGATTAAAAAACAGGACCCATCTATATGCTGTCTACAAGAAACTCACTTTAGACACAAGGACAAACATAGACTGAAAGTGAAAGGTTGGAAAAAGATATTTCATGCAAACAACAACCAGAAAAAAGCGGGAGTAGCTATATTAATATCAGACAAGTTAGACTTCAAAAGCAAAACAATTAAAAGAGACAAAGAAGGACACTATATATTAATAAAAGGGTCAATTCATCAAGAAAACATAACAGTCATAAATATTTATGCACCAAACCAGAATGCCCCAAAATTCATGAGGCAAACACTGCGATCACTGAAAGGAGAAATAGATACCTCTACAATAATAGTTGGAGACTTCAATACACCACTCTCATCAATGGATAGAACATCTAGACAGAGGATCACTAAAGAAACAGAGATGTTGAATTGTATGATAAATGAACTAGAATTGACGGACATTTATAGAACACTACATCCAACAACAGCAGGATACACTTTTTTCTCAAGTGCTCATGGAACATTCTCTAGGATAGACCACATGCTGGGTCACAAAGCAAGTCTCAACAAATTTAGAAATATTGATATTATACAAAACACTTTCTCAGACCACAATGGAATGAAGTTGGAAATAAATAAAAGGCAGAAGGTCATAAAATTCACAAACATATGGAGGCTAAACAACACCCTCTTAGAAAACCAGTGGGTAAAGGAAGAAATTACAAGAGAAATTAGTAAATACCTTGAGGCAAATGACAATGAAAACACAACTTATCAAAACTTATGGGATGCAGCAAAGGTGGTGCTGAGAGGGAAATTTATTGCCCTAAATGCCTATATTAAAAGAGAAGAGAGAGCAAAAATTGAAGAGTTAACTGCTCACCTGGAGGAATTAGAGAAAGAACAGCAAACTAACCCCAAAGCAAGCAGAAGGGAAGAAATAACAAAGATTAGAGCAGAAATAAATGCAATTGAGAACAGGAAAACAATAGAGAGAATCAACAAAACCAGAAGTTGGTTCTTTGAGAAAATCAATAAAATCGATGGACCACTGGCTAGGCTAACAAAAAAAAAGAGAGAGCAGATGCAAATAAATGCAATCAGAAATGGGAAAGGAAATATAACTACCGACCCTGCAGAAATTAAGGAGATAATGAGAAGATACTATGAGCAACTATATGCTAATAAACTAGACAACTTAGATGAAATGGACAACTTCCTAGAAAAGCATAAACAACCAACATTAACTCAAGAAGAAATAGATGACCTCAACAAACCAATCACAAGTAAAGAGATTGAGTCAGTCATCAAAAAGCTCCCAAAAAGGAAAAGCCCAGGACCAGATGCTTTCACATGTGAATTCTACCAAGCATTCAAGAATGAATTAGTACCAATCCTGCTCAATCTCTTCAAAAAAATTGAAGAAGAGGGAAAGCTACCTAACTCTTTCTATGAAGCCATCATCACCCTAATACCAAAACCAGGCAAAGATACTACAAAGAAAGAAAATTATAGACCAATTTCTTTAATGAATATAGATGCAAAAATCCTCAACAAAATACTCGCAAATCAAATCCAGCAGCACATTAAAAGAATTATACACCACGACCAGGTGGGATTTATTCCAGGTATGCAAGGCTGGTTCAACACAAGAAAATCAATTAACATAATACACCACATCAATAAATCAAAGCAGAAGAACCACATGATCATCTTGATTGATGCAGAAAAGGCATTTGACAAAATTCAACATCCTTTCCTGATGAAAACACTTCAAAGGATAGGAATAGAAGGGAACTTTTTCAATATGATAAAGGCAATATATGAAAAACCCACAGTTAACATCACACTCAATGGGGAGAGACTGAAAGCTTTTCCTCTAAGATCAGGAACAAGACAGGGATGCCCACTATCACCATTGCTATTCAACATTGTGCTGGAAGTTCTAGCTAGAGCAGTTAGGCAAGAAAAAGAAATAAAAGGCATCCAAATTGGAGAGGAAGAAGTAAAACTTTCACTATTTGCAGATGACATGATTCTATATGTAGGAAATCCAGAAAAATCTACAGCAAAGCTACTAGAACTAGTCAATGAATACAGCAAAGTAGCAGGCTACAAGATCAACACACAAAAATCTGTAGCGTTCCTATACACAAGTAATGTGCAACAAGAGGAGGAAATCAAGAAAAAAATCCCATTTACAATAGCAACCAAAAGAATCAAGTATTTAGGAATAAACTTAACCAAGGACACAAAAGACCTTTACATAGAAAACTATAAGAAACTGCCAAAAGAAATTGAACAAGACCTGAAAAAATGGAAGAACATACCATGTTCATGGATTGGAAGACTAAATATAGTTAAGATGGCAATTTTACCTAAACTGATTTACAGATTCAGTGCAATACCAATTCAAATCCCAACAACTTACTTTACAGAAATAGAAAAACCAATAACTAAATTTATTTGGAAGGGTAAGGTGCCCTGAATAGCCAAAAATGTCTTGAGAAAGAGGAATGAAGTGGGAGGTCTCACACTACCTGACTTTGAAGCATATTACAAAGCTACAGTGCTCAAAACAGCATGGTACTGGCATAAGGACAGATATACTGATCAATGGAATCGAATTGAGTGTTCAGAAGTAGACCCTCACATCTATGGACAACTGATCTTTGATAAGGCAGTGAAGCCGAAGCAACTGGGAAAGAGCAGCCTGTTCAATAAATGGTGTTTAGAGAACTGGATATCCATTTCCAAAAGAATGAAAGAGGATGTCCATCTCACACCTTATACCAAAATTAACTCAAAGTGGATCAAAGACCTAAACATTAGCACCAAGACTATAAAACTCTTGGAAGAAAATCTAGGGCAATATCTTAAAGATCTTGTGAAAGGAGGTGGTTTCTTAGACCTCACACCCAAGGCATGAGCAACCAAAGAACAAATAGACAAATGGGATCTCCTCAAAATTAAACACTTTTGTACATCAAAGGACTTTGTCAGAAAAGTCAAAAGGCAACCTACACAATGGGAGATGATATTTGGAAACCACATATCCGATCAGGGTTTAATATCCCGAATATATAAAGGAATCCTGCATCTCAATAACAGAAAGACAAACAATCCAATTAAAAAATGGGCAAAAGACATGAACAGACATTTTTCTGAAGAGGAAATACAAATGGCTCAAAAGCATATGAAAAAATGCTCAACTTCACTGGCTATTAAGGAAATGCAAATCAAAACCACAATGAGATATCATCTCACACCTACCAGAATGGCCATTATCCAAAAAACAGAAAATGACAAGTGCTGGAGAGGATGTGGAGAAAGAGGCACACTTATTCATTGTTGGTGGGAATGTAGAATGGTGCAACCACTCTGGAAGACAGTATGGAGGTTCCTCAGGAAGCTAAATATAGATTTGCCATATGACCAAGCTATTCCATTGCTGGGTATATACTCAGAGGAACTGAAACTTAAGACACAAACAGACATTTGTAAACCAATGTTTATTGCAGCATTATTCACAATTGCCAAGAGATGGAAACAGCCCAAATGTCCATCAAAGGACGAGTGGATAAACAAACTGTGGTATATACACATGATGGAATATTATGCAGCTGTAAGACAGAGCAAAGACATGGATCATGTAATAATGTGGATGAACCTTGAGGACATTATGTTGAGTGAAGTTAGCCAGAAACAAAAGGACAGATTCTGTATGGTCTCACTAATATGAACACACATTAATGAACAAACTTTGGGAGTTAAAAGCTGACAACACAGGTGACCAGGAGATAGAAAGAGGGCAGAGATCAGCCATTTGATGCTGAAGGACTACAGAATGTTTAGGATTGATTGCATAGATCCAGAAATAGATAGCATAATACTGTGTGATGGTAGCACAGTATTACAAGCACACTGAACAAAGATGTCTGTGAGTAAAGCTGAAAGAGGTGGGATAGGAGAATGTATGACACCAGAGGCAAAGATAGATGATAAAGACTTGGACTGTATAATGTGGCAAAAACTAGAGTGGCCAATGACTGTTACTAAATATACAAATATAAAAATGTTTTTGCATGTGGGAAAGCAAATGAATGTCAACCATGTAGAAATTTGAAAAAGGGATGGTATTCAGGAAAAAACATAATCAAAGCAAACTGGAGTCTATGGTCAACAGTAACATTGTAATATACCTCCATTAAATGTAACAAAGGCAATATGCCAATGCTAAATGTATATGAGAAGGGGATATAGGGGAGTAATATGGGATTCTTGGTAGTGGTATTATTTGCTGTCCTTAGTAGCATATTGTATTGTATGACATGTTATTTTTCTTTTTATCATTTTTTCTTATTGCTTAAAAAAAAAAAAAACAATTTTTCTTGTAGTAATCAGTATGTTCAAATGCTGATTGTGGTGATAAATGTACAACTTTATGATGATACCATGAACAACTGATTGTACACTGTGGATAAATGTATGGTATGTGAATATAACTCTATAAAATTGTAGGAAAATATATATATAGGAGTAAAAGTGTTGGAGAAAACATGGTGAGAGGGATGATGCCTCACCAATATGGACTAACTACAATGTGTAAACTCAGAATTGAATCTTAGAACATAGCCTAACGTGGACACAATAATTGTAATAGTCCTTAGATTGTAAGCTCTTACAGCAGTTAACTCTATCCCTGAATTGTAAGGCCTGTCTCTAAACTTTAAGATGCTGATCCCCTAGCGTATGTTGTCACAAACATTGGGACTGGCAGTTTGATGTGCTGAGCCCTCAAGCATGGGACTTGCCCTTATGAAGCTCATTACCACAATGGAAAGTCGAAACTTGCATGTAATGGTGCCTAAGAGTCTCCCCCTGAGTACCTCTTTGTTGCTCAGATGTGGCCCTCTCTCTCTCTAACTGAGCCATCTCGACAGGTGAACTCGCTGCCCTCCCCCCTACGTGGGACCCGACTCCCAGGGGTGTAAATCTCCCTGGCAACGCAGAGTATGACTCCCGGGGATGAATGTGGACCCGGCATCGTGGGACTGAGAGTATCTTCTTGACCAAAAGGGGGATGCAAAATGAGACGAAATAGTTTCAGTGGCTGAGAGATTCCAAATGGAGTCGAGAGGTCACTCTGGTGGACATTCTTATGCACTATATAGATAACACCTCTTAGGTTTTAATGTATTGGAATAGCTAGAAGTAAATACCTGAAAATACCAAACTCCAACCCAGCAGTCTGGACTCCTGAAGACAATTATATAATAATGTAGATTACAAGGGGTGACAGTGTGATTGTGAAGACCTTGTGGATCACAGCCCCTTTATCTAGTGTATGGATGAGTGGAGGAATGGGGATAAAAACTAAACGACAAATGGGGTGGGATGGGGGATGATTTGGGTGTTTTTTTTTTTTCACTTTTATTTTTTATTCTTGTTCTGGTTCTTTCTGATGTAAGGAAAATGTTCAGAGATAGACTGTGGTGATGAACACATAACTATGTTATTATACTGTGGACAGTGGATTGTATATCATGGATGATTGTATGGTGTGTGAATGTATTTCAATAAAACTGAATTTAAAAAAAAAAAAAAAAAAAAGGTACTGCTTATGAGACCATATAGTTCCACCCCTTGTATCCTTCTGCAGGCAATGCTGGGAAAGTTCCTGGGAACAGAGAATAAGCTTTTTGTTGTTGTTGAGAATAGAGCAACAGCAAGTGATTTTAACAAGGGCTTTATGCTTAGAATAACTTAATGCTGCTTGAGTGAAGGTTTTTTTACAAACCATGTTTTTTTTGTTTTTGTTTTTTGTTTTTTTGCTACTGAAGACTATATTAAGCATTTTCTAGCTAAAGAATTATATTGAGAATTTTTTCTACTTATCCAGGTATCACAAGGAGTTCCAGTATATCCTCTCCACCCCAACTCCTTACCCCACTTCCACCTCATATGCAGTTTCCTCTATTATTAACATCTTGCATTACTGTGGCACATTTGTTACAATGATGAACCAATATTATTATTAACTAAAGTCCATAGTTTACATTTGAGTTCCCTCTGTGTGTTGTACAGTTCTATGGGTTTTGAAAAATGCGTTATATCACTATCCACTGCTGTAGCATAGTGTGGATCAGTTTCCCTGCTTGAAAAATTCCATGAATACATACTTATTCCTTTTTTTATTACAACAGTTGTAAGTTTACAGAAAAATCAGGGAGAAGGCTCAGAGTTCCCATTTTCCACCCCACATACACAAAATTTTGTCTGTTATTAATACTTTGTGTTAGTGTGGTACCTGTGTTTGAGACAATACCTACTATAATTATACTATTAATCATCGTCCGTAGTTTACATTAGGGTTCACACTTTGTGTTATATGGTTCCATTTTTTAAAAAAATAATGTTATTCTGTTAACATATAAAAAACCTAAAATTTTCCATTTTAACCACCTTCAAATATTCAATTCAGTGGTGTTAATTCCTTTCACAGTGTTGTGCTACCATCACCACCATCCATTACCAAAACTTTCTCATCGCCCCAATCAGCAACTCTGTACCAATTAGTGAATGCAATCTTTATGATCATTTACTTTTGTCAGCTCTGGGGAAACAAGATGAGGAAGATTCTGTCCCTGACCTGAAGGCACTTTCCTTTCAATGGCAAATATGATAATCAGCATAGCAAATTAATAAAATGTGTCAATTGATAATAGTCAGGTGATCAGAAAGATGGCTGCTAGGAGAACAGAGGAAGTGACAGTTCCTATACCAGGGGAGTGGTAAAGAAGACAGGAAAGTTCTTTATAAAGAAGGTGATATTGAGCTTGGCCTTGAATAAAGTGGTCATGCATTTGCTCCCAAAAGCAAGAGGCAAAAGCTTCCCAGATCAAGAAGACGGAGTGTGGGATCCACAACTGATTGTGGACCTCAGCTCCCTCCAGTAGACATTCTTTACCAGATTCAAAGGAGGGGGAATTTTCTTGGCCAGACTTAGGTGGAGTATCCACATGCGGTCTGATAAATGAATGAATGAGTGAATAAATAAACTGACAGCTCTATCTTTTCCTCTCTCCGCAGATGATTCCTAATCATCTTTCTCATTCACTTCCTCAAAAGGCCACATTAGATTTAAATGTACCATGAAACCAACCCAGTCCTTTCCTTCTCTTTATTCCAGCTTCCCATCTACACTTGAATCTGAAACTGAAATGAAATTCCTTTTGGTAGTCAGTCATGTGTTTTAGATTAAGTTTTTGTGGGGAGGTCAGGCTTAACACCTATTGCCAGTAACCCAGAATTATTTTAACCACCAGGGATGTCAGATGCACACATCAGTTTTGACCATGCCTTTACTGTAAATCTTGGCCTCAAGAGACCATCAAGTACCCCCTCCCATTTGCACCCATAGTGCCCTGCCCTGTGAGAACTTCACTAGCAGCCCCCATCCCATAGCGTGGAGCCTGGTTAGTTGCTTGGTGCCCAGCATAGGCTGAGCTCTTGGAAGACAGTCGTTTGTCTCACTCATTAGGTGTTCCACCTGGCAGGTGGCCTGATGGGAGTTGTGGTCCTGTAACTATACAGTGAATGAATGGCAGAATCGGAGTGGACACGTGGGTGAATGAAACTGCTTCTCTGAGGCAAACCCATCAAGTCAACCAGCAATGCTCAAGATTGAGGAAGTTCCATTAGAGCTATGTTTTTGTAGCTGTGGGGCAGGCATGCTACCTGGATTTCCATGTTACCAGTTAGCTGCCAGGCTCCAGAGCGTCCTGCCTTCCATCTCTGCCTGGGCTTTAAGTTGAGGCCACACTCTCCCAGGTGGCCCTGAGCAGTGACTGAGCACAGCAGGAATCCTAGGGATTGACCTGCTCTATCCAGTGTGGAACTCCTCTCTGGGGTGATATTTGCTCTGGAGCTCCTCACTGTTAGGCTGAACCCTTGTGTCCATTTCACAGATCCTTCTTGCCTAGTCCTGCTTCCTCCCTCATTCATCTTTCACAGGGATTACCCTCCATAAACCATGTTGTCTCCTAACTCTCTCCACTTCAGCATCCGCTTCCTAGAGAACGAAGCTAACACAATGTCCTTTCCCATCTGTAATCACAGAACCCAAGCTCTTCAGGATAGTTTGAAAAGTTGTATTCTTTGACGGCATTTAAGACTTGGAAGCTCACATGTAAAAATGCACATTTCCCATCTTCTCTTAAAAAGACGGGAGCTCTGGCAACCCAAGACTCCTCTTCCTATTTCCTACTCTCCAGTGGTCACAGCCCTCACCTCCTGCTGTTGTATCCCAACTCCAAGGGGCGTGGGAACTACATTCACCACAACATTTATGTGTGTTATTTATTGTAGTGGGGTTAAGAAAAAAGGGAAACTTTTTTGGAAGCCACAACTTTATCCAAAGTGGTAAACAAAGGATAGACTGAGAAGGCCAGTTATTTCTAGAGAAGTGGGAAGCCAATATTTGTTTTGGGCAGTGTTTAAAATGTGAATTTAAGAGTTTGATGCAAAAGCAAAACAGAGTAACTGAAAAAAAAAGTGTGAAACTAAGGAAATTCCCCAACATGCTTCATTCTTTCATATCACCTGCCTGGCCTCAGCAGGCTATCGGGATTCCTGGTCTTGGTTTGCTACAGTGAGTGCATCTGGATACAGTCTCCAGTCCAGAGAGATGCTAGGGGTCTTTCCGAATTCCCTGAGCTGCAGGGCCAGGCACAGATGTGGTGATGGCCACCAGGCCACTACAAGGTCATACTCTGCCTTTGCTGAGTTTGCTGCTCTCCTAACCTGCATGAAACAGTGAAGTCTCCTTCTGGGGAATAATTCCATTTGAATGAAGCTTTGGAAGCTCATATGGTCCCAGAACAAATTAAATGCCACTCTACGCCTTGTCCAGGGTATGGCCCAACCCGTATTTCCCCTGCTTTAACTCTGCAGAGCCCCCAGTGTCTGGAAACTTGCAAAATTAGATTATTTGGCTGAAATCTTTATTACGTTTATTGGAAATCTTAAGCAAGAAAGTAAATGTAAAGTGGGGGTAAGATGAATGCCCTTTTTATTCTAATGAGAAACTTCTGTTATCTTTTTTTGGAAATGTACATTTGCTTAATAGGCAAGATGTAAATAAATAAATAAATAAATAAAACCATACAAGACTATGACTTTGAGAAACTTATCAGAGTCACACCATTTTTTGGTCATTGGAGATGTGTTTAGTAAAGCTGGTGTCAGTTGCACAGAGGCTGAAGATGGGGGGGAGGGCAGATTTGGAATGGGAAGTGAAATCCTGTTTTAGTTTGAATAATGGCCCCATAAAGACTATGCTTGTGCCCTCCTAATCCTCAGAACCTGTGAATGAATATGTCACTTTACCTGGCAAAAGGGACTTTGTAGATGGGATTAAGTTAAGGACGCTGTGTTGCAGAGATTGTCCTGAATTATCTGGGTGGGGCCAATATAATCACAGGGGTCCTTGTAAGAGGGAGGCAAAGAGGGCAGAGTCAGGGAAGGAGACCTGACATTGGGAGCAGAGTTTGGAGTGATATGAGCCATGAACTAAGGAATGTGGGTGGCTTCTAGAAGACTAGAAGGCAAGAAATGGATCTTCCTCTAAAGTCTCCAGAAGGGACACAACCCTCCTGACACCTTGATTTCAGTACCTCTGACCTCTAGACCTGTAAGATCGTAAATGTGTGTTGTTTTAAGTCAGACAATTTGTGGCAATTTGTTACAGCAGCACTAGGAAATGAATATAGTGTGTTCCAATTTGCTAATGCTGCCATTAAGCAAAATACCAGAAGTAGATTGGCTTTTATAAAGGGGGTTTATTTGGTTACAAAGTTACAGTCTTAAGTCCATAAAAGTGTCTAAGCTATGGCGTCAACAGGTATACCTTCACCAAAGGAAGGCTAATGGCGTCCGGAAAACATCTGTCAGCTGGGAAGTCACCTGGCTGGTGTCTGCTGATTCCGGGTTGTGTTCCAGCTCCTCTCTCAGTTCCTGTGCATTCTTCAAAGTGTCCCTTTCAATAGTGATCTTCAAATGTGTCTCTCAGCTGCAGCTCTTCTCCAAAATGTCACTCTCAGTTGCTCTGAGGTCCCTCTGTCTGTCAGCTCATTTATATGCCTCCAGTGATTTAATTCAGACCCACCCTGAATGGGTGGGTTAATACCTCCATGGAAATTATCCGATGAAAGGTCTCACCCACAATTGATTGAGTATATCCATGGAAGCACTGAACCAATGGTTTCAACCTAATCAACACTAATAAGCCTTCCCTCACAAAATTGCACCAAAGATAATGGCATTTTGGGGGACATAACATTCAAACTGGCACACAGTCCTAAGCATGTTGTTCCCTGAATGCTGGGGCAGACATTCACTATTAGCCTATTTTGTTTGCAGAGGACCGGGAGTCCTGCTGTTAAAGGCATGTTTTACAGAAGAAGATAACAACAATAAAACTAGTCTTTGCCTGCCGCTTCTTATGTGCCAGGTATTCTGTCAGTGCTTTACGTATATCTACTCAATTCCCACAAGAATCCTGTGAGGTAGGGACTGTTATCATCCCCATTTGACATCTGAAGGAATTGAGGCCCAGAGGCGGAGACGATGTGTATCAGGTCACACAGCCAGTGTGGGAATGGGGGCAGCAGCGTCTGACCCAGGCGGTTTGGCCTCCAGTTCCATGATATTCACCGCTGCCGCAAACTGCCTCTTCCAAGAGATTGGGCTTTGAATAGAAAACCTAGACTATTACAATCAAAAGACCAATTTGCATGGGTGATAAGTCTAGGTAATGGGAATTGTATAAATACATGCACTTTGGGAGTGTGGTAGATTTAGTGCTGTGCTCCAGCAAAAAACATGTTAGTCTTAATGCATGTTCCTGTGGGTGTGAACCATTTATAAATAGGACCTTTTGAAGATGTTGTTGTTTTTCTAGTTAATGTATGGCCAACTGAATGAGGATGGTCTTAATCCATATCACTGGAAGCCTTATGAAGAGAAGAAACCGGAAGCCAGAAGTCAGAGAAGGCCACAGGGAGAAGCTGGAAGTCAGTGGACTCTGGTATAGCAGACACAAGGAGAGAGAGCTCACCCTGTGTCCGAGGCAGAGATGCAGGCCAAGGAACAAACTCGAGGACAGTGACGAGCCACCCCAGAATGCCACAGATTCCTGTAAAGCAAGCCTGGTTGACACCTTGTCTTGGGAGCTCTGAAACTGTGAGCCAATAAGTTTCCATTGTTTAAGCCAAGCCATTTGTGATGTTTGTCACAGCAGCCTGGCAAACTAGGACAAGGGCTCTCAGATGCCTACCCCTAACTTACATCAGAGCTTAACAAGCAGTCTCCAGGGAGAGGGCTTTATGATGCTTTTGGTAGGAAAATTAGCAGAACCATTTGCTTCTGTAGTTACTGTTATGATTATTATTATTGCTATTTATATACAACTAATGTGCCATTTAAAAAAATGATTTGCCTTAATTTACTTTAGATATCTACTGTCTTCTTTATTTTCTGGCTCAGCAAACCCTTTCATTTTATACATAGCAAAGGTAGAGCTGATTCCAAATTAGATTAATTGATCACAGATTCTGAATAAATAATAGATCTCAAATTAATTCCGTTATTTGGAGTTACAAAATAATTAAGGAAAATTGTTGGCTTGAAGCTTGATGTGGAGCAGCACCTAAAAATGACCTGGTAAAAAATTTAAAAATATTTCACTGTTCCTCAGGAGAAATAGCTCTGTGAATATTATCATTTGAATCTGCTTAAATGAATGTTTAATTATATCAGAAATACATGAATGACTTAATGTAAAATTAAAACATTTGAGATATGACTAAATCTCCTTAAGATCCTAACCTTAACCCTCTCCCTTTTCCCCTTGTTCTGGTTTGCTAATGCTGCCAGAATGTAAAACACCAGAAATGGACTGGGTTTTATAAAAGGGGGTTTATTTGGTTACACAGTTACAGTCTTAAGGCCATAAAGTGTCTAACGTAACACATCGAATCGACAATCAGGGACCTTCACTGGAGGATGGCCAATGGTGTCCAGAAAATCTCTGTTAGCTGGGAAGGCACGTGGCTGGCATCTGCTCTGGAGTTCTGGTTTCTTAATGGCTTTCTCCCAGGATGTTCCTCTCTAGGCTGCAGTTTCTCTCCAAAATGTCACTCTCCATTGCTCTTGGGGCATTGTCTCTTAGCTTCTCTGTAGCAAAAGTCTGCTTTCAACAGCCGTCTTCAAAATGTCTCCGTAAGCTGAAGCGCCTCTCTTAGCTCCTGTGCGTTCTTCAAAGTGTCCCTTCTTGGCTGTAGTAAGGTCGATTCTTCTGTCTGAGCTTGTATAGTGCTCCAGTAAACTAATCAAAGCCCATGCTGAATGGGAGGGGCCACACCTCCTTGGAAACTATCCAATGAAAGTCATCACCCACAGTTGGGTGGGTCACATCTCCATGGACACCCTCAAAAAATTACAGTCTAATCAACACTAATACATCTGCCCAGACAAGATTACATCAAAGATAATGGCATAATCTTTTGGGGGACATAATACATTCAAACCAACATACCTCTCAACAATGTCATTGCAGGAGAGGAACCTCTGATGGTGGTTTGGAGTGAATCACTCCTTATTCTTACAGGCATTTTCATTCATACAACTATAACTGTGTTTTTACCACATACACAGACTGCCTCCGTGTGCACTGCTTTCTACCAGGGTAGCTCTGAGTGGAGCCGGGAACCGTTTGTTATTTTCATTGGCAGCTTATTATTCCTTTAATTAACTGCTTTTCTCGGCTCTGCATTTCCTTGGAAACCTGGCATCACGTTTAACCTCCTGCCCCGCATTTTAACAGTGGGTTGGAACTGAGCGGCTGATGCCCTTTCCGGTTCTCCGCATTCCCCACTTGGCCACATGGGTCACTGAGGTCCCCTGCCCGGCTCCAGGAGGCCTGGCCCTACAGTTACTGTGACAGGATGCATTCCTTGCCTCATGGCAATGGGGTTGCCATAGGACTGCCCGTACATTAAGCAACAGAATCACACTCTGGGGCAGTTTCTTTCCACTTAGGACTTGGGGATCTTATTTTTTTGTCTGTAGTTTGATTATATACTATTTGATTCAATTACTTAGAAATAATGAATGAGCACCTGCCCTGCACCTGGACACAGTATTAAGTTACACCTTGTCTCAACCCCCGCTTGCCCACAGTCCAGGGGATGAGTGGGATGGGCGTGTAGACAGGGGTGGGCCTCAAACTTGCAAAACACGCTCACTGGGATTGCCCCTGGCTTTTTGCTTTCCTAAGATAGAATTCCCTGAAATTGTTCTGTATTTCTAGTAATTTCTCTTTGGAGGCTCAACAGGGTAAACTAAATGCCCAATAAATTAGCTAACCTTGTGACAGCTTTCTCTCAAGTTGTGGTAGAGTGTCAATTGTGAGGGCCATTGTCGTCGCTTTTCCTAACCATTTGTCATGGCACATAATTAACTACAGCTCTTCAAACAGAGGCATCCATTATAAAGATAATAAATAGCAGAAGCCTTCCCTGCTGCATTCTCCTTTTATTTTATTGCAAGTTTCACTCATTCCTCTTCCCCTCAGAGTGCTCCTGGAACGAGTCTTTATGTACAAAATTCTAATTAGCATTGCTAGGTCTTATGAGCCTCTTTTAGCTAATGAACAAGGCAGAATTTTTATTTTTTGATTATTGTCTATTATTCCAGCACACAAAGGAGATGATTAGGTGAACATTGACCTTGGCACGGGCTGAACATGACTTGTCATTGGGGGAAATTCCAGAGACCATGGAGTGACATCAGAAATAGTTGTTTTTACTTTTAAGTACAAATTGGGCATAAAGAATCCAAAGAAGACCTCTCTGTTTGGTTCCATAGCTGGAACATGGCTACTCCAGGGGATGGCTTTCTTAAATAGCGTTAAATAAGAGTCAGGGCCTAATTTTTCCATGAACTGTGGTTTTGATGCAACAAGAGACCTCCTAGGTAAGGGTGGTTGCCCCAGAAATTGTGCAAGTTTGATTCTAAGAAAATTACAAAGGATGTTAAGTAAAGTAAAGCATACTTTTTTTTTTAAGGTGAACACAGTAAAGACACCTTGTTCTTTTTCTGCCACAAAGATGAAAGCCTGTAAAAGTTCATTTCCTTTCCTGGACCTCACTTTTCCCAGCTGTATGAAGAGAAACTTGGTGAGACCCATGTCTCCCAAGTGTTCTTTGTGAGATATCTATCACGAGGTGGACTGAGCATACCAAGGCTCTTCCACTGTCAGCTCTGGGAAATTATGCCAGCTGCATCCCTGCCTTGGAGTTCCATGGGGCACAATAAAATAGTAATGATCCTGAAAAGTCCCGTAAAGCAGACATTATAAATGTTTGTGATTCTTCATTCATTCATCCACTTCCTTCTCAAATATTTTCTAGGTATAAAAAAAAAGGAGGGGAATAAACGGAATACATGCCTAAATATAGTTATTCAACTTGACAAATGTGTGCTCAACTTATTTGTTTAGATGGCTTCCCTCCATATCACTCCATTCCCCCACTTCTACTCGTTTAAGTCACCATCATCTCTAACTTTGATTGGGACAGCAGCCTTCCAACTGGACTCCCCACTTGCTCTTTTGGTTCCTTTAATCCCGTGTCCGCACTGCAGCCACTGTGATCATTCCAAAATGCAGGTTTGATGCTCTCTCCATCTCTACCTGCCCGTTTCCCACAACTCATGCTTATAACCCCTCACTGCTCCCTGGTTTTCACTGCTCTTGGAATGAAACTTATCTCCCACTGTTTCTTCCGTGCCTTCAGTGCTCCAGTTTCTCTCCAACATTCTCCATCATTCCACCTAGCTTATGTTCTTCCTGTACTGGAATATTCCTCTCCTGGCTTTGTCTGGTTCGCTCCTACTCATCCTCCAGGCATCAACTCAAATATCATCTCAGGAACACCTTCCAAGAAAGCAGTTTAAATCACACACTGAACACTCTCCTGTGATCATGCATATCTAGTTTTGTAGCTGTTTCACTGTTGTGACTTTGCATATATTTGTGTGATGCAGCTCAATACCTGTTTCTCCTGTGGGGGCTGGGATTGCGTCTTTTTGTGTCCATCACTGTATCCCCAGTCCCTGGCTTAAGGAGTGGCATACAGGAGGAGTGCAATAAACATTTGTGGTGTGAGTGAATTGGATGAATTAATGAATGACTCAGATTCTGTGCTAGGTTCTAGAGATAAAAACATAGGTAAGATATAATTGCTTCCCTCAAAGAGACAAATTCAAAGGCAATTTCAAGAATATGTGCTGATCAATATGTGTCCAAAATACAATGGTATGAGAGAGCAATGTGATGACTCTGTGGGAGACGGCAAACTGTGAGAAGAGGCTTCCCAATGGCTGTTTCATTTGAACTCAGCACCCAAGAATAAATGAGTGTTGTAGTGGTTGTGAGTGTTTGTCTGTGTGCCTGGACAAAATCTCTAACTAATGCTTCTGTTGCTAACATCAGTTGAATTTCTTTGGGGAATCATCTCACCTCAATTTTTAGCCTGTATGGTTCTGATGGAGCAAACCTAGGTGACCATCATAGTCTCCAATTTTGCCGCCAATCAGATGGTATGTGGGATCAACTGCCCAGGGCAGACCTTTCTTCTCCCTCCGCAAGATAGCCTGTGACCCAGTCCTGGCATCAGAGCCAGCATCCGCGTGGCTACAGTTCAGGCATCAGTGACAGCTCAGTGTTAGCCAATGGAGTCAGGTCCACAATATTCTAAAGGAGCCATCAAAGAGAAGCCGTGTTTCTGTGGTGATTACCAAGGTGGTAGAATATTAATTTGGAGCTGCTCATGACTGCCTTTGGTGCCTGCTAGAGAATGAAGCATAGCCAAGAGAAAGAGAGAGTCTGATTCCTGAGGACTTCATTTGAGCACCTGATGAGACTGTGCCTCGCTTTCTCAGTTGTGTGAGTTAATATACTCTCTGCTTCAATTAAGCTAATTTGAAATGGGTTGAATTTTTGTCACAAGCAACCAAGAATTCTAATGGATTCTAGAGTCCAAAGAAGATCTTTCTAAGCATAAGGATAAGCTCAAGCTAAGACATGGAGTTAGGCAGAGCCTGTCACTTTGGGAAAGTCCAGGGAGGCTTTGTGGCTGGAGCACGAGGTAGATTTAGGACAGTGTAGGTGAGAGGGTCAGGAAAGCCAACAGTCCTGAGCCTGCAGAGGGTTTCAGGGGCTTTCTGAGACATTGAGGCTTTATCCTTCATAGTATACATTGCCTGGATTTTCGGGTGATCCAAATCACTTTCTTTTGTGAAACTGAAGTTTCTGCCCTTCACTACTCTGCACCCCCACTGCAACCTCCATCCAAACCTCAGTCTAACTTTCAGCATCTCTGCTGTGAAATAGGTTTCCCTTTTATGACACATCTCTGTAAATGGGCAGATGCCCCATTGTGTTTTCCTGAGACTCAGAGTTGTGATGGGCCTACCATTAGCTGTTACCACTGCGTCGTCCTTCACCCCTTCACTCAATAATTCCTTGGGATCCTAATAGTTTTCCTTTGTCCCCAGTGGTCCCAAACACAGGCAGTTATGGGACCCCGGAGGAGCTGCCATGTTCATGACTGGGTGGCAGCTGTGGGGACACATTCTGGGGGTAACTCAGGCCGGCAGGGGTATCCTGAAGCACAGCAGTCTCCAGCAGGGGGCCAGAAGCTCAGCTTGGCCTCCGGTTGTGTTTACTTGTCTCCTCACAGAGTGTTTTTTATTTTTAAATTTAATTGAATGCCCACATTTAAAAATCTGGATGTTTGGGTTTATCTTTTTTAAAATGGCATTATTCAGCAAGGGATGAGAAGGTGCTGCCTCCTTCAGATGGGCCTCCCACCCTGGCTCTCCACTGGCCCATGGCTCATCCATGTTTCCATCTGGCCCCTGTAAGGACTGGGGCCTCAGATCTCATGCTATGGGGTTGAGATGGGAGCTCTGGGATCAATCAGACAGAACCGGGTTGATTTCTGACTCTAATGCTTAATAACCATGTGACCCAAGGCTTTGTGACTCAGCCTTCTCGTCTATAAAATGGGATAATAGTATCACGCCCTCATTGGGCTGTGTGGGGAATAAATTGGGAGATTGCTCAATGGACTTAGTGAAGGTCTGGCTCACCGTTGATACTTACTAAGTGGAGATGTAAAAGCGCTGATAATGACCCTAACAGAAGCGGTGGAAGTGGTGGTAGGCCTATGCCCCTGCTACTCAGCTCAGGGTTTGACTCAGAATAGGTGCTTAGGAAATATTTTGCAAAACAAGGAGTCAGCAGGTCATATTTTTCATCGGTGGAATGCAGCTGATAAAAAAACACAAATTCATAACAATAACCAAATCCAAAACAGAAACACCATCAAAACAAATAGCTCCACTTAAAACAAAAACAAATCAGACAAAAAACAGTAATGCAATGGCTTATTCTTAAGTTGCTCTTAGGTTGCAGTGGGGGAAGCAGAGGCGTAGGAGGGAGGGGAATGATAACTCCCAAGGAGGCTTGTGTTGGAAATCACATCTAATGTGTGGCTGTGGTTGCCTGGTGCACTCTCTGTAAGGCCCTGGGGAGTGGGGTGGGTTTGGTGGGAGGAGAGGTGAGAGTGGATGTTATGGGTGGGGTTGTGTCCCTGAAAAAGCTCTGGGAGGCAAGAAAGGCTTCTTTCCTACGTCCTCCGGGAGGAGCGCGGCCCCACCAGCTCCTTGGTCTGAAGCGTCTGGCCTCCAGAGCTGCGAGAGAGTGAATATCTTGTTTGAAGCTGGCCGTTTTGTGGAGTGATGTTACAGCAGGCCCAGGAAACCACACAGTGGGGGTGGAGAGGGGGCGGCTTTAGGGTCAAGCAGCTCTTGGGAGGAAATTAAGGCCTAAAGTCATTGCTTGAGGCAAAAATCGCAAAAAGCCAGAACAGCCTCTGGAATCCCTGAATCTCCTCATAAAGTCAGGATGGGGCATCCCTCAGCAGGTTCATCCCAACCCATTTCCTCTCAGTGTTGGAACAGGTTGCTCTCCCCGGAGCTGAGCCTCGCATGCAGAGGTTGGCTGGCTTTAATACTTTTCTTTGGATGCTGCAATTATGCTCAGGATGTGAGATGCTTTGAGAGACATTGAGAAACTGGAAGAGGTGGAGCGACCAGAGGTTCCCTTCATTTCAGGCTCACTCTGGGGCTTTGGCTTCTGGAGCATGCCCACATATTTACATTGTCATCTCTCTCTCCCTTACTATCACTCCCTGTCTCCCTCTCTGCCTCTTTCTTTATCTCCCTGTTTCTTTCTGTTTTCCTCTTTCTCTTTAACGTGTATTATTCATTTTAACTGCAGTATACCTATGATGCTTGTAGCTATCATGGAAGGAGACTTAGATTTATTTATTTGTATACTTCTAGAAGGGAAAAACTAGAGATGATGGATAACAATATCAGTTTAAAAGTCTCCTGAAAACTGCCATCCAAACGTGGACCAGACTGCTATGTAAGGTAATGAGCTCTCTATCCCTGGCAGGCACAATCAGGCTAAATTCTCTCTGTCACAGTTCTGCAAACATGAGAATTCAACTCAGGCTAACTTATACAGAAAAAGGAATTTCTTTGAAAAAAATAGACTGGATAGAGATGGGATAGCTAAGAAACTTTCAGAGGGTCAGTATGTTGAAGATATCACTAGTCTCATCTTTGGATGGCTCGTTCTGGATTCTGAGTCCAGAACAGGGCATTTAATGGGCCAAGTCTGGTTTACTCCTCTCTGCCTGAGTTGGTGGAAGGCAGGAGGCACAGTGGTGTGCTGGTGTAACAGCTATCTGGAAAAAAGCCCTGATTTGAACCTTTGCCAGTTTCCATGGTGTGACTACTCTCACTGTGGCTGATTTCAGACTACAAACATGATAAACACAGAATTGGGAAGACATACACAGAATCAGCTCTCCAGTGCTGGTAGGAGCAGCTCCAGCACACCTTCTAAGAAGAGGACTGTGTGGCTTTCTCAGTGGGGGCCCATGAAAATGCACACATGTGATGTACCTCCCAAAGGAAAGACTATCTCCCATCAAAACAGGATACCCACCCCCCAAAAAAGAGATAGTAGGAATATCCCATAAAGCTGGGGATCAGGTTGAAAGAGTTTCTCAGTTGGATGACTTGTTCAAGTAGATAAGTGTGAGCAAACGTTTTCTGTAAAAGGCTGGATAATAAACATTTTAAACTTTGCAGGGTACATATGCTGTCTCTCCTGTATATTCATACATACATGTATATATGTACGTGTGTGTATGTGTATTACATATATATGTATTTGCATATGTATATATGCATATACCTTTGTGTGTACGTATAAATAGCTTTTTACAATGGAAATACTATTCTTATATTAAGGTTGGGAGAAAAGCAGGTTGCAGGCTGGACCCCTAGGTCTAGATAATCTTAAAATCCTCTTTAATTTAAGATTTCTTTATATCAAAGTCTTTAGAACAAGAGGTAAGGGAAGGGAGTGGACTCTTTCCAGGCACTCAAAATTTTCACAGTAAAAGGAACTGTATAGTGCCGGGACACCATTGTTTTTGTTCTGGTTTCATTTTTCATTGATCAACTTAATCTAATTTTAAGATGTTAAACCAGCCTGTGAATTTTAAACACTAAATTAGTCATATTTGATTGCATGTCACCTAATCTATCTCAATTTAGCTTAAATGAAAAAGAAGAATTTATTATGAGAATCAAGGTTACGTTATGAAAAGCCAGAGTGAAGATTCATTTGGGCCTTAGAAACCTGGAAATGGACAGCTGTTGAGAATCCAGAGAGCCCTCTCTCCCTCCCACCCTCTTCCCCTCCCTCCTGCCCTTCCTCCTGCTCTCCTCCCTCGCTTTCCTTTTTCAGTCTTCTTGCTCTGTGGATTCACTTTCTCTATGTGGCAGGCGGAAAGTGGCTTCTTGGAATTTCCCAGTGGATGTGCCATGGTTCTGGATAGCTCATCCCTGGGAATCTACCTCTAGTTTTGTTGGTTTATGTAGATTTTACCAATTAGGAAATATTGTTTTCAGTCCTGAAGAAACGACACAAGCGGCATGGGGAGGTACCTGGCAGTGATTCAGACCCCTCACCTGGGTCTTGGGGTCTTCCAGGAGCTACAGTTTCAGTTTCTCAGCCCAGTGGGAGCTGGAATCAATTTAGAATCACTAATGTCCATGAACACATTGTCTCAAAAGTTACAGTGCCCTTATTTCATTTTTTTTGTCAAATTTACACTAACAAATCTATGAAAGTCCTATAAAATTTACTTTGTGATGCTTTACTATCTGCTGTGAAGGAGAGAGGAGGTGTTTAAAATTGACTTCATATTCTGTGAGAATATTTGGCTCTCTTCCCACTGGGAAAGAAGGAGCAACACTCTCAAAATTGGAGTGAGATTTGGTAGTGAAGAAGAAAATTCATCTTTTACAAATCACAGTCATCAACTTTAACATTAACCTTTGTTAAAAAGTATTGGGGAGAGAATCTAAGATGGCAGCTAGGTGAGACAGGGCAAAAAAACACCTCCATGAAAAATACTAGATGAAAGCCAGAAAGTGAACCAAAACACCAGTTCCAGCAATGCACCAGCTGGACAAGGTCTGCTAAATCCACAGGGACTGTGCATTTGGTGAAACCGGGAGTCTGCATTCTGAAACGAGTGAGTGAGCCAGCTGAAAGTCAGGCGGCCACGCTGTGGTGTGGGGAAACCATGGGTTGGCATTTGGAGATGGACTAGTTCTTTTTTTAAAAAAAACAAAAGAAAAAAAACCTGGGAGCGTCTGCAGATACAACCGTGAGAACTGCACCTTGCGAACGCCTCAATATCCGGCGTGGAAGATAGCCCTTCCCGCACCCTTTGCTAGTTGTCTTGGAGCTAGGAGGGCAGAGGGGAGCCAAAAAGAAAAAGAAACCACACCCCTTGCAGCCATCTTCCCGGTGGGCTGGGGACGCCCCTGCCCGGGGCCGGAGCCACAGCCAAAGCTGCGCCAAGGGTCCCAGTGTGACAGGGAGTGTTTCCCACAACACTGCACACATGCCACAATATCGGCCGTGGACAGTGGCCTTTAGTGCACCCGCAGCTAATTGTCCCAGAGCTGGGAAGGTGGAGCTATGCAAAAAGGGGGAAATTAACACACCCCATTTAGCCATCTTTATAGCAGGCTGGGAACGCCCCTGCATGGCCCAGCAGCCCAGGGCTTCCCTGGAGGGCAGGCGTGCACTTGTAAGTGGCACAGTCTTCCCTCAGCAGAGGTCCTGGAAGAGCACGGCTGAGAAGGGGGACCCACTTGGAAATCCCAGGGACCCGATGCCAATACCAAGGACTTGTGGGTTAGTGGCAGAGACGATCTGTGACGAGACTGAAATGAAAGTTTAGACTCTAGCAACAGCCTTAAATCTCTGGGAACACCGGAAGGTTTGATTATTAAAGCTGCCCTCCCTAACTGCTCAGATACATGCCCCACATTCAGGGCGGACAGTACCAACAAAACACCCAAACTTGGTGCACCAATTGAACCCCACAAGAATCAGACCCCCACACACCACAAAGACAAAGTTGGGGAGAACTGACTTGAGGGGAATAGGTGACTCGCAGACACCATCTGCTGGTTAGTTAGAGAAAGTGTACGCCACCAAGCTATAGATCTGACAAATTAGAGAGTGGTGTTTTTCATATCCTGAAAGAACCCTATCAAGTAAAGCAAATGGCAAGAAGCCAAAAACAACAGAAAATTTTAAAGCATATGATAAAACCAGACGATATGGAGAACTCAAACCCAAACACCCAAATCAAAAGATCAGAGGAGACATGGTACTTGGAGCGATTAGTCAAAGAACTAAAGACAAACAATGAGAGCATGGCACAGGATATAAGGGACATGAAGAAGACCCTAGAAGAGCATAAAGAAGTTGCAAGAGTAAATAAAACAATAGATGATCTTATGGAAATAAAAGAAACTGTTGAACAAATTAAAAGGATGCCGGATACTCATAGTACAAGACTGGAGGAAGCTGAACAACGACTCAGCGTCCTCAAGGACCACAGAACAGAAAATGAAAGAACAAAAGAAAGAATGGGGAAAAAATGGAAAAAAATTGAAATGGATCTCAGGGATATGACAGATAAAATAAAACATTCAAATTTAAGACTCATTGGTGTCCCAGAAGGGGAAGAGAAGGGTAAAAATCTAGAAAGAGTATTCAAAGAAATTGTTGGGGAAAACTTCCCAAACCTTCTACAAAATGTAAATACACAAAGCATAAATGCCCAGTGAACTCCAAATAGAATAAATCCAAATAAACCCACTCCAAGACATATTCTGATCAGACTCTCAAATACTGAAGAGAAGGAGCAAGTTCTGAAAGCAGCAAGAGAAAATCAATTCACCACATACAAAGGAAACAACATAAGACTAAGTTGTGACTACTCAGTGGCCACCATGGAGGCAAGAAGGCAGTGGCATGAATTCTGAGAGAGAAAAATTTCCAACCAAGAATACTTTATCCAGCAAAACTCTCCTTCAGATTTGAGGGAGATCTTAAATTTTTCACAGACAAACAAATGCTGAGAGAGTTTGCTAATAAAAGACATGCCCTACCTTGGAACCCTACTGACAGAGAAACAAAGAAAGGAGAGCAAGAGATTGAGAAATTTAACAGACATATATAGAACATTACATCCCAAATCACCATGGCACACATTCTTTTCTAGTGATCATGGACCGATCTTTCTCCAGAATAGACCATATTCTGGGACATAAAACAAGCCTAAATAAATTTAAAAAAGATTGAATTTATTCAAAGCACATTCTCTGACCACAATGGAATACAAATAGAAGTCAATAACCATCAGAGACTTAGAAAATTCACAAACACCTGGAGGTTAAAAATGAGAGGGAGATGAAAACATTCCTGGATAATCAAAAGCTGAGGGACTTCATCACCAGTAGATCAGTCCTATAAGAAATGCTGAAGGGAATTGTGCAGGCTGAAATGAAGGGACACTAAACAATTGACTGAAACCACATGAAGAAATAAAGATTTCCAGTAAAGATCACATGGTAAATATAAATACCAATACTACTGTATTTTTGATTTGTAACTCCACTATTTACTTCCTACAGGATCTAAAATACATAAACTGTAATGATAAATCAGTGGTTTGGGGCTCAATGTAAAATATGTAATTTTTGACAAGAACTACATAAAGGTGGGGGAATGGAGGAGTATAGAAACATAATTTATGTGTCCTATTGAAGTTAAGTTGGTATCAAAGAAAAACAAGATTGTTATAGGTTTAAGATGTTAAATTTAAGCCTCACGGTAAACACAAAGAAAGTATCCGAGAATATGACCATAGAGATGAAAAGTAGAGTATGGGTTATGAGAAGTGGGGGAAGGGGCAATGGGGAGTTAAGAAATGAGTGTAGGGTTTGTGTCTGGGGTGAAGGGAAATTTCTAGTAATGGATGGTGGGAAGGTGATGGCATTGCAACATCCTGAATGTGATTAATCCCACTAATGGAATGCTAGGGAGGGGTTGGAATGGGAAGATTTAGGCTGTATATACGTTTCCACAATTGAAAAAAAAAGACAGTCTAAATAGATAATGACAATTAAATGCCAAGGATGATCCTGGATGGGATCTGAGGGTGGAGGAGAAGAGGCTTAAAGGGACACAGTTGGGACATAAGGAAAAAAAAAAGGAAATATAGAATGTAAGCTTTGTATCAATGTTGAATTTCTTGAACTTCTTAGCTGCGCTTAATGGGATTGCATAAAAGAATATTCTTGTTCATGGGAATTGTATATGTGAATTATAGTGTTTGTTCAAGGATGGGTGCAGCTTGCTCTCGTATGTTCAGAAGACAGAGCAATAGATGATGGATGATAGAGAGGGAGGGAGGGAAAGAAAGAAATGGTGGTGTGACAGGATGTTAAAATTGGTGGATTGGGGTGTTGGGGAAGGGGGTTCAGGGTGTGCTGGAGTTCTGTGTATGGGATTTGTATTGTTTTTGCAACTGTTCCTGTAAGTTTGAATTTATTTCAAAATAAAATTAAAAACAAACAAACAAACAGAAGTCTCAGGCTCCTGCTGCTCCTGGTGTTTCTGTGTTGAGGTGACTCTGACCCTGGGAATGGTGACTTGTGACAGTGGCCCTGTGTTGAAGCCAAACCACTGCTCCTAGACAAGCTGGAGGCCAGGGAAGAGCACGAGGGTCTTGGAATACAGTTATAAACCTGAACGCCTGATGTTTATCCATATAGAATTGTCAAAGCTTTGGAATGGCCTCTACCATCAATGTTAACTGGTCCTGCCTGCAAGTTACGGTTGCAAATATAGATTTGGGTGGCCAGGACTGAATACAGAGAGAAATGCTTTCTGCAGAGCTTATTAAAGGACTTCTCATGCATTGAAAAGCTTAACCACCTGAAACAGGATGAAATAGCCATTTTTACTAGCAGAATAGAAGAGAACATTTTATCTAATACCTGTCATTTGCTTTGATGAAAAGTCTGGGCCAAAGTTGAATTAAAATTTTTTAAAAAATTTTCTCTCTAGTAATAGTTCTGGACACTAAAGACCTTTTCAGTTACCTTCTCCATCTTTGGGATTTGAAGATACTTTGTCTTCTTCCCACTTTGGGTTTTTGGTGATCATGCCCTTTGTAAGATGAAAAACCTAATTCCTGATTTCTCCAGAAGATAGGTGCATCCTGTTAACATCAAAATTGCACTTCATTTGAACTGAATGTGCTTTTCTTTTTTATATCTCTTTTCTGTCATTCATTCCTTGGGAACTGAAATGTGTGTGTATGTGTGTATTTGTGTGTGTGTATGTTTAATCTCTCAGGAATGATTTAAGGGTTTGCGGAAAACAGAATATCTGGCCTCTGGGCTCTTTTACATTTCTTTTTCATGTGTCATAATCTCTAGAAAAATAATAACAGCCTTGCCTTTAGAATATCAGGTGCTCTGGGAGTATTGCGATTCTGAATGAGGGAACAATAACCCAAGCCAGCTGTTGTCCACCCAGAAGAATTGCATAGATCTGTTCCATGCTTGCCTGATGCTGCTGAGTTTGTGTTGCTGAACTATTTAGCAAAGTCATAAAATGTTCCAGTTGCAGTGCTTTATCAAAGAGGTGTTTCATCACTGGTCTCTCCTGAATGACTGAAACTCCAATCTGGTATCAATTCATGGGGCAAAGTGGAATGGGGTGGGCAGTAACTGGGCCTTAGTATATAATATGGGCCATTAGATGGTTTATCTGAAATGGTTTCCCAGATATGTTCAGAGTATGCTCCAAGTGTCAACTCTGCTGTCACATGCTTGGGAAACAACTTAAATAACTCTAAACATTTCTAGGCGTTGTCAACTGAGAAACCTGCGAAACATGTTTAGCACTGACACAGCTGTTCTTCTTGATCTGGTGTTAAGAACTCACAAGAGTGAGTGTTCAGATAGGATGATGAAGTTGCACTTGTGGGCCTCTCCTGGCAGGCCTGCCACGCACTGCAGTTCAGACTGCTCCCTGAATAAGAGTATTCCAGTGTGGGGACAAGTAAGGTGTGAGACAGTCCTCAGTCCATCTGGTAGGTGAAAATTCCTTCCCACTTCTCCTATGAGGGATCTCTACCCCCTCCTCTTAAATCTTCCCGGTATCTGTGGCTGCTTGACCAGTAGAATATAGTAGAAGTGACAGTGTACCAGTTTCCTGGTCCGGGCATGAAGAGACTGGCACCTTCATCTTCCTCTTGCTTGGAGCACTTGCTCTTAGAACCCAGACACCAGAGAAAGGGAAGCCCAAGCAGCACCACGGAGAGCCTCACAAGGAGAGCTGAGCTCCCAGCCAAGAGCCAGGACTGGTCAGCCAGCCCTGCGAGGGCCAGAGTCAGTCTGCTCAGCTGGCAGGGCACAAGACAGAGCAGAGTTGGCCCAAGCCCTGCACAGTTCCATATTTTGGAACAAATAAAGGATGTTTGCTTCTTTTTTAGCCACCAAGTGTTGGGGTGGTTTCTTAAGCAGCTTTAGATGGCTAGGAATCTTTGACTAAACATCTTGAAATTTTCTCAAACTGGGTTCCTGAGGTTCACAGAAATATTTTCTAGTTCATTGGCTTGATGATTTTTTTTTAATTTTTGGGGGGATGACATATATACAACTCAAAATTTCCCATTTTAACCACTTTCAACTGTACAATACATGTTTCCATTATGATTTTAAAATAAAAATATGGGCACATTTTAGATCATCTGCAGCAGAATGTATAGTGCTTAGCAATATATCTGAGCTGCTTTTTTGTCTCAGATCAAGGACCTTTGCACAATATTTGTCCATCTTTTCTGCCACCCATTTGGGCCATGTGACTCTCACCCATGGATTTTGAGTAGAATCTATGCATGTCACCTTTGGGCTTAGGGAGTTGAGAGCCTCCTCCATATTCTCTCTCTCCTCTGATTCATCAGATGATTCTAGAGGAGCACAGAGCCCAGGGAGACAGAGTCCCACAATGACTGCGTGGAGCAGAATCCCATCAGTGCCCCACTGTGGGCTATGACATGAGCGAGAAACCAAACTGTGTTGCACTAAGCGAGTAAGACAAGATAGCCCCTGTATTTGAGTGTTTCCATGTGATTCCAGTGCCTTGGAAGCAGTTTCTTTAAGGACCCCACAGGTGCCAAGTGTGCTCTAGAGCAGATTTTTCAAACTGGTGACATTCAGCTGTACCCAAAAGTGTTCAGTTGGGTCATGAAAATGTAATAAATAGTTACCAAATTTAAAAATAGAAATTTCACATAAAACATTGTTTCCTGGATTCTCTTGAAAATGACAACACTAGCCCCACATTGTCACCTGACAAGTTTTGACAAGCTGTACTGCAGCTGCCATTTCCTATCTGAGGTCTCCAGTTTACCACTAGCAAGGCAAGCTCACTCAGTCATGGAACTTGCTTGTCTTTTTGACTTGCAGACATTGAATCATGAGTAATTCAGTGTTTTCTGAACAAACAACCTGAGATGGTCTTAGGGTTCCAAAATAACATTTTACTCTTAAAAAGGAGTTCAAATATTTCTTAACTTTGGGAAACATGAACTTGATTCATTTCATTTTTATCTTTGTATTGCTGCACACTGGCAATTTCAAAAGCAGGGACTGCCTAAACATTTTGAGTTTTTCTTATAAAAGTTTACCAAAAAAAATAAATAAAAAAAATAAAAAAAATAAAAATAATAAAAAAGTTTACCAGTGTATTGACCCAGATCTTTTCATTTCTTTTTGCCCTGAGTGGTCAGAAGGAAATGAAATTCTGTGGTCTGTGTCTTACGAGTGGTTTTTCTGTATTGGAGTTACAAATATCCCCTTCCATAAATCCAATATAAAGAACCTACCAATTTCCTGAAGCATGAAATCTGATTGATTATTGTTTTAGAAAACCTTTTTCTAGTCTATCATCTTAGAACAAGCTTCTTTATCAAAGCCCACTGATCGATATAATTCATGATCCAACTAAAATTACTTTCTTTCATAATTGTAAGATCTTAACGGTGGTAGGGATTGTTTCAGAAAGTTCAGGCTCATAAACAATCCATTTTATTTCATGGATAGCATCTGAGGAGGCAAAACAACAAGAATTTCGTGAAGATCTCCTGGCTGCCAGTTTATATACTCCCTCTTTCCCAGTTTGTTGAGCTAAAACTTAAATTTCACTCTCATTCCCACTCTACACTCCTCCCTCCCTTCCTTCCTTCTGTCCTTCCTTCCGTATCTCCTCATTTTTTATAAGAACCAGAGCAGCATAGCAGTGAAAACAAGTGGCTTGGCTAAAAGAAGTTTTTGCAAAATATATCTGGTCATTATGTTGGAATTTTAGGGTTTTATGGATGAGATCAATTTCTTGGCAACTCCTCACTCAGGGTGTATTAGTTAGGGTTCTCTAGGGAAACAGAATCAATGAGAGGTGTCTATGACTATAAAATTTATAAAAGTGGCCCACGCAACTGTGGGTATGCATGAGTCCAAATTCTGTAGAGCAATCAGCAAACTGTCAACTCCAAGGAAGATGTCCGACGAGTTCCTCAGGAAACGAACCAGCAACTTCAACGAACTCCTCAGGAAATGAACTGGGATCTTCGACGAATGTGTTCGATGAACTCCTCAGGAAACAAACCGGCAACTTGGACGAACTCCTCAGGAAACGCTTCACGGGGCAGCCGAAGAAGAAGTGAAGGTCCTCTATCGCTCTCGCTTAAAAGTCTTCAACTGATTAATTGGATTAAATCCAGCCAATTGCATTCTCTCATTGTGGAAGACACGCCCTTTGGTGAATCATCAGTCACAGGTGCAGTCAATTGACTGATGATTTAATGAACCAGCCTGTTGGTTTATTAACCAACCACAAATGTCTTCGCAGCAATTGTTAGGCCAGTGTTTGCTTGACCAGACAGCTGGATACCATCACCTGGCCAAGCTGACACATGAACCTATCACACAGGGTTTCTTTAGTACTGAGAGGACCTTATTCTGAATAGTCAGAATGCAGTTATCACCAATTCTAAGAAAAGGGGAGAGCCAAGAAGCCACGCTCTTCTAATAACCCCCACCCAGAAATACCTCCTGATTAGATAGATAGATACATAGATAGATAGATAGATAGATAGGTAGATAGGTAGATAGATGGATGGATGAGAGACATAAATGAGAGAGTTAGAGAGGTATAAGATAGGAAATTGAAAATTCTTTAAGGTTTATATGTTAGAGAGCTTATTTCCCATAAACCACTAAGCCTTTTCTGTGGGGCTTATACAGTCACACATTTATTCTGAATCAATCCTTGTGGCCAGAGGATGTGGAATCTTCAAGGGGAATCTGTGCCCTGATCAGTTAAGTGAAAGTTATGTAATCTACTCTGGACCCTGCGATAACACCATAGCTGAAGCACGTGGACTTCAGCACTGGGGAGAGTCTGTGTTCCCTAAATATAATCAGTGGTCTTTGACTTTAAAAAGGAGGGGTAGATACTGGGTGTCAAAAATTTAAAACATAAACAAACAGATGATTATAATTCAATGTTAGAAATGTAATGAAGGATCTGTAGAGTGGAAGCAACTAGCATTGGCCTGAAGAGCCGGGAGGCTTCTCAGGGGAGAAGCAATTGAGATAAGCCTGGAGGACGCCTGGGAGCGGGTGGCGAGAAAAGGGTGAGGAACATTTGGGAGAAGGGTGATTGTGTGATTTGTAATAGGTCATGAGTAACAGAAAACATGGATATCTTTTTTGTCATAAGTTGAGTATGAGGACTTCCAGGAACAGTTCATTCAACAAACGGTGTGACTGAGGACCCAACTCTTTCCATCTTTTCCTCCTGCCTCCCTCAGTGTGTGTGCCTCATCAACAGAATTGTCTCCCCGTAGTCTCACAAAGCTGCTGCCATCCCAGGCTGCATGTTCTCACACACCCATGGCCCCAAACAGGAAGTAGGAGGAGGGAGTTCTAGTGCATCTCTCAAAGAGTAGGATGTTTCCCCCAAGCCAGCCCGCAAGCATCCCTTGTATCTCACTGGCCAGGACAGACTCATACGCTCACCGCTGGCTTCAAGGGGAGGGGAAAGGGAGGCAGGCCCAGCCCACAAGGAATATGGTTGTTGGTAGCAGTGCTGAACACCCCAATTCAAAAAAAGTAAAGGAAAGCACCTGAATAAGTCCTCCCAGTCTTTTATATTTGGCAGTTTTCATTTTTGATTTTTCTTCTGGACCTTCTTAATGTTATTATAAAAGCACAGTCAGAAAAGAGTCTCTCTCACTAATTCAAATATTTGCACGACACCGGCCCCATTCTAGGCCTTCCCAAGGACTGTGGGAGAAACAGGTGAGCCAGGGACAGCGTCTCCCCTCTGATAGCCTGTTGGGTATCAGAGATTATTTACAAGCCTTGTCAGCATAACAGGATGTGGAAGGAGTATACGTTGCTTCTGTGGGAAAGACTTCATGCAGGAGGGGCATTGGATGGGTCTCATGGGATGGTGAAATTTTGGGTGGTGGATAAGGGAGGAGGGGTAGGGAGAGTACCCAGGTAGTTTATTGAATGATGGCCAGTCCAGTTTGGTGTAGCTTGAGACCCCTGTCGGGGAGAACAGGGAAAGCAGATTGGCAGCCAGACTGTGGAGGGTCATTAATGTCAAGCCGGGGAGTGTGTCTTTAATTTTCTTGGGAAGAGGAATTAAGGGGGGCCATGATAGTGACTATAATTTAAACAGTTTCCCCTGGTTCTGCATGCTGAACTTAGCTTATGGGTATTATCATGTGTGTGTGTGTGTGTGTGTGTGTGTGTGTGTGTGTGTGTGTGAAAGAGAAAGAGACTTTGACATTTATATTCAGATATATCCATGACCATACCTGAGATGCACCTTCTACTTAATTCTTGTTTCATGGACCTTCTCTTCTAAGGTACTTAGCGGACCCACCTGGCAATCTTTCCTACCTGCCCCCACCAGCACCTAAATATATAGATTAAGAGCTTAAGAATCATTCTGTTCTAATCTTAATTCTTTGATTACTAAAAAAAATCACATTGAGAAATATAATTTCTCAGTAATGGGGATTGAAATCTTGCCATGATATTTTTAAGTTTCCCCCAAATAATTACAGTTTAACAGTAGTTCAGTTCAAAATCAGTAGTCCTTCATGTTTTTAGAGATTAATATTAACATCTGTATCAGTTCATATATTCCAGGATTATTAAATATCACCACCAAATAAAAGCAAAAGGAGAAGGAAATTAATCATTATTCATGCAATTTAAAAAATCCATATCCAGCTTTATTTTTTGCCTTGTTTTGGGAAACTATTTAGCCCATTCCTTGATTTCCACAAAAGGTCATTTACACAAATAATTTTGTGAGGTCAGTAAGTCTCTTGAAGTTGGAATATTGTTGATGAATAGAAGAAGAAGGTTGTACAATCTGAACAATGTCAAATTGAACATCAGACAGATCTATGCCTAAACCTGCTCTGAAATGGCCTTTGTCTCTTCAGTCATTTGGGGTTTCCTTCCTTGGAGGATTTTTGCTCCCTGCTGTTAGAATGATACAAATTTCACTTTGCTTATCTTGCCTTTTCAATGCTTATTTTTCTCCTTTCCTAACTTCTTCAAAGTTGACTTTTTAAAATTCCACCCGCCCAATCTCCTTTTCATGTTTGGAAGCTTTACATTCTATTTATATTATTTTAATTGTTGATATTTCACTGTTGGGCCAAATTATTCATGGTTTTCCTTTATGTGATTTATGGCTTTTCATAACCACAGAAGAGGACTTCTGCTTTCCCAGGGAAGCATGGAGAACACACAGAGGCTTTTCCATCTGGATCAGTCAACATCTCCTCTTGTCTGAAGCCCCCTGTCTCTTTTTTCTCCCTTCTACACTCATTTCAGTGTGTTGATTGCACTGGGCTCAGCAAAGCTCTGCATCGTTGTACAAGGCTGAGAGGTCATCCAGAGCAGAGGTTCCCAAAGTTAGTAGGATTAGAATCAACCGAAGTGCTTGTGAAACTACTGCTACTGGGCTGCCTGCCCGAAGTTTCTCATTCACTTGTTCTGGGCTTTGCCTTTCTAACAAGGTCCCTGGAGATTCCTGGTGTTGCCAGGACCATACTTTGAGAGCCAATGAGCCAGAAAAAGGCCTTCAACATCAGCGCCTGGGATTATTGGCCTTAAAGAAACATTTGAATGAACCTGTGTGAGCTCACTGCCTTTGATCCTGACTGCAAAATTTGACTTTAAGGACTTTAAGGAAACGGAAGAAAAAATCAAAATGGGCTGTTGGTACAGATATTTTTAAAGTAGCCTGTTTCCTGGGAATCAAGCTTCCTAAACCAACCAGCCTGTACACTTCACTTGCAGAGGTGCCTGTTGTCACTGATTTAGGGGAGGGTTTGGGGAGGGATGTGGGATACATCACCTCATACACTCCGGGCATGTGGTCTGGACTCCTTTCTCTTCTTTTTTAACAATTTCCTAATTGTGTTGCTTAGTCTGCCTCTCTTATCTCTTTGTTTTTGCATGTTTATACCTTAAAAATAAAATCACCTAACTGTGAAAATGACTGCTGGTGTTCATGCTGCCATCTTTACTAAACATGGGACACCTGAATTTTTTTTTAAAAGGTAGTCTGAAAAATTTAACTTATATAGGCAACATTAGCATCTAGAAAAAAAATCAAACTTTTGATATACAGTAAGTCACTTCAGAGTTGTTTTAAGCCCCCTGAATTTATTTTAAAGCTCTTGGTTAATCCAGTGTTAAATTCTCTCATTTTTAGTGACTTCTATTCAGTAAAACAAAGAAATAAAAAGTCAGCAGTGAATGTTCATGATGAAAAAGTCACCCCCCCCCAGTTCATCACAGTTTGAATAAAAGTCATTGTTTTCATGATAAATGATCCAAAAACAAAGAGAGAACAAGCAAGAAAATAAATACCTGTTACGTTTTTCCCTGTCAGACTTGCTACCGGTAGTTTTCCTTCTACTCTTCAATCTGCAAACAAATGAACTTCTCCATCTCAATCAAGGCACCTCCATAACTTTGCTCGCTGCAGCGTGCAAGGGTCAGAGCACATTTGAAATGTTATGTTCCCTTCTGAATCTGCATTGATTGGAAGCAATTCTGGGCCAATCTAATAGAATTAATCCCTGGGTTTTAACACGCTAACATTTTGTGATGATTAATGACCTGGACTGGGAATTAGGTAAAATTTGCATTCTCTATTCTGAGTCAACGCAGCAGGGAAATAAGGGAGAGCTTGGGATATGTTGTTTGGGAAATGAAAAGCATAATCTTTTTACCTTGGCATTTCAAATGATGACAGTGTACTGGAATTCCCTTTGCTTAACTTCTGTTTCTTACTTTTTCTATTGCTACTGATTAATATCATCTTTTCGCTGTCTCTTGGTGCATGGAAATTGACACATTTTCTGCAAGATGGTAGATATTTGGTATAATTTGAAGATTCAATGCTAAATGAATTCAACATTAGGGGTATTCTTTTAATTTATGAGATTTCACAAGAAAATATTATAGGAAACGTTTCTTTCTTTGTTTCATTTTTTCACATGCTCATTAGTTGTTGCTATCTTTTTTAGAGAAAAGGTTAGGAGAAAGAGACGAAGAGAACCAAAGAAGCAGGGACAGTTTACTGTTAGCTGTGGGTCACTCAGCCTTGTGAATCATAAATCAACTATCATCTTTAACTTTATATTCAGTTTTGAATTTCCAAAAGTCACAGGTTGTTTCACTCTATCAATGTTACCCTTTCTCTAATGCTACAACCTTAATTTAATTTTTTATATGAATTACCTTTTGTACTTTATACTGGAAAGGCAAGATTTTTTCTTAATATGACTGCACTTGCTCTTTCTGAGTTAAGAGAATTACCAGATGACTAAGAGGCTGTGCTGATGAAATCATAGGCAAAGAGGCTAGTCAACACCAGTCTGGAAGATGCAAAGGGGGAGAAGAGCAATTCTGTGAATTCAGCAGCCACCCGCTAGCCATGTTGGCTGGGCCTAAGATCTGCATGCCCTTAAGCATGCTCATATGGGATTGGTAGATGAGCTCAACCTTCTGGTTGGTAGGGTGACATTGCACTGTTCATACGGAAGTTTAAGAGTGTCATGGAGATGGTCTCCAGGACTGCTTAGTTTTCTGGTGGTTAGGAACAGCAAGAAATGGTGTGGAAAGTAAGGTGGCATTTCCTAAATTACAGTGTCGGGCCTCCCTCTGCGACGCAGCTGCCTGTGGCTTAGAATTCCAGAATTCTTTTCTGAATCTCAACTTTGGTCTGAAAATTATTTTTTTCTAAAGTTCCCATCCAGTAAAATAATGGCTCCATTTTTAGAAATGTAGCAAGTGCTTGTAAGTTTTGGATGGGGTCTCTCTGTTATAGACTTTTGATAACATTCTAATTTTTCTCCCATTGGAAATGTGTTCCTGGAAACAATGTTTCCTGGAAAATGATTTCCATTCATAGAAGTTCTCTGAAATGCCATCAGATACTGCACGTCATGTCATAGGTACCCCAGGGAGGGGCCCTTCAAATAAACCTTTCTCTGCTATCAGGAGAGGAGATTTGTAGGAGGCAGGGACATCAAGGCCTTTGGTGATGGGAATTCGGACCAGCTCAGAACTGCTGTTTTTATTTTTTTTTTTTTGGAAAAAAACTTATTTTTTGATTAGAGAAACTGTGGGTTTACAGAAAAGACATGCACAAGTACAGAGTTCCCATCTACCTCCTCACACACAGTTTTTCTCTTGCAATATTTGACTTGTGTGAGGGCCTGAGATTTGGGACTTGCCTCCTCAACCCAATCCTCAGATAGTAAGTAGTGTCTCCTTGTTTGCTCCCATGTTGCACCTTCCTCCTGATGTTCTGACTAAGCTTTAAATGAACTGGTGAGTCCGGCTGGGGTGTCTTTGCACACCAGAACCATGCACCAAGTAGGATGGGGAAGGTGCATCTGCGTTAAGAACAAAACAAAACACCAACGATCAGCCAACTGTAGAGTGCCGAGGACAACTAAACACACAAAAGAGTGGTCGGGTGGTGTAAGGAAAGTTCATACCTCCCTCACTGTGGAAAATGAACAGTTCTTTTCTGTACACAGAGTGGTTTTGTGTTCTCTTTAAACATCACAACTTTATTTCACCCATTGCATGTGGTAGCCTTCCAAAATGAGTTTGGCATTGTTAACATCTGAAACAGAGCACGGTGGCTCTGCATCCCTCTGTGTGTGTGTCTCTTGGTGTGTGTGTGTGTGACTGAGAAATATCATGGGGAGCACTGGTTATTCATCTTTTTGTGCAGAGTGTCCAGTGCATTGGTGGTCTTCGGAACTATTTCTCATAACCTCTTAAGTGCTGTCACTTCTCTCTGCTCTAGGCATGCTTCTCTTGTGGGCCCATGCCATCCCATTTGCTTCTTTTGCATCATTCACCTAGGAAAACATATAACATCTTATTTAAGTTGGAAAGGGAGCTTCTTAATCTTGGTCACCCAACGCCTAGCACTCCAGCTAGACCATGTCACGTGTCCATTAAATATTTGTGGCATGAATAATCAAAGTCAGCCTAAGCAATTAGGGTAAAGTAGGAGAAAAAAATTGTTCCTGGAATCCAAAGGACTTCTTTCGCCTAAGTTCAGGAGCCTAAGTGCATAGCCTCTGTGGGTTTAAATTGCCTTCAAGGAGGCTTTAAAACATTCTTCTCTAATTGTTGACTCTGTGATGGGTGAATGCATTAATGCATACCATGGACATCTATTTTGTTTGCCCAGGAATTCTTGTCCACTTCTTCTGGGAAATTCTCGCACCCTCTCCATTTATGTACTTCCAGAAATTCCCAGTCAGGTACGTCACTTGGAGTTTGCTGTGGGTCCACAAGCACTTTGCCATAACCTCTCAGGTACTTTGTCCTTTGGCATTCCTATGGCTGCCTCTCTTCCTGAAATTCTCTGAGTGAGCTCAGCCCCATTTGCAGCTGTCCAGATTCATCCCAGTCTGTCCCAATCCACAGACCACTGGCTACTTCCCTGGCAAGTGACTGACACTGGTGTGAAGGCTCGTGGTGCATTTGAAGGCCAAGGGCAGAACTTTTTCCTTCTGTCCCTGTGCATCACTTCTTCCAGCAGGAAGGAACTCACATGATGAAGAGGTAGTTGACAGATTGTTTTGCCTATGCCTTTCATTTAACTGGGGAATGACTCTTTCTTGTGATTAACTGTATTATGGAAAATAGACCCAAGTAGTCAACAACCCAATTGCAAGGACAGCAATTCACATAGCTAAAATGAACAAGAATTCCTGGGCAAACAAAATAGATGTCTATGGTATGCATTAATGCATTTTTAAAATATGAAAGCAAATATTTTTGCTTAATGACATTCTAATGATTTCTTTTCTTCAGAGTGAAAGCCATATGCCCACCATAAATTCTTTGCCTTTGGAAATGTATAGTGAGCATCTTGATAGCTATTATTTGAAAGGGAGCTCTATTAATAAGTGTTTTCAATAATTTAGTTTCCCAAAGAATGCCACTTTTAAAATCCAGTATGAAATTCTCTTGAAACATTTAAAATATAAAACCCTTCCTAGGAATATTGAGATTTTTTATATTACCTCCTTATAAATTCCACTTTTCAAAACTGCTGTTTATTAAAGACATTAAATATGATTTTACATTGCAGTTTGGGTTATGCATAAGCTTCATGTTTGATTTATTTTTTCTTTGAGTTCAGAGATGAAATATGACAGTTATGAGAAAGCATTATTTAAAATATCTCACCTTTGCAGCTCGTTTGCAGTAGATTGGCATCTCTAAGAACTCAGAAAAGCAGAAAATGAGAAGGGGATGATCATGCAGATGCTGTATACACACTCCATGGAATAAGAAGCAGGAGAAAGGTGTGGTTAGGAGGAGTGTTGGGGGTACAGGAAAGGAAAGGCGTGGCTATTTTGGACAACTGCAGGGAACCAACAGATATTTCAGGACTACAAGCAACCCTCTGACAGATGGGTAGCTTGTGTTTTGTTATTGGTTTACTTTTGTTTTGGAGCTCCCCTGACACATCAGCCTGGCTTCTAAAGGCCCTGAGATGTCTGGGCATACTTGATGAACTCTGGGAGGCAGGAGAAAAGGGAGAAAGGACATGGAGGCTCTGGGTAATTGTCTCACCTGAGCCAGTTCTACCTGTGTGCTCATGGGCAGGGCACTGGGCCTCAGGTAATGCACATGGGATTCATGATCCCAGCCCTGCAAACTTCACAGGAATCCTCTGGGATGCCAACGAGTTAATGGCTATAAAATTGAGGTAAATGGTTCAAATGAGGTATCAGTGAAAGAGATTTTTCCCATGGTCTGTCTGTCCTATCCACAGCTCCTAGCAATGTGCTTAGTGCATAGCAGGTGTTCAATGAAAATTTGTTGAATAAATAAATATAAGCCTGTGTTTGTATAGGTGTGTCTGTATAATCAGACTTACATAGTCATGTGGAATACTGCAATGCCCAGTGTGTTTGTGTGTGTGTGCATATGTGTGTTAGTTGAGGGAATGCCGGCTGCTATAACAAGCAAACCCAGGATTATATAATATCTCTAAAATGAGAGGAGTTTCTTTCTCACTCCTGTAAAACCCAGCACCGTTGTTCTTGCTCATCAGGTGGAGCATCCCTAAGCAGCAGTCTGGCCCTTCGATCTCATGTCCGGCCATCTTCAGGGTGTGGTACCCATGCTTGTTTGCATCAAGGAGACAGAAAGGGAAGCAGCAGGTGCACTGGGAACACTATCATGCAAAGCCCTTTGCCAGACCTTACTGCATTACTGAGAATCGGGCTCGGACCCCACCTCAGGACAAGGGCCCAGAACAGCACAGCCCCAGGTCGGTGTCTCCTTCCGATAAGAGCACCGTGCAGTTGAAGGGTGAGCACAGTATTTGGTGGACAAACAGCTGTCTTGGCCACTGTGTGCTTACTGAGCTCTGGTTCAGGTTCAATTCTGTTTAAGTATTGTACTATTTGGATGATGCTCTGTGGGTGTAATACAGTAAAATCACTATTTTTCCAAGTTTAAAGGCATATAGTTAGCCTAAGTAGTTTCCTTTTTATGGCACAAAATTAATCTTTTCTTTCTCTTAGATACTGAAACCTTCATAATCTATATCTAGCTCTCCAGTCTTTGAATACACGTAGCACTCGCATTAAGGAGTTGTTTGTGTTCTGCGTTTTAACATTTTTAATACTTGTTATAATGACCATCTCTTTAAAAATAAAATTTTTATAGTCATTGTTCAAGGTAAATCATATATGAGAAGAGAAATTCTTGAGAATTCCAGTGTGACTTTTTCCTTAAGAATGCCTAGACAAATTCTAGGCAACCAACTGTTACTCAAGAGTGATGTTTATTAAATTAAAATGCAGACATTTTTTGACGTACCATATCCACTGGGAATCTTAGTTATATCGGCTGGGTACAACAGGTTCACAGAATTGGAAGGAAGCTGGAAACGTGGCCTGAGGCTCTGGCAGATCATGGCAGCCCAGGAAGCTGGAACCTTGACAGAGTCGCGATCTAGGCCCCATCTGGAAAAGGAAGAACCTTTTACCTGGAATGGACGGAGCTATTCAGCTTCTGTGTTCCTCTGCCCCAGAAGAGTCATCCCCCTGGGCCATGAGCCTAGCCATCAGCACAGCAGAGAATGAGCACAGCGCACGTTTCACTAACAGCATCTGTTGTTCATGCCAGTAAAAGAAATCAGGGTGCTGTTAGAGAAAGAGAGGTGGTGTTGAGAAGACACAGGAAAGCAAAACAAGACACTCCACATTTTGCATTACCTCAGGATTCTCAGCTGAAAGCCCCGAGTCCTCCCAGAGGTGAGCACTCTGTGTGACAAGACCCCTGTCATCCCTCAGTGTGGTACCTGTGGTATGAGCCAGGGGAATCCGGCCTCTTTGCCTATTTGCTCGTCAATGTTGGCATTGTGCATCACTATGTAAACACGTTTGTGGTGACCTGGAGCTGTGTGTAGCTTGAACCCAATCCATTCCTGTACCTGTGAAATCACTGTAAATAGGACCTTTTGATGAGACTACTTCATTTAAGGGGTGGTGAACCTCAATCGGGGGGTCTTAATCCTTTTACTGGAGTCCTTTATAAGAGAATGAAATTCAGAAAAAGAGAGAGAAAGCCTTGGGAGCAAGAAGCTGAAATCAACAAAACCCGGAAGAGAAGGGAGAGGCCAGCAGATGCCACCGTGTGCCTGGCCGTGTGACAGAGGAGCCAGGATCACCAGCAGCCAGCCCCAGAATGCCAGTCTTCAGGGAGAAAGCATCGCCTTGATGATGACTTGATTTGGACATTTTCCTGGCCTCAAAACCATGAGTGAATAAATTTCCATTGTTTTATCCAACCCATGTCACAGCATTTGCATTAAGCATCCTGGGAAACTAAAACAACATTCCTACATTGCTATTTTAGTTCAAAGGAGGAAAGCAGTTAATTTGTCAATACTATTGATTTGCAATCCATTATTATTGATCCTGGGCTAAAGTAGAAGTTAACCAGATTAAGTCAGTTGCTAGCAAGTGGTAAAGGTATTGTTTTCATTTATTAAAAATATAATTTTGAACCAAATAAAATTCCCCAAACATGAGATAATCCTTTGTTTTTCATTCTTTTACAAATTATAAATTTAGCATGAAAATTCTGTGCTACAAACAAGACCCTAGAGACAGAGGGGAGTGTTGGGGCTAAACCCACCAGTATTTCTTTGGTGGATTTAGCTGAGAATCTGAGCTGAAAAAATGTATGCAATTTTATTCAATAGATTTTGATTATGTGATATAGGGGAAAGGTCTGGGAAATTTTCACACTTCACCTTTCTGTGTTAGGATCAGTTTAACTCTGCATCAGTTTTCCTTCCCAGACAATAAACCAAATTCTCTATTGCTCTCTTTAAAAAATACCTACATAGTTGCTCCAGTAACCAGCTAAGCTGCCAGGTTATTTTGAACTCTTTATTATTCTCAGGTAGATCTCATCCACTGTTTTCCTGCACTGTGGTTTATAAACATTTGCCTTCTCCTTTGATCTAACATTGAATTTTCACTTGAACCTGTTCCTTCTTTTCTTTTTGTGATGCATCACCATTACCTGGGACCTGGGCTGTTATGATAGCTACTCACTGCTCTTTTATTATTTATCTGCTCCAGTTTTTCATCCACTCCCAACCAAATTCTCCTCCATCTGGTAGATATACTTTGAGATTTCTTACTTGTTATTTTAATTGAACAGATAATTAAATGTTTTGTAAGCATGAAGAATAAATGTGAAAAGAGTGAGACATTTTTATGAAAACCAACTTGAATGCATTGGAAAGATTGGAAAAAGGAAAATTGGTAAAAAATTGATTTTGTAAACTTAGGTATAAAGAAATGACTACACGTTTTTAAATTATAAAATGTAGAAGAAATCTTTGCTCAATTTGCTTCTCAAAATTCTTTTATTTCTTTCCACTTTAAAGAAACTGAAATGCTTAATGGTTCTTGATGCATTGGAGTGACTTTAAGATGCCCATTGTCTTTTCTTGTGACTCAGGGATGCTGGCTTTTTCTGTAATTTTATGCCAGATTCTCTGCAGCCTTCCAGGAAAAGCAGGCCAACAAAATGTTGCTGCTTTTAGAGAATTTCAGGAAAGGAAGGTGATTGACAGTGTTGTGAAATCTGTCCTCTTACTGTACATAAGGAAGCAAAGGTAACTTCCCCCAGTATTTCATAACCTGATTTTAATGGATGGCTTCAGTGTATTCCTGAAATCATGTAAAATTATAGGTATATGTGGTAACAATCATATTGAGTGCCCTCAAGAGGGTGAAATCCATAGGTTGTTATACTCTTTTACTGGAGCCTATTCTAGGGCTGGTTGCTAATTTAACCAAGATGACTCTTCTGGGTGGATAGCCCATCACTGCAAACAAGAGGTATCCAGTCCTGCAGATGGACACAGTCCTAAGCCAGGGAGCGTGACTTGGTAAGCATTGTATGAGCTGTCCTCTGCTCCCAGCCTGAGCAGCCACCCATGGCTGTCCTATTTCTTACCCCTCCCCTTCAAACTGGCTCCAGCGGGGATGGTCTCTGTTGGCTACATGTTACCTTTTCTTCATATGAAATAATATATATATTTATGATGCCTATGGCAGGATAAGAAAAATCCCAAGGCTTATTAATCTTAATTATTTTACAGCTCTACCTTGACCTGCTACAGGCATGGAAGACTGAAAGGGAGAGACCTGTGGTTAGCTCTCTGAGCATCTCTGTACTTTGCTGTTCTTATTGCTCACATTTGCTAGCTGTTTTCACCTCTGCAGGGTCAGGCCCAGGAGAAGAGGGGATTAGGGCAAAGGGGCAGAGTCTTATATGGCCTGAAGAGCTGTAATCTTGTCCCAGGACCCTCTGTGGGTCAGGGGTACTGTCATTGTTCCTTTTTCCCATGAGCTTTGGTGGTCTTCTCACATACCCCAACCAGTGTCCTTGAACTCAGCTCCTCTGAGGTGTGGCCTGCTTCTTTGACTACTCTCCTTCCCCCTAAGCTCCTCGCCTTTTCCTGGCCATCCCTACTCTGAGTCTGTTTGCTGGGCTCTTTATTCTATTAAAATGACTGTGGATGGAAACCTTGAATAAGTGGTCCCAGCCCAGTTCCCTCACATGAGGTCACATTTGGGCCTCAGAAAAAACACAGACATAGCTTCAATCCTGGTGACTGTGCAGCTTGCCCTCAGTGCAACCATCGTCCCTCTTCACTCTGTCATCAGGCTGGTGGCCACACCCATAAGCCTTCACTATTAAGCTTCTCCGGATAGGAGTTAGATGCTCATCCTTATTTTTCACCAACTCGAGGTAGCAGATGTGAAACTTTCTGAATGGTCCTTTGGAAATACCTCTCTCTTGGCCCTGGTCAGTGGGGAGGCCACCAGCATGCCTAATTTTGAAGGGCAGGGATACCGAGACCCCAGTGGCTTACTTTCCCAGTGGAATCTTCTCACCTGGCCTCTCCAATCTCAAATTACTTTTTGGGCTGGATGCACTTGATGGCTCATGCCAGCAGCTCCCCTCACACATGTCTTGGCATGTCTTAGTTGAATGGTCTAGCACAGGGGTTGTCACATTTTCTTCTGTAAAGGAACAGACACCTAACATGTATTTTAGACTTTGCAGGTCAAGTGGTCTCCTTCAAACTACTCAACTCTGACTTTGTTGTAAAAGCAGCCATAAACAATATGTCAACAAAAGGGTGTGACTGTGTTCCAGTCACACGTAATTTACAAAACAGGCTGAGGGCTGGGTTTGCAGGGCCATCATTTGCCAATCCCCAGTCTAGCTGTTCACTTCAGGATTGGAGGGCACTTGCATTTTTTTGCCCTTTGGGGCCCAGCCAGAACTGAGGGGGATCCCATTTCATCATCCTGTTATGGGTGCCCATTCCTGAGGAGAGAATTCTAAATATTCACAAGTATCCCAAATATTCACAGATCCCTCACATTTGCAAATGGGTCCCTGATTCCCTAATATTAAGAATATCCCTAATATAATTTTGTGTGGACAAAAGATTTAGGCCTGAGACAGTGCATGGACAGGAAGCCCGTATAGTGGCACACGACTTCATTTTCTCCCTGCCCAATACTATGACTCAGAAGGAAAATCTGCCTTAAGTTTGGGTTCCAGCACTGGTCCAGAATTAAACTTTCCATCATGGAGTGAGTTGTTATAGGCAATTCTGCTTTCAGGATCACAGCTAGCCTTTGAGTGTGACATCGTGGTGCTACTATGGACTATAATTTTGACGAAGTCTTGTCAGAGATGAGCCACTGTTCTGCAAAGGTGTTTGGCGACTTACGGCAACAAGTATCGCTTTATTCTTTAGAAAGTCAAGTCACAAAAGAACAGCAAATAATTTAACAAAACCCAAGTACTAGCACGCTGTATTTTTTCAAATTGCTATTTCGCAGAATTGGTTTCAGATTTTAAAGAAAGAAAGAAATAAAACATGTATGCATCATGCCTTAATAAGGGTTAAAATTTTATTTTTTATTCAAAAGTTGGCATAAACTGCTGAGCTAATGCTTTAATTTAAATTGCGGTAATAATAATGTCTAAAAGGTATTTTGATTAGTTAAATTATTACTGTCATTTTGAGCCAGCTAACTCTTCATAAAGTTATAGCATGGAGCATGTGGTTATTTTTTATTAAATAAATGCCAGTTACAAATATTTTAACCTTTCTCCATAATTCGTGCCAAACTAGGACATGTGTCTAAGACAAAATCAGTTCTCTGTCTTCAGAAATTCACAGCCTAGATGCTGACATAGAAGTTACTTTTATAATAACTATAATAATTTAATTTAAATATTATCACTTTATTACGGTGATGGTTAGTGCTAATTGTGTCACATGTGGTCTCATTTATCCTGCTCAGCAAATCCTGTGAAGGTACTCGAGTAAGTCATTTTTCAGTTGAGTAAAACTGATGGCTTACAAATTGAATTTTGTACCTCGTAAGTAGCTAGGGTTAGGATAGAAACCAAGTCCTCTCTGGCTGCAAAGCCATGGTCTTTACCTCCAAGGGAAACTTTTAGCAGTGTCTTCAAGGGTGGCTGTGAACCTGCATCAGAGTCACACAGAAGGATCAAAGAAAGACAACCAGAGGTCATTAAACAACTTCAAAACCCATGTTCCATTAGTGGGCTAAAAAATGTGTAGTGCGCTCTGAATAAATATTTTTACAAATGCTGTAATTATCTTGGAATAATGACACATTGTATACCATATATACAATAGTATTTGAAAGTGGGCATTGATTTGGAAGATGTAAACGTTTAAAATATACAGTTTCTATAATCTGTGCTGGCATTTCACACACACACACACGTCAGAAAATGGGAATAGCTGGGCCTCTTTAGAATTTTGATAGGTCCTGACCCTGTAAATAACTTGTGGTGATGGCTTGGAAACCATGTATGTAAATGATGAGGGACACTAGTGAGAGAAGGTCTCCAGGTGTGGTGTGTACCTGGTCGTGCTCAGTGTCTGTCCATCCAATTGTCACCAACACGATCCTAGAAAAGTCCACAAACAGATCCTCAGAGCCCAGGCAACCATGTTCCCTCTCAAATGTGTGTGTCCCTCTCCGTCCTGAGGCAGGGCTGTCCTCAGGTGAGATGGAAACCTTCCTCTCCTTGGTCAGCAAGAGCAGTGGGGCAGGAGGGCACCCTGCCAGTCTGCCCTGGTTTGAGTGCCACGGCACCAGCTGGCCGAGTGACCAGGACCTCTACTCCTGGACCCTGCTGCCCTTAGCTGAGGGCCTAGAACTTCCAGTGGCCAGTTGAAAAAGCTGCCTAGTCCTTGTGATTTTCAGAGTCAGAAACACCTGCTGGGCACCTGCCTGCACAGGTGCCTGCACAGCTCATGGACACCCCTGCCCTTGAAAGGCCTACTGACCCCTGACTCATATTTTTGCACTGAATCCTGTACCATCTGTCAATCAGAAATCAGTACATATGGTGAGCTCCATTTGAATGGCAGAGAGGCCTGTGTCTGTCATGGAAATGACCATTTTACAGTCAGCCACTGACCACAGTACCCTGGGGTCCAAGTCAGCTTTTAGTGTGGTACAAGGAGAGATGCTTGGGAAAATGACCAAGGGTTGATATTTCTTTTATGTTGTTCTAAAAGGATATTATTTCCTAGTTCTGAAGACTCTGGTAAAGTATTGGATTGCTTCTGACAAACATTATAAAACTTTAATGTTGTTTGATTCAGATATTGCCAAGATAAAACATTTTCCCTCTAGTGCTCTATAGCTGTCAATTACTAAAAAAGAGTTTCTCGGAAGAAGATATCCTGGCGGCCCACATTCTGTCTTCTAAAGGAGAACATTGGCTTTAGTTTCAAATATTTTCTAAAGGAAATGCTTCTGGCATTCTCTGAGGGGGAAGGGAATGTTTTCCTCTGAGCTTCTATGACAGCAAAATACATCAGTGAGTCACCCGTAATTTCAAAGATGCCCAGTGCCCCCTAGTGGGAGAAGGGGTGCAACCTCTGGGCCACAAGGCAGCCCTGACATTGTCACGTGGCCTGCAGAGGGCTGGGGAGCAGCTCCTCCAGGGAGAAGGACCAGAAGCAGTCCCAGCTCACCCCAGAGATGTACCCCGAAAATCAGAGTAGAAAAAATTCCCAGGGTTTCCAATTCACCTGCCTGCATACCGAAATAAATTTAAAATGTTGTGTATAATTCATACCTCCAGAAGTCAGAGAACTCCAACTTGTATCTCTTTGCTGAATTAAGCAACATAAATTCTCCTTGCAGTTGTCTGTGACTCTGATGCCCATTTTAGTTATTTCTCTGAACTCTGCTTATTTCTTTATAATATCTTCAATTTGTTCATCTTTTTACAACTTTTTACAGTTGCTATAGAACAGCAAATGAAGTTAGGATTATCAAAATCTGTAATTAGAGATAAACTCATTTGTATGTGTTGGGCAGGCCTTGCCACTTGATAGAATTAAATGCCTTGTCACATTGAAATCAATGCTAAGTATAGATGATGGATTATTTGCAAGCAAGCAACACCAAAGTAGCTGCTAGGCCTCTTTCCAAAGTTAGAATAAATGTATGAACAATTAATTGTTGACCAATTATATATGAATTCTGTTTAAATGTGTCAGTGGCAAAGGATTTATTAGACCAATAATATCAAAGATAATTAGGTGGGTTGTGTTATGAAATAATAGTATCCATTTGATCTGGTAACTCAGTCTAGATGTGCATTATTGTTTACGGATACTCTTGCTTTGAGATGTAGCTGGTATGTTTAAGCTTGCATGCTGCAGACTATCCTAAACCCCGAAACCATCCACATAAAAATAGCTGCCAAGAAACCAGATTAGGAAAAGTGGTTACTTCCAAGGGGAGAGGGATCACAATGTGGAAATGGTCCTCAGGTGGCTTCAACTGTATTGTAATATTTTATATGTAAATCCAGTATTGGTGTGTTCATCTGTGTCTCCGGAGAGCAGAAATCAAGATGGGATTCCACACACAGGAGACTTATTAGGGTCAGTGCTTTTGAGGGAAACTTAGCAGGGAGCCAAAGGAGGCGGGAAAAGCTGTCAAACCATGGTGCAAGTCCAATCACTTGTGATGTAAAGAAGGATGGAAGGTGAGTTGAAGAGCCTTAGAATGCCATGAAGTATAGAATGATTGGGAAAGCCAATGGAGAAGCCCCAATCCAACATCATCATTCAAGCACCCCCTGACTCCCAGAGCAGCCAATTTAGCATCTCTCCCGGGCCCCGTCATCAGCTGGGAACCTCCCTGGAGAGTGGACCCTCAGCAGGAACGTGGTGATGGAGGTCAGAGTGCAGGGCAGGGAGAGATTGGTCAATCAAATTCAGTGTTAGGAGACCCAGGTGCATTCCATGGCCACCACTCTACAGGCCTTTTCACTGTACAGATCCACTTCTCTGTGCTGTAAAAGGCATGGCCTTGCCCCATAACTTCAGGAAACTGTTGTGATTCTCCCACTGGAGCATGCCATAATTCCCACACTGCCTCTTTTCCTACCCTGACATCAATGCAGAGTCTTCTATAATGCATCACAGAAGTGGCACTGCTGCTTGCACTACAGCCTGGGCATGCTGCAGAGCTCTTCCAGGTCCCACTCTAAACAGTCAGTCTGTCATTCGTCCAGTGCATGAGTCAGTGCAATTATGCCAGACATGGGATATGCTGCCTCTAGAAGCCAAGAGGCCTCCCAGGTGCTGTGTTTTCTTCTTTGTGTTTGGCAATGCACGATGAAGTCATTTATCTTTTGGAGAGTTGATCAGCATGCCCTTGACTGCTGGCATGTCCGTTCATCCTCACAGAGTATTTTATTCGCGCTCTCTGGAGCACATGTGTCTTTCCAATGCCACCTTTACTTGTGTCTAATTAGCATGATAGCATTGATATAATGGATTCATGTGATGTTTTGTGCCCTGGAGTCCCAACCTCTTCAACTATGATACCGATTAAGGAAGAAACGTTAGCCTTGGCCAGGGCACATAAGTATTTCTGTCCATACCACGTGGATGAAAACTGTTTCTCTTCATCTTTTTTAATTGAAATGAAATAATGCATCTATCATGTCAGTAGTCATGCACTAAGTATCTGAGGCCTCATTGATCTGCTCTAGAAATGACAACTTGTACAGCACAGCAGCTGTGATTGTGGACACTGCTTGGTTAAGTCAGTGGTAATCTAGTCTCATTCTCCACACTTTGTTTCACTTCTACAGGGACCAGATGGATGAAGTAAATGGGGATAATAAAGAGACCACCACCGGTCCATCCTTTAGGTTTCTAATGACATTTGGTTTTGCTTTGTCTTCCCCCCAGGATAAGATAATATTTTCATTTGCTATCATGCCTGGGTAGGCAGTTTCAGAGATTTCTACTTGGTCCTCCTCACTATGATAGCTCTTACCCACAGGACAGGGGCCTAATGTGGGAGGAACTCAAATGACAATTAGATCAATTCCAATTATGTACTTAGGGACAGGGAAAATCACCACTTGTTGAGTCCATGGATACAGTGGGTCCACTATGAACCAGAATTTATCCACGACTCCATTTATTACCTGGCACTTCACTACCCTGCTCTGAGAGTTGGGCCATGATGATGTTTTGGGTCTTTGCATGTGGATACCAATTCAAACCCTGTGCCCAGTGATTTTTAAAATGTGTAGTCATTCTCATTTCTCCATTGTAGTTGAATGAGGAAATGGCCTCTTCGGAGAAGGACTGGAGAAATTATCACAGCATGTACTTGCCACAATGTTGCAAGCTCTTTCCTCCTAAGGACTTGCCAAACTCTTCAGTCAGTGGAGTTGGATCTGGCAATTGGTTCAAGTTGGGAAACTGAGACAGGGATCATTCTTTTTTATTGGAGCAGCCACCCTCAAACACCCACTCCACTCTTCTTGCCTGTTGTTGGATTTAGATGCTAAGCAGCACCCTCACTGGCTGCACGTGTATTCCTCCATAGGAATTCCATGCTCTGCATCCATCCCCATAATGCCCTGAGGGCCAAACTCCCTGGGACATCCCTCCAGCCTTGCTGGTGGTTATAGTAACTGCACCTCCCATCATCTGGGATAAAGCATACCCACCTATGTTACTTCAGGGCCCCCACCTCCCCATGGGTGATAATGACCACTTCTCCTATTGTCAGCCTCAGTCTGGGGTGTAGAGCTGGCACTGACCTCAGCGTGGCTGGTCCCATCACACCAACGTGTTCCTAATGGCCTTGGTGAACGGCATGTCCTCTGGGCCCTCCCAAGGAACACTGTCCTCTGCTATGTCTTCTCGACTTGCTTGATACATCAAGCGGGTCACCTTCCTAAGTCTCCTTTCTCTACCTTCTGCCAGTTTTTCCTAAGCTTCTAAAAACCTCTCCAGCATAAATCCCATGAGGGAAAGCATCCCCAAGGCAAAGAATTTTTGCTTATCCAGTCTTAACATTCTGTTCCCCTCCATCAAGCATCCTTAAAATCCAACCCAAGGGGGTCTCCCCTATATCCTGCTAATTCAGGCTAGCTAAGTCTTGAAGTTTTTTTTCAATGCATAGTTTCTGTATTTCTTTATCAGTTTCAACACTTTCCCAGCTGGGTTTTACTGGGATCTAATCCTAGTTAGTCTGGCAGCCAGGAGAGGAGGTGGGGGCAGTTCCTGCTGGTATATCTCTCTTGCCTTGCTCAACAGATGTCTCTGAAGCACCTTCCAGCATCTTGGCAAAGTACAAACTTTTACTAGGAAAGGTTTAGAGGTGTGCTGCAAAGTCATCATTCTCAGGGACACCCACCCAGAGGTTTGCATTCCGCGCTGTTGGGTCTCAGGATTTCCTCAGCAGCATCCTGAGCTTTGAGTAACAGACTTGCCTTGGCTAAGCATTCAAATGTCTGTGGAGCTCTCCTATTCCAAACTCCAACAGTTCAATCTTTAACCAGCGACTCAACTAAGTCTGCTGCCACAGAGGCCCTTTGGAACTCAAACCCAGCCCTTGACTGCATGTATTAATGCCCTTCGGTTTTGCATCACCCCTTGCAGGACATAAATGGAACATAGTGTTAATCAGATAATGCCAATGTCTTGGAGGCATTGGTCTCCCCAAATCTTTCAAATGATTGGGTCAGCACATCTGCCAAGTGTTCTCTGCCTCAGGGACATTTTTGCAGGTCACCACTTTGTATTTAAGTGACCAGTTTGTGCCAGGGACCCTGCATTCTCTACCTACTAGCCAGGAGGGCACCCTTTTCACTCACGGAACAGTGGTGGGCCAGTCCCAATGCACCATCTTACTGTCTGCTTTCTCCAACCACTCCTGGTGCCACTTATGCTAGTCCAGGTTCTCCAAGAAGCAACTCTCTGGTTAGGATGAGTCAGACAAGGTATCTTTTGACTAAATTCCCGTGAGTGAGAATGGGAATGAGCCAGAAGCACTATACATTAGAGTTCTAAGCCTTTTGAAGGGAAGAAGAGTAAGAAAGGAAGACTGAGTTGAAGAGGATTTGACTGCCTTGCAGTTCTAAGTTTGACTCATCCGTCAGAGGACTCCGCATGTCCCAGGAAGGACTGCCTTGGAGGCTTGGCCACACACAGCACTGGAAGGCAGTTGTTCAGGGAAGCATGACCTCAAATGAAAAAATAAAAATAAATTAAGTTCATGCCTTCTGCAACATGCATGGACCTTGGAAACATTATACTAACTGAAAAAAACCAGTCCCAAAAGATCACATATTGTAGAATTCCACTCATGTGAAATGTCCAGAATAAGGAAATCTATTGACATAGAAAGTAGATTAGTTGTTTCCTAGGCCTGGTGGGATTCGGGGAAATAAGGAGCAACTGCTTATATGTAAGAGATTCTTTTCTGAGTGAGGAAAATGTTATATTGATAGTTAGACAACTTTGTGAATATACTAAGAGCCATTAGCTTGTATCCTGTAAATGAACGAAATGTATGGTATGTGAATTACAGTTCAATGAAGCTTTAAAAAAGTGAACAAAAGTGTTGATGAATTTCATGGCATAAGCTGAGGCCTTCGTCAGCCACGCTCCCCATGTCTGCACAGTGCCTCACTCAGGTTGCTGGGTGGTGCTATGTTACTTTTTGTGTCTACAATAGGATGTTCTAAAGGGATGCTTGGTGCCTCAACAAACCAGTAAGAAGCAAGTATTCCCACATCCCAAAGTAAGTTGATAGATCGTCACTCTGGGTACTGAGGGTTCAGGGTTGAAGTTGGCGAGTCTAGGAGGTGGGATGTGAGAGAGGGAAAGCCTTCTGAGAGAGTTAACATGGGCCCAGAGTCCTCCTTCCCTTAGATAGAAGGGAGAGTACTTGCTTCTCACTTTAAGCCAAATGAGAGATGAGATTCTGGAATTGTGCCTTGGAAATTGTGGGGCATAGCCCTGAAGGCCCGACCCACCCCTGCAGACACCTTCAGGGGGGATGCAGCTCCTGGGACTGCTGACATGTTATCAGAGCAAAGACAGGTGTCTGTGCTGGGGCATGGCTGCATTCCACAGATGGGTGCCAGCGGTCAGGATGTTAGTCAACAGGATGACGAGATCCCCAGTCAGAAGAAGCCGAGCAGTGTGCTGGAGACCAGGAGGGCTGTGGTGTGGCCAGGCTGAGAGCACTGACCAGGCTGGGGGGTACACAGTCACACGGGATAGGGTGTGTGGTGGTCTGATTTATGTGACACCTTGATTGGGCTATGATACCCGGTTATTTTGTTAAATGCTAATCTGGGTGTTGCTGTGAAGGTATTTTGTAGAGGTGGGAAACATCTACCATCAGCTAATGTTAGATTACCTTGATAATGTGGGTGGGCCTCACCCATCGGTTGAGGGCCTTCAGAGCAGAACTGAGGTTTCTCAGAGAAGAAATTCTGCCTCAAGTCTGCGACATCTACCTCTGTCTGAGTTGCCAGCCTGCCAGCCTGCTTTACAAACTGCTCATTTCAAATTTGCCCCACAATTGTGTAAGCCAGTTCCTTGATACAAATCTAGATAGATAGATAGACATACAGACAGATAGATAGATAGATAGATAGATAGATAGATAGATAGATAGATAGATAGATACTGTTTCTCTGGAGAACCTTAACTGATTCAGGAGGGCAGTACTGGAAAATAGTAGGTGCTCAATAAATATTCATAGTGGTAAATTTGTCTTATCATGTTGTATTAGGAAATCCAAAGGCACAGATATTTCAAACAGAGGGAATGTAATTCAGGGAATTGACTGCATAGGTGCTGGGAGAGCCTAGAGGCTCCCCAGAGGTTAGCAGCTAGCAGAAGCTGCTGCTCTCCTGGGCTGGAAGGCCATGGGTGTGTGTGTGTGTGTGTGTGTGTGTGACGTCATCACAGCTGGCAGCCTGGGTCTTAGAGTGGTGTCTGAACCATAGCAGGCCCACTCCAGGAGATGGACCCATCAGGGGACTCAGCTGCCATCAGAGATGCTGCCTGAGGCAGACAGTGGAAGAAAGAAGACCCCTGCCCCTCCTCCTGACCTCCAGTCTCCTGAGCTGTTCCTCGTTGGCCACCACAAGCCGGAAACAAGAGAGCCTGGGAAACTCAGTTGCCTGTTGAGGGCAGCTGAGCAGGGGAAGAGGGCACTGATTTGAGAGCAAACAGGCTTATGGATGGCTTCATGTCGTCTTTATCAACCACCTGTGGCAGAGAGGGTGTGAGAGAAAAGAAGATACAGGTTATAGTGTCACAGACTGCAGTTGGCAGCTAGAATAGGACCCCATCCTCTAAGGAGCAGGCATTCTCTTCCTCATCTGCTCCAGGATCCTAGAAAAGTGAGACTTGGAACTTTGGAAACATTTCTGCATTTGAGAGATTTTGCATAATGTCAAGATTTATTGCCAAATGGACGAAAATCAGTTTTCCTTTTTGCTTTAATTTACACATAATTAAAACTCTCACATTAGTGACAATTTTCAATTCTGGCATGGCATCTTGTAATATCAGAAAAGGTTCGAGGCCTTGCTGTCTAGGAATTATGTAACTTAAAACGTAAATGAAACATTGCTTCTGCAGTGCTCTCAACACAAACTAGAGGGGAGAATGTTATTATTTTGCTCATGATAGAGGAACTGGTATAAGCCAAAAGTAAGCTCCAGCAAATTTTCTAAATTTTTCCTCATCTTTGGACCAACTCTTTAGAGTCTCTTCTCCCTTTGTTTATGCTAATGTTTTATTAGCCAAAGCAAGTTTCATGTCCAAGCCCAATTTCTATGTGGGGTATATCCCAAACATTAAGGAAATCATTACAAAATTACTTGACAAAGAGTTTACAATAAAGGTTTTAAAACAGGCAACAAGTGAAGTTGAGAACAATAATCCAATTGTTTGGTTTGGGTCTTAGATTCATTGCTTTTACTAAGCCTGTGATTCTTCCAAGACACCGTCTGCATCAAAGCCCTTGGTCTGGACCTGTTAGTGCTGCGTGGGAGGCGATCACCTGCCCCTGTCTCATGGCGTTGCCCCTCTCGTGCCACCTTTTGACACCCCCAAGTGCCTCTGCTCCTGCTTGGGCTTTATTGGGGCTGATCAGGATTATGGGTCCAGGTGCAGAACTGGAGAGAAGCCAATTTATGTTGGGCAAGTTTATGTTTTGGAGAGCAGTGTGCTAATTAATTAAGAAGGGTGCAGAAGAAAGCCAAGGAGAAGGAGTGAGAGAGGGAGGAAGGGAGGGAAAGAGGAAGAGGGAGGAGGAAATGATTTTTTAGTTGATTTTTTAAAATTGGATTTCTATGTTATCAGTTTTGTATCTGCAAATAGTCACAACATTTTTGTCTTTCCCAATATTTATACTACTTTCTTTGTTTTTAATTTATTTGTTCTGTTTATTTTCTTACTGCTTTAGCTGGGAACTCTAGCACGGTGTTGAATATTACTGGTTAAAGAAGGAATTCATCCAATGATTTACCATCAGGCATGATGTTTTAGGTTTCTGTGGATATTCTTTATAGATTGAGGAAATTTACATCATTTGTAGATTATTGAGGATATATGACTTTTGTTTATGTTTGTTGTATTTGTCTTCTTTGTTTTGTGATAAATGTATTAAATGTAAGCAAATGCATGTTTGTAATTCATTGATGTGATTATGAATTTTTTCTACCTTTAACTTATTTTACTTAGTTTCCTGCAGTTGTTACATTCTTGCCTTCCTGAGATAAATCACCTTTTGTTACAAGAAAGAACTTTTAAGATATTGATTTTCTGATAGGATTTAGTCCTTGGTGGCATTTACTGATATTTATTGGACTACACTTTCTAATTTGCCTGAGAATATTGATCTTTCACACTTTCTTGAGCATACTTGGTATGCTTGGTAATCTATGTTTGTCCAAGAAACCTCACTCCAGAATGTTCTTCTCTGAGGCTTTCCTACAGCCTTTTTTTGTTTGACCTCCTCAGGGAATCCTTCTCCCTGGAGGACGCTGGTTTCTGTGGAGCCTCTTACTTGAAGGCTGAGTTTCCCCATCATCCCTCTCCCCAGAAGCCTGGAGACCTGGGGCTCCCTGTTTGCTGCTCAGTGCTCCTTCCAGAATACTGCTTCCATCCCCGAGAAAGTTCTGCAGCATTGAAACTGTCTACCCCACCCACCACCATTGCTAGTTGTAGTCACCGGTAGACCCTGAATCATCTCTCTCTATTCCTTATTCCTTTAGTCCCTGCCTCCTGCTCGTGATCTTCAACATTATCCCCTCATGGTCTTGACTGCAAGCTTCCACTTCTCCTAGGTGACTGTCACGTTATATAGTTTGTGTGTGCAATGAGGTGGAGATCTATGAGTAGGAATTTTTACTTATAGAAAGTCAGCCTAGTTATTACATTGCCCTTATTTTCCACTAAATTGCATTGTCAACTCAATCAAATATCAAAGCCCCATAAAGAAAGGGTAAGATTCTGGACTCTCAGATTACTGGATTGGTCTGTCTGGATACACTTGTCCCCATACCATAATCCTAATTCCTTCAGATAAATAATAGTCTTGTTAATTAGTAGAAAGTCTTGTTTTCATGTTAATAATTGTCTTGCTTTTCTGGGCTTGACAGAGTAGATATCACTGTTCAGTCTTGATTCCAAGATGAGGGTATTTTAAGCTAATTTTTAATCAGTGTTTCAAGCTCTGCCAAGCTCATGGCTGTCTTCTCAGCATGGAGGTGGTGTCATATGGGTGGGTAAGGGGCAGGGCTCCAGAGTAACCCCAGCCCTGCACCTCCTCCTTTGGGCAGATGCTGGATGTGGGAAAATCAGCACGACAAGGGACCTGCCTCACGTTACCTGCAAGCATAAGATAATGTACGTTCAAGTGCATAGTTTACTGCTTGGAGCATAGAACTGTTTAATAAGTGAAAGCTGATTGTATTATTAGGTGTAAAATTCTGGCAAGTTTAGTAGTACCAGGTAGGGATACTAATTAGAGTTTAAAAAGTTGATACAAGTAAAGACCCCATATGATGTAACACCTGTCAAACATTAATACTAGATGGCTAATTCAAGTTAATTCTTTACCTAGTTCATTTTCCTTTTCTTCTTTTCTTTTCTGCTTTTCTTTCTTTGGATGCCCATATCATATAAGAAGATAGAATTTGGGGAGGAAGAGCATAAACATGAAATTTTACTGCTATTGGAGCAAAAACTGTAAATACATTTTTTGGATAGCAGTGATCTTTCCAAAAGTTTACTTAATCAAAAATTCTTGAGGGGAATGTTATCAATAAAAGTATTGACAGTGAACAGAATGCTTTATGTGGATGCCTAGGTCAAGTCGGAATCATGCATTTTTCTGATAGAGAAGAAAAACACAAATAAAAACACAAGTACTCTTCATGAAAGAAGAAGTAGGAGAAGAAACCTGTGGGCACTCTCCAGTGATCTTTTTTTGCTTTTTCATTCTTGTAAGCTTAAAAAAAACTCTCTCTCAAAGTAGAGTCTGTCATTAGATGTAACAGTTAGTTCAAATCAACTTTACAAAAAATAAAAAACAAAAATGCCAAAGATAGGGACACATCCATATTTTTTTTAATATCCTCATTTCTGTCTGTAGTTGATACTCTCTTTTAGAGCTTCACAAATTCCAGAACACTGAATAAAGCTTTAGGAGTGAAGACAGCTCAATTAGAACATCACACTTGGCTTATTTTGTAAGAAAGAGAGTAGCTACAAAATGGATGCGTGGTGCTGCACGTAATGAAAGCCTTGCAGAGTTTCTGCCTGTATCACGAAATACAACAGGATTGGAGAAGCAGAATGTTGGGGAGATAAATACGTTAAAAGTGCTGTGCATATAGCAATACATTCAGATAACCTTAATAGGAATAACATGTGCATATATTAAAGTGATTGCAAATGTGGATAATCACCCTGCAGGAGATTACTCCTCAGAAAAATAATGCACACAGCTGTTTGTGAAGCCTGTTTGGGGAAATTTAAACCTCAAGCTGAACCACAGATGCCTTCTCTAGTATAAACAATTTTACTTTCATGTGTATACTGATATCTAGAAATGGAATTTTTACCAGGAAAGTTAACCATGACTAAATATGATAGCTATTTGTTACACTAATTGCATAAAACTGTTAAGTAATTTTCTTTGGGTATGGCCAGCCATTGTATAATGTAACTCAGTGATTTTTAAAAGTTTCTTTGATTTGGGAAATTAATGATAGGGAATTTATCTAAAAAATAGATTTAGGATTACAAAGAACTTCTCTTTCTGGCCAAGATGAAAAATAGGGATTATTTACTTTACTGGCTTAGGTGACGTAAACAAATGGAAAATATATAAAACGAGTGTTTCAGATATTGGACATCAGGTAGTTCAGTCAGGGATCACTGAGGGAGGAAAAGCAAGTGAGGGGAGCCCTAAGATTGCTTCAGCTCGCTGTCTGGAGGGAATTTCCAGGCTGTAGGATCAAGAGGCCAGACAGGCAGCGCAGCGTCCTCCTCGGATAAGGAGGCGGGAGACGAGTGTCCAGGAGGGCAAAAGTGGCTATTGCTCCAAGGACAGAGCAGCTGAGACGAGAGAACTGCAGATATTCAACATCCTATGAAAAACAAGCCAACAACCAACTAAATGAGTACATAAATACAAACCTCTATCCGTACTCCCCATCATAAACAAAAATTGAGACAAATGGATAATAGACTTAATGTAAACTTAACACTATACATTTCCTAGAAGAAAATTTAAGAGAAAAATTTTTGATGTTAAAATAGGCAAAGTGTTCTTTAATACGGTACCAAAATCATGAGTCGTGATAGAATAAGGAAAGATAAATTTGATTTCATAAAATTAAGACCCACTGTTCAAAAGATGCTGTTAAAAGAATGAAAAGATAAAGACATACACGGAGGTGAATGTTTGTGACTCATGTATCTAATAGACAACTTGGGTCCAAAATACACTCCCCCAAATTCAGTAATACGAAAGCAAACAACCTACTAAAAATGGACCAGTGATAGGAGCAAATACATTGCTGAAGAAGACAAACAGATAGAAAATAAACATCTGTAAAGATGCCAAATTTCATTGCCACAAGGGAAATGCAAATTGGTAAGGATGCAGAGCAACTGGAACTCTTATGCATTGCTGGTGGGGGCGTAAAATTGTACAACCACTTTGGAGAACAGTTTGGCCATTTCTTAAAAAGTTTAATGTAGAGTTCCTCCTCCAGGAAAGTAGGTAGAAAGCCAGGAACTACGTGGACTGGACACCACAGAGCAATCTGACTTTGGGCATACTTCATACAACACTCATGAAAACGTGGAACTGCTGAGATCAGCGAAATCTGTAAGTTTTTGCGGCCAGGGGACCCGCGCCCCTCCCTGCCAGGCTCAGTCCCGTGGGAGGAGGGGCTGTCAGCTCCGGGAAGGAGAAGGGAGAACTGCAGTGGCAGCCCTTATCGGAAACTCATTCTACTGATCCAAACTCCAACCATAGATAGACTGAGACCAGACACCAGAGAATCTGAGAGCAGCCAGCCCAGCAGAGAGGAGACAGGCATAGAAAAAAAAACAACACGAAAAACTCCAAAATAAAAGAGGAGGATTTTTGGATTTCCGGTGAACATAGAAAGGGGAAGGGCAGAGCTCAGGCCCCAGCTCAGGCCCTGAGGCGCATATGCAAATCCTGAAGAAAAGCTGATCTCTCTGCCCTGTGGACCTTTCCTTAATGGCCCTGGTTGCTTTGTCTCTTAGCATTTCAATAACCCATTAGATCTCTGAGGAGGGCCCTTTTTTTTTTTTTTTTTTTTAATCATTTTTTATTTTTATAAAACAATTACTATAAGAAGCCCAATACAGAAAGCTTCAAAGACTTGCAATTTGGGCAGGTCAAGTCAAGAGCAGAACTAAGAGAGCTCTGAGACAAAACGCAATAATCCAGTGGCTGAGAAAATTCACTAAACACAACTTCCCAAGAAAAGGGGTGTCCGCTCACAGCCATCATCCTGGTGGACAGGAAACACTCCTGCCCATCGCCAGCCCCATAGCCCAGAGCTGCCCCAGACAACCCAGTGTGACGGAAGTGCTTCAAATAACAGGCACACACCACAAAACTGGGCGTGGACATTAGCCTTCCCTGCAACCTCAGCTGATTGTCCCAGAGTTGGGAAGGTAGAGCAGTGTGAATTAACAAAGCCCCATTCAGCCTTCATTTCAGCAGACTGGGAGCCTCCCTACACAGCCCAGCAGCCCAGAACTGCCCTGGGGGGACGGCACTCACCTGTGACATAGCACAGTCATCCCTCAACAGAGGACCTGGGGTGCACGGCCTGGAAGAGGGGCCCATTTGCAAGTCTCAGGAGCCATACGCCAATACCAAGGACTTGTGGGTCAGTGGCAGAGACAAACTGTGGCAGGACTGAACTGAAGGATTAGACTATTGCAGCAGCTTTAAAACTCTAGGATCACCAGGGAGATTTGATTCTTAGAGCCACCCCCCCCCCTGACTGCCCAGAAACACGCCCCATATACAGGGCAGGCAACACCAACTACACACGCAAGCTTGGTACACCAATTGGACCCCACAAGACTCACTCCCCCACTCACCAAAAAGGCTAAACAGGGGAGAACTGGCTTGTGGAGAACAGGTGGCTCGTGGACGCCACCTGCTCGTTAGTTAGAGAAAGTGTACTCCACAAAGCTGTAGATCTGATAAATTAGAGTTAAGGACTTCAATTGGTCTACAAATCCTAAAATAACCCTATCAAGTTCAGCAAATGCCATGAGGCCAAAAACAACAGAAAATTATAAAGCATATGAAAAAACCAGACGATATGGATAACCCAAGCCCAAGCACCCAAATCAAAAGATCAGAAGAGACACAGCACCTAGAGCAGCTACTCAAAGAACTAAAGATGAACAATGAGACCATAGTACGGGATACAAAGGAAATCAAGAAGACCCTAGAAGAGCATAAAGAAGACATTGCAAGACTAAATAAAAAAATGGATGATCTTATGGAAATTAAAGAAACTGTTGACCAAATTAAAAAGATCCTGGACACTCATAGTACAAGACTAGAGGAAGTTGAACAACGAATCAGTGACCTCGAAGATGACAGAATGGAAAATGAAAGCATAAAAGAAAGAATGGGGAAAAAAATTGAAAAAATTGAAATGGACCTCAGGGATATGATAGATAATATGAAACGTCCAAATATAAGACTCATTGGTGTCCCAGAAGGGGAAGAAAAGGGTAAAGGTCTAGGAAGAGTATTCAAAGAAATTGTTGGGGAAAACTTCCCAAATCTTCTAAACAACATAAATACACAAATCATAAATGCTCAGCGAACTCCAAATAGAATAAATCCAAATAAACCCACTCCGAGACATATACTGATCACACTGTCCATCACGGAAGAGAAGGAGCAAGTTCTGAAAGCAGCAAGAGAAAAGCAATTCACCAATACAAAGGAAACAGCATAAGACTAAGTAGTGACTACTCAGCAGCCACCATGGAGGCGAGAAGGCAGTGGCACGATATATTTAAAATTCTGAGTGAGAAAAATTTCCAGCCAAGAATACTTTATCCAGCAAAGCTCTCCCTCAAATTTGAAGGAGAGCTTAAATTTTTCACAGACAAACAAATGCTGAGAGAATTTGCTAACAAAAGACCTGCCCTACTGGAGATACTAAAGGGAGCCCTACAGACAGAGAAACAAAGAAAGGAGAGAGAGACTTGGAGAAAGGTTCAGTACTAAAGACATTCGGTATGGGTACAATAAAGGATATTAATAGACAGAGGGGAAAAATATGACAAACATAAACCAAAGGATAAGATGGCTGATTCAAGAAATGCCTTCACGGTTCTAACGTTGAATGTAAATGGATTAAACTCCCCAATTAAAAGATATAGGTTCGCAGAATGGATCAAAAAAAATGAACCATCAATATGTTGCATACAAGAGACTCATCTTAGACACAAGGACACAACAAAACTGAAAGTGAAAGGATGGAAAAAATCTTTCATGCAAGCTACAGCCAAAAGAAAGCAGGTGTAGCAATATTAATCTCAGATAAAGTAGACTTCAAATGCAGGGATGTTTTGAGAGACAAAGAAGGCCACTACATACTAATAAAAGGGGCAATTCAGCAAGAAGAAATAACAATCGTAAATGTCTATGCACCCAATCAAGGTACCACAAAATACATGAGAGAAACACTGGCAAAACTAAAGGAAGCAATTGATGTTTCCACAATAATTGTGGGAGACTTCAACACATCACTCTCTCCTATAGATAGATCAACCAGACAGAAGACCAATAAGGAAATTGAAAACCTAAACAATCTGATAAATGAATTAGATTTAACAGACATCTACAGGACATTACATCCCAAATCACCAGGATACACATACTTTTCTAGTGCTCATGGAACTTTCTCCAGAATAGATCATATGCTGGGACATAAAACAAGCCTCAATAAATTTAAAAAGATTGAAATTACTCAAAGCACATTCTCTGACCACAATGGAATACAATTAGAAGTCAATAACCATCAGAGACTTAGAAAATTCACAAATACCTGGAGGTTAAACAACATACTCCTAAACAATCAGTGGGTTAAAGAAGAAATAGCAAGAGAAATTGCTAAATATATAGAGACGAATAAAAATGAGAACACAACATACCAAAACCTATGGGATGCAGCAAAAGCAGTGCTGAGGGGGAAATTTATAGCACTAAACGCATATATTAAAAAGGAAGAAAGAGCCAAAATCAAAGAACTAATGGATCAACCGAAGAAGCTAGAAAATGAACAGCAAACCAATCCTAAACCAAGTAGAAGAAAAGAAATAACAAGGATTAAAACAGAAATAAATGACATAGAGAGCAAAAAAACAATAGAGAGGATAAATATCACCAAAAGTTGGTTCTTTGAGAAGATCAACAAGATTGACAAGCCCCTAGCTAGACTGACAAAATCAAAAAGAGAGAAGACCCATATAAACAAAATAATGAATGAAAAAGGAGACATAACTGCAGATCCTGAAGAAATTAAAAAAATTTAAGAGGATACTATGAACAACTGTATGGCAACAAACTGGATAATGTAGAGGAAATGGACAATTTCCTGGAAACATATGAACAACCTAGACTGACCAGAGAAGAAATAGAAGACCTCAACCAACCCATCACAAGCAAAGAGATCCAATCAGTCATCAAAAATCTTCCCACAAATAAATGCCCAGGGCCAGATGGCTTCACAGGGGAATTCTACCAAACTTTCCAGAAAGAACTGACACCAATCTTACTCAAACTCTTTCAAAACATTGAAGAAAATGGAACACTACCTAACTCATTTTATGAAGCTAACATCAATCTAACACCAAAACCAGGCAAAGATGCTACAAAAAAGGAAAACTACCGGCCAATCTCCCTAATGAATATGGATGCAAAAATCCTCAACAAAATACTTGCAAATCGAATCCAAAGACACATTAAAAAAATCATACACCATGACCAAGTGGGGTTTATTCCAGGCATGCAAGTATGGTTCAACATAAGAAAATCAATCAATGTATTACAACACATTAACAAGTCAAAAGGGAAAAATCAATTGATCATCTCAATAGATACTGAAAAAGCATTTGACAAAATCCAACATCCCTTTTTGACAAAAACACTTCAAAAGGTAGGAATTGAAGGAAACTTCCTCAATATGATAAAGAGCATATATGAAAAACCCACAGCCAGCATAGCACTCAATGATGAGAGACTGAAAGCCTTCCCTCTAAGATCAGGAACAAGACAAGGATGCCCGCTGTCACCACTGTTATTCAACATTGTGCTGAAAGTGCTAGCCAGGGCAATCCGGCAAGACAAAGAAATAAAAGGCATCCAAATTGGAAAAGAAGAAGTAAAACTGTCATTGTTTGCAGATGATATGATCTTATATCTAGAAAACCCTGAGAAATCGACGATGCAGCTACTAGAGCTAATAAACAAATTTAGCAAAGTAGCGGGATACAAGATTAATGCACATAAGTCAGTAATGTTTCTATATGCTAGAAATGAACAAACTGAAGAGACACTCAAGAAAAAGATACCATTTTCAATAGCAACTAAAAAAATCAAGTACCTAGGAATCAACTTAACCAAAGATGTAAAAGACCTATACAAAGAAAACTACATAACTCTACTAAAAGAAATAGAAGGGGACCTTAAAAGATGGAAAAATATTCCATGTTCATGGATAGGAAGACTAAATGTCATTAAGATGTCAATTCTACCCAAACTCATCTACAGATTCAATGCAATCCCAATCAAAATTCCAACAACCTACTTTGCAGACGTGGAAAAGCTAGTTATCAAATTTATTTGGAAAGGGAAGATGCCTCAAATTGCTAAAGACACTCTAAAAAAGAAAAACGAAGTGGGAGGACTTACACTCCCTGACTTTGAAGCTTATTATAAAGCCACAGTTGCCAAAACAGCATGGTACTGGCACAAAGATAGACATATAGATTAATGGAATCGAATTGAGAATTCAGAGATAGACCCTCAGATCTATGGCCGACTGATCTTTGATAAGGCCCCCAAAGTCACTGAAGTGAGTCATAATGGTCTTTTCAACAAATGGGGCTGGGAGAGTTGGATATCCATATCCAAAAGAATGAAAGAGGACCCCTACCTCACCCCCTACACAAAAATTAACTCAAAATGGACCAAAGATCTCAATGTAAAAGAAAGGACCATAAAACTCCTAGAAGATAATGTAGGAAAACATCTTCAAGACCTTGTATTAGGCGGCCACTTCCTAGACTTTACACCCAAAGCACAAGCAACAAAAGAGAAAATAGATAAATGGGAACTCCTCAAGCTTAGAAGTTTCTGCACCTCAAAGGAATTTCCCAAAAAGGTAAAGAGGCAGCCAACTCAATGGGGAAAAAATTTTTGGAAACCATGTATCTGACAAAAGACTGATATCTTGCATATATAAAGAAATCCTACAACTCAATGACAATAGTACAGTCGGCCCAATTATAAAATGGGCAAAAGATATGAAAAGACAGTTCTCTGAAGAGGAAATACAAATGGCCAAGAAACACATGAAAAAATGTTCAGCTTCACTAGCTATTAGAGAGATGCAAATTAAGACCACAATGAGATACCATCTAACACCGGTTAGAATGGCTGCCATTAAACAAACAGGAAACTACAAATGCTGGAGGGGATATGGAGAAATTGGACCTCTTATTCATTGTTGGTGGGACTGTATAATGGTTCAGCCACTCTGGAAGTCAGTCTGGCAGTTCCTTAGAAAACTAGATATAGAGTTACCATTCGATCCAGCTATTGCGCTTCTCGGTATATACCCGGAAGGTCAGAAAGCAGTGACACGAACAGATATCTGCACGCCAATGTTCATAGCAGCATTATTCACAATTGCCAAGAGATGGAAACAACCCAAATTTCCTTCAACAGATGAGTGGATAAATAAAATGTGTTATATACACACGATGGAATACTACGCGGCACTAAGAAGGAACGATCTCGTGAAACATATGACAACATGGATGAACCCTGAAGACATAATGCTGAGCGAAATAAGCCAGGCACAAAAAGAGAAATATTATATGCTACCACTAATGTGAACTTTGAAAAATGTAAAACAAATGGCTTATAATGTAGAATGTAGGGGAACTAGCAATAGAGAGCAATTAAGGAAGGGAGAACATTAATCCAAGAAGAACAGATAAGCTATTTAACGTTCTGGGGATGCCCAGGAATGACTATGGTCTGTTAATTTCTGATGGATATAGTAGGAGCAAGTTCACAGAAATGTTGCTATATTAGGTAACTTTCTTGGGGTAAAGTAGGAACATGTTGAAAGTTAAGCAGTTATCTTAGGTTAGTTGTCTTTTTCTTACTCCCTTGTTATGGTCTCTTTGAAATGTTCTTTTATTGTATGTTTGTTTTCTTTTTAACTTTTTTTTTTCATACAGTTGATTTAAAAAAGAAGGGAAAGTTAAAAAAAAAAAAGAAAAACAAGGAAAAAAAAAAAAAAGATGTAGTGCCCCCTTGAGGAGCCTGTGGAGAATGCGGGGGTATTGGCCTACCCCACCACCATGGTTGCTAACATGACCACAGACATAGGGGACTGGTGGTTTGATGGGTTGAGCCCTCTACCACAGGTTTTACCCTTGGGAAGACGGTTGCTGCAAAGGAGAGGCTAGGCCTCCCTATGGTTGTGCCTAAGAGCCTCCTCCCGAATGCCTCTTTGTTGCTCAGATGTGGCCCTCTCTCTCTGGCTAAGCCAACTTGAAAGGTGAAATCACTGCCCTCCCCCCTACGTGGGATCAGACACCCAGGGGAGTGAATCTCCCTGACAACGTGGAATATGACTCCCGGGGAGGAATGTACAACTGGCATCGTGGGACGGAGAACATCTTCTTGACCAAAAGGGGGATGTGAAAGGAAATGAAATAAGCTTCAGTGGCAGAGAGATTCCAAAAGGAGCCGAGAGGTCGCTCTGGTGGGCACTCTTACGCACACTTTAGACAACCCTTTTTAGGTTCTAAAGAATTGGGGTAGCTGGTGGTGGATACCTGAAACTATCAAACTACAACCCAGAACCCATGAATCTCGAAGACAGTTGTATAAAAATGTAGCTTATGAGGGGTGACAATGGGATTGGGAAAGCCATAAGGACCACACTCCACTTTGTCTAGTTTATGGATGGATGAGTAGAAAAATAGGGGAAGGAAACAAACAGACAAAGGTACCCAGTGTTCTTTTTTACTTCAATTGCTCTTTTTCACTCTAATTATTATTCTTGTTATTTTTGTGTGTGTGCTAATGAAGGTGTCAGGGATTGATTTGGGTGATGAATGTACCACTATGTAATGGTACTGTGAACAATCGAAAGTACGATTTGTTCTGTATGACTGCGTGGTATGTGAATATATCTCAATAAAATGAAGATTAAAAAAAAAAAAAAAGTTTAATGTAGACCTCCTGTGTGATTCAACTCTTACACTCCAAGGTATTTATCCAAGAAGAACAAAAGGATATATCCACACAGCAAATTATATGTGAATGTTCATGTCAGCTTTATTTGCAATGGCCAGAAAACTGTAAATGTCCCTTATCAGGTGAGCAGTTAAGTCATGGTATAGCCATACAATGGGGACCTAGTCAATAATACAAAGGGATGAGCTATTGAGACACCCAAAAATATGAATTAGTATGCAAACAATTACACTTTGTGAAAGAAGGTAGTCAGGAAAGACTACATACTCTCTGATTCCCTTTATATAAAACTCTAGAACATGGAAATTAATTTATAGCAATGGAAAGCCAATCAGTGGTTGTCTGGTGCAGGAGGGAGTAGTTATACAAGGACAAAAAGGAACTTTTGGGAGTGGTATGTTTAGTTCCTTATCTTGCTTGTTAAGGAACTGGGTTAAACATATGTCAAAAGTTATCAAATTGTATACTTGTAACATTGACATTTTATTCTTTGTCAATTATTCATCAATAATGATGTGAAGAGACAATTTCAAAGATGATAAAGCACATGTAATTAGTTAACTGAATTTCTTATCTACCATACAAAAGTGACAATATCTAAAATTAAAAGAATTGCTTTGCTTAAGTGTGTGCACTTAGTAGTCTATCAGATTCAAATTTTCAAAAATCTGTATATTCCCTAAAGGAAAACAAAGTAAGGATTAATCATGTAATATTCAGTTTAGAGTTGAGTTGATGAGTTTAATTTCCCAATTTATTTTCTGGAAACATGATTTGCATATATGAATAAATGTGCAATTGCATTTTTAATATTGCCTTTTTGTTATTTGTAGAGATATAATAGGAAATGCGTTATTCACCTCTTCAGAATTTACCCTTCAGTCTCTGAGTGGTAGCAGTTTTAGTATCTGGTGATGTTGGTGATATAAACATCATATTTTAGACTCAGAGTGGTGACAATTGTATGATAGAAGGAGAGTCTGAATATTGGCTTTGTGTATATTCCACTTAATATGGAATTTTTCTGTGGGGAAAAAAAGATTTAGGTTTACTTTTATAGCCTCTGTTAAAATGATTGATCACGAATTGTCATATTATAGTGTAGGGGATTGGAGGTGTGGTAAGGTACATGGTAAGCACATCCTTGCTTACCCATCCTGTATCTATAGCAGGCATTACTAATCTATCCTGCTGCTCTCTGACTAAGCTCTGCTCTTTGAGTGGCTCTCATCACGTTATCTCAGGCATCCACTACCCATGGGGAGAGCATGCACAGGGATGAGCCTAAAATGCCAACCCAGCTCTAGAGGGTTCTGCAGAGATTGTTCCACTCATGTGCAGCTTGGTGTGAAATGTGTAATACCTCCAAGCTAATTAGGAGACTAATTAAGAATAGCAATAGTGATAGATTTCCTTTCAGATAAATTCATTTTTTTAAAGAACAAATGTAATAATGCTCATTAGAGAAACTTTGGAAGGTACAAAAAAAAAAAAAAAAAAAAAAAAAAAAAACCAGAGGAAAAAACTTAATAATTGCATTCTATCCCACCACCAGCATAAAACACATTTCAATCTTGGAATGGTTTTATTTATTTATTTATTTTTGAAATACACACATAATGGTAATGAACTTTTGTTATATTTTAAACTTTAAATGCTAGAGAGTAATAATAAACCAATCAATATTTGTGCCTTTGAATAGTACAAATTTCTTCCAAACTCAGTGGTGACTTAGAATGTAAATGACTGAAGTAATAAACTTTGCTGTTTAGTTGATTTCTGTCCATGAAGAAAGAACCAGTTACAGGGAAAATATATGCATTGTGCAAAGTAGGAGCCGCTGAGCTATTTGATGGTGGACAGAACCCAGGTGTTCTCATAGCTACACTTCAATGGTAGATGAGAGGAATGCAAACATGAAAAGTATGAGATGATGAATAGGTTTAATGATATCACGGATGCACCATCCCAATGCATTGGAGAAGACAAAAATGAGTAATTAGTAAAATCTGTTTGAACAGGGTATTTGTATTCTGTAATACTTATTAGGTGATGGCAACCGCCAATTATGTAGTGCCATCTGTTGCTTAGTATTCAGTGGCCAGTCTTACTAGATGTTAAGTTTCTTGGGGTCAGAAACCTCCTTGTTCCTGATTGTGTCTTCTGCAGTTGATCAAATGTCTAGAAAAGTGTAGTGCTGTATCTGTCAAGATGGGCTAAGTGATGCTGGGGTGACAGCCCCCAAATCTCAGTGTTTTGAAGTGGGGCTTGGCAAACTATGGCCAAGAGCCAAATCTGGCCCTCCACCTGTTTTTGTAAATAAAGATGTTTAGAACACAGCCATACCATTTGTTTACTTATTATCTGTGACTTTCCATGTGACAAGAGCAGAGTTAAGCAGTTGTGACCCTATGCTCCACAAAGTCTAAAGTATTTCCTACCTGACTCTAGAGAGAAAACATTTGCTGACCCTTGTTTAAAAGAAACAAATAACAATTTTGCAGTCATACGCAAGTCCTAGGTTGGGTGGTATTGGTGGTGTGGCCCTGCTAGTTGGAGTCACTCGGGGAGCCATTCTGATGGAAGTGCCATCCCAGACTGCTGTGATTGCAGGAGGGTGAAAGAGTGGAGAGGGACGCTCCAGCGAGCAGGAACACACTGCTACCTTGTGATCTCGAGGGGTGGGCAACTGGGTGTCAGCGCATAGTATCCACTACAGTGCTTGATGAAATTCTTATCAATTGAGTGAACAAATGAAAAGTGATGATCAGTTTTTTCAAGTTATCTGTTTTTGCTTACAAAAATATTTATTAAGCATCTGCTCTGTAACAAATACCAACTTGTATTTGAAGACACTGGGCATCCACCAGTGAGCGAAACACATAAAATCCCTGCTCTCGTGGAACTTACTTCCTGATGGGGAGGCATGAAGATGAAATTGTTCACCTTAACTTGCATCCCATTTTATCTTACATCAGACTTTTGTAGCTTTCTGTTTTACAAGACAGTCTAATTTTTTAAATGTGAAAACATTGTGGGTGACAACATTTTGTATTAATTGTAAACTGGGGCAACAGATTTGCTTTTTTAATTAAGGAAGCAATTAGGGAATTTTCCAGATTTATCACTAACAGCAAATGCATTGCTCAAGCCCTCAGAGTCAGTGCTTCTCAATCAAATCTGAGTCAGATAAGTGCTTAAGTTATTGTTTTTAACAGATCCAGATGCAACTTATAATTTATATTGTTGGTGCAAAATATTTATTTGTGGTTAATTGATATGCACTGCTGGGTAAGAGCCTCTGACTTAAGAACTGTCATGCATGTAAGCAAACACCAGCGTGTTAGATGATCTTGCTTAGATGTAAGGATAATAAAAGGGATTTTCCTGGATTTCCCTCTCCAAAATTAAATATTAGTTAAAAAGTTTATGGGAAAAAAATAGAGCTAATGCAAGCTATGGACTGTAGTTAACAGTGATATTGTAATATTCTTTCATCAGTTCTAACAAAGGTACTATACCAATGCTGTGTCAATAATAGGGGAGTGTAAGGAGTATAGGGTTTTTCTTTTTGGAGCAATGAGAATGTTTTCAAATTGATTGTGGTGATGAATGCACAACACTGACAACACTGTGATTATACCAAAAGCCATTGATTGTACACTTTGAATGAACTGTATGCTGTGTGAATAAAACTGTTCAAAAAAAAGTTCTGACTCCCTGTGTGAGTGGAGAAAAACAATTTTGGGGAAAATGGAGTGCTTCTGAAATGTGAAATGGCTCCCTCTGCCGATAGCATTGTGTAAATGCTCACCAGTTTAGAAGGGCTTTATCAGCCTATGGTGATGGTGCCCCAAACTGCCCCCTGCCATTCCTAACATGGGCTCTCTTGGTTCTGCACAGAAAGGGAAAGCCTCAGGTGCTCTTCCTGACCCCAAGAGCAAATGGCAGAGGTGGGTGGATAGTGTCACAAGCTGATGATGCATCACAGGCTGGGGGTTGACAGTCTGCTGAAATATGAATACCGCAGCCAAAGACAAGTGCTCAGAAAAGGAGCGGAATGAGACAGATGAGACATTGCCACTATATTATGCATTTTGTATTCCTGCCAATGAAAGAAATGCAGTTCTGTGGCCATCGCAGCTGGGGTTTTATGACAGTAGCCCACATTTATTAGCTGTGGAATGTATTCAGAATAATACCAATTACAGTGGGAGGAAATGTATCCCCCATCAAAAACACCCCTAGTCCAATTTTGAGTGCTCTAAGCCACAACTGGGACTCCATCTGTTTGGTAGGTCGGGGAGAATGAGGCTCTTTCCTGTAGACAGTGGCAGTGTACACCCTGTCCACAGGGTCCCCATGTCTATCATGCATTTCTAAGGAGCGTGAGGCTTCCTAATTGAAAAGGCTTTGCTCCTAAAACCCAAGCCGGGCCTGTGCAGCAGGCTGGATGGGCATTTCCCGGTGTCACAGTCTGTAAGGCTGGCCAGATGTCACTGGGATATTTTAGAAACACCTTGTCCATTAATATGAATTATATTCAATGTTGGTGGGCTGATCACCATGGCCTTAAGTGCTGTGTATGTGTGAACTCATTGAATTCTCACAACCACACATCACGTGGGTACAGTTATTACATTCGATAGATGAGGAAACTGAGGCAAAGAGAGGTTGAATAGTAAACCAGTGTTCATCCAGACAGCAAATAGCAGAGGTGGGACTTAAACCCAGAATATTTTAGCTCCAGAGACTGTGCTTTTAACCCCATGAGACCCTTCATTCAGGAAATGAATTACTCCCACAATAGTCAGGGCTCTCTATTAGAAATGGTAACAGAAACAAACACAATTCTCCAATTCCACTTCAATGCACATTTAGCAAAAGTGAATTGGGAGAAATCTGAAGAGGGATAATAAATTACCCTGGCTGGGGCATTGTGTTATTCCCCAAGTTTCAAATGCCTTGCTCTTGGTCCGTCCTGTTTGGAAACAGCCTGGTGCTGTTCAGTGCTGAGATGTGATCAGCTAAATGAGGCCCCAGCAAGAACAAGTGTCAGTTCACTGCATACCCAGCCTGGCCGCCCGGGGGGAGCAGGACAGAGAGGGGAAAGCCACCCTGTAGATCTCCTCTTACAGCTTTACTGAGACGTGCTTGGCCTCCAAGAAACTCCAGTTTTTTCAAGAGTGCAGTTTGGTAAGTGTGATGTCTGTAGAGCCCTGTGAGACCAGCATCCCACTCAAGATAAGGAGCATATCAATCACCTTGGGCAGTTTTGCATGCTCCTTTGTAGGCTTTCACCCTCAGCCTCTCCCAGCCTCACCCAGACAACCACTGGTCTGCTTTCTATCACTGCAGATTTGTTTTGTTTGTTTGTTTTACTGTCCCCTCACCATTTCATATTATTCTGGATTTTCAACATTGGTTTAGGGGCCAGCTTTCTTATTACTATCCTATAAAATAAATGTTTTGTACATCAGTGGCCAGGATGATGATGTGGTCTTTTCTGGAGAGCATCTCAGTTCTCACCGTTCTATGAGGCAGATGCTGTCAAGATCCCCATTTTACAGAGGAGGCCATGGATGCACATCCTGGGGTTCCTGCCCTCCAGAGGTCCCATGCTATCTGGCATTTCATCCCCCCGGTATCAGTGTCAGCTCAGATCCCATGTCCAAAATTCCTTGGAAAACCTGGGTATTTTCCTTGTTCAGTGCACAGTTACTATAGTAACTGGCTGCAGGACCCTTTGGGAAGGGACCAGGAAATGATTTATCATTGCAGATTCATTTTCATTTTCTAGAATTTTACATAAATAGAATTGTATGGTATGTACTCTTTTGTCTTTTGGAGGAGTCTGGCTTTTTAAAAATTAACATAATTATTTAGAGATTCATCTACATGTTGTGGGTATTGCTGAGTATTATTTCATTGTATGAACATAGCACAATTTATCTGTTCGTCAGGTGATGGACATTGAGGGTGTTTTCATTTTGGGATTGTAAAAATAACACTGTCATGTTCCTTCACATGCAATCTCTTCATGAATGTATATTTTCATTTCTCTTGGATAATACCTAGGAGTGGAATTGTTGATTCACAAGTTCTTTTTTAAGTTTAATAATGTATTTTATTTAACCCAATATATCAAAAATATTAACAATTCATTGTTCAATAAATGTAAAAAAATGTTAGTGGGGTATTTTAACATTCTTTTTTTTTCATTCTAAGTCTTTGAAATTGTTTGTGGTTCATAAGTTTTTGAGAAACTGCAGGAATTTCTCCAAAGTGAGAAAATTTTACCATTATACCATTTTATGTTTCCAGCAACCATATAGGAGAGTTCCAGTTGCTCTCCATCCTTGCTAACATTTAGTATGGTTTGTAGTTTTCTTTGCTTATATTTGTCTGGTTTTGCTATCAGGGTAATGCTGGCCTCATAAAATGAGATGGGAAGTGTCCCTTCCTCTTCTATTTTATGAAAGACTTTGTGCAGAATTGGTATTGTTTCATTTAAATACCGGTACAATTCTCCAGTGAAACCATCTGGGTCTGGAGTTGGCTTGGTGATAACCTTTTTAGCTAAAATGTAGCTAATCGGAATATCTATTTCTGAGTGAGATTTGGTAGCGTGTGGCTTTCAAGGACTTTGTATATTTCATCTGTTGTTGATTTTATTGTTTATTGGCATAGTGTTGTCCATAATATACTTTATTTATCCTGTAAATTTCTGCACAGCCAGTGGCAATGTCCCTACTCTGCCTGCTGTTCATTTGTACCTTAAGTTTTTTTCTTGATCAGGGTAGTGGTTGATTTATGAATTTTATTGATCTCAATGAAATGATCTGCACATCCTCTTCACTTTTATCATATTGTACTGTTAGAGGCAAGTCGCAGGTGATGCCCACACTCAGGAGAACAGAGTACCTGGGGGTCATCCTAGGGACTCCAATATTCCATTTAAGGAAAGGCAGTTCTCTTTGTGAAGACTGCCAAGGAGTATTTTGGTTATCTATAAATATTTCCTCACCAAAATTATGAGTATAGATATTCACATCTGGAAGAAACCTGTGATGATGTTGTCGACTTCAGGATTCTGAACTGAGAGATGGGATACCTGGGGGCTGTAGAGGAGTGGGGTGTCACACCTAAAGTCAAGCAGTCACTTGGTGGCAACCTCAGGTTTCACATCAGGAGACCAGAGCAGGGTGCTCTTCTTTCCTCATTGAGGAAGGCCACGCCAACCACCAGCACAATGAGAAACAAGGGTAGCACAGCCTGATTTGGGGTATTGAATTGGTGTGGACTCAGTGCTACCTGTATAGGCACAGTGGCTTAGGGAGAACCATGAACAGTCTGGGAAAAGGAGGTAGTGGTGGTAATGGTGGTGGTGGTCACAATGAGGGGTGGCGATGGTGGTGGTGGTGGTGGTGGTGATGGTGATGGGGGTGCTGGTGATGGAGTTGGTGGTGGTGGTGATGGTGGCGGTCATGATGGTGTTGGTGTTGGTGGCAGGGGTATCTGTGTCTGTTCATGCATCAGCCTTGAAAGCATAAACAGTATAAAACCGTCAGGTGCAATGAAAGAGTATGTGATGGTTGGGTTCATGTGTCAACTTGGCTAGGTGGCCTAGCTGTCTGGTCAAGCGGGCACTGGCCTGACGATTGCTGTCAGGATATTTGAGGCTGGTTAATAAACCAACGGGCTGGTTTGTCAGATCATCAGTCAATTGACTGTGGCTGACTGATGACTCATCAAGGGGCGTGCTTCCACAGTGAGAGAATGCAATTGGCCGTATTTGTTTCGGGTGATCAGCCGGTTTGTTGGATCATCAGTCAATTGACTGCAGCTGACTGATGACTCATCAAGGGGCGTGCTTCCACGATGAGAGAATGCAATTGGCTGGATTTGGTCCGGGTGATCAGTTGAAGGCTTATAAGCCGGACGGTTAGAGAACCTTCACTTCTTCTTCGGCTGCTCAGTGAAGCATTTCCTGGGGAGCTCGTCGAAGTTGCCGGTTTGTTTCCTGAGGAGTTCGTCAAAGTTGTCAGTTCGTTTCCCGAGGAGTTCGTCGGACATCTTCCTTGGAGTTGACAGTTTGTTGACGGCTCTGCAGAATTTGGACTCGTGTGCTCCCGCAGTTGCATGAGTCACTTTTACAATTTGATAATCAGAGACATCTCTCATTGATTCTGTTTCCAAGGAGAACCCTAACTAATACAACTTGGTACCGGAAGTGGTTCTTGAGAAACGGAATCTTAAAATGGGCTTTTACAATTTGTTTTCTACTCTGATTAGATTCGGAGGCACTAATGACTCTATTTCCAATAATCGAGAGGGCACTAACAGTCCATGGCAGGGGTTGGCAAAGGAAATATGCAAAATAGCACCATTTGATTCTCCTAATTGTGCTCTAGTACGAAGCGAGGCTCTGGGTGACAGTGTTTTCGACACTTTCTCGGAGTTTTGCAGTATTAAGGGGTATAATGATGTTGGCTGGCTGCTCTTAGATACTTTGGATACAGTTGTAAGAGAAAGGGATGAGCTAAAGGCTTCAAATTCAAAACCTGAATGCCGTATGACAGATGTAAAGGGTTCCATCTATGCCCTGAAAGAAAATCTTATTTCCTGTGCCCGCAGACTGGAGGTTTCTGAAAATCAGATGCACTCTCTCATTGTGCGAGTAGCACATTTACAGCGTAAACTAAAATCTCAACCTCTCAGGGTGTCTGCTGTTAAAGTAAAGGCATTGACTGGAAAAGAATGGGATCCGGAAACTTGGGATGGGGACATATGGATTGATAACAATGACAGTGAGGACATTGGAACCCTGGATTCTGCTGGGTCATTGTTAGATTTACCTGTAGAGGGCTGTCCTGGGGAAACAGCTTCTCTGCCTCCAGTCTGCCCTAAGGAGCCTGCCACCCAACCCCCACCTAAGGAGATTAATCCTTCAATGCCTGCTAATCCTGTAATCACCTCCCCTGAGGAAGCAGCCCTCACTCTTTTGTCTGGAGAGATTAATCCTGTTTTAAGAGATGAAAATGCAACAGAGTGTCCTGAGGTGAATGGCTTGAGAGATAATTCTAACTCTTTTCATGACCCACCCCCACCACCAGTTTTTGCTTCAAGACCTATAACTAGGCTCAAGTCCCAACAAGCCCCAAAGGGTGAGGTACAAAGTGTGACCCATGAGGAAGTATGCTATACTCCAAAAGAACTGTATGAGTTTTCCAACTTATACAGACAGAAACCAGGGGAGTATGTGTGGGAATGGATATTAAGGGTGTGGGATAATGGTGGAAGGAATATAAGGTTGGATCAGGCTGAATTTACTGATATGGGCCCACTAAGCAGAGATTCTGCATGCAATGTTGTAGCTCAAGGGGTTAGAAAGGGTGTTAACAGTTTGTTTGGGTGGCTGGCTGAAACATGGATCAAAAGGTGGCCAGCATTACCAGAGGTTGAAATGCCAGAACTGCCCTGGTGTAATGTGGAGGAGGGGATTCAAAGACTTAGAGAGATTGGAATGTTAGAGTGGATTTATCATGGAAGACCTGCTCACACAGCCCTGGAATGTCCAGAGGACACACCTTTTACCAGGACTGTAAGGAATAAATTTGTGAAACTAGCTCCATCATCCCTGAAGAGCTCTGTAGTCGCCCTTCTCTGTAGGTCAGATATTACTGTAGGAACTGCTGTCACTGAACTGGAATCCTTAAATACAATGGGGATAATCGGGTCCCGAGTCAGCAGAAGCCAAGTGGCTGCAGTTAATCGCCACAGACAAGGTGGGCATGGCTACCATAATGGAAAACAGGCTCAAAGCAGCAATCAAAATAATATGACTCGCAGAGACTTATGGCGTTGGCTAGTGGATCATGGAGTACCAAGTAGTAAAATAGATGGGCAATCGACTAAATTCTTGTTTGAACTATATAAGCAGAAGAATTCTGGACCACGTGAACAAAAGTCTTCCTTGAATTACAAAAACAGAGAGTCACAGCCCCTTAATCAATTCCCAGACTTGAGACAGTTTACAGATCCAGAGCCCCTTGAATGAAGGGAAGGCCAGGTACCCTTGGAGAAGGACCCTGTCACACTGCCAAAAATTTATACTGTTAATCTTCCTCCCAGCCTTCCCCAGGGGAACCTACAGCCTTTTACCAGGGTGACTGTGCATTGGGGAAAAGGAAATGATCAGATATTTCATGGATTATTAGACACTGGGTCAGAAGTGACATTAATTCCCGGAGACCCAAAACGTCACTCTGGTCCACCAGTCAGAGTTGGGGCTTATGGAGGTCAGGTGATTGATGGAGTTTTAGCCCAGGTCCGTCTCACAGTGGGTCCAGTGGGTCCCCGGACCCATTCTGTGGTTATTTCCCCAGTGCCGGAATACATAATTGGAATAGACATACTCAGCAACTGGCAGAATCCTCACATTGGTTCCCTAACTCCTGGAGTGAGGGCTATTATGGGGGGAAAGGCCAAGTGGAAGCCACTAGAGCTGCCCCTGCCTAGTAAAGTAGTGAACCAGAAGCAATACCGGATTCCTGGAGGGATTGCAGAGATTAATGCCACTCTTAAGGACTTGAAGGATGCAGGGGTGGTGATTCCCACCACATCCCCATTCAACTCTCCTATTTGGCCTGTGCAGAAAACAGATGGGTCTTGGAGGATGACTGTGCATTATCGTAAGCTTAACCAGGTGGTGACTCCAATTGCAGCTGCTGTCCCAGATGTGGTATCATTGCTTGAGCAACTCAGCACATCCCCTGGTACCTGGTATGCAGCTATTGATCTGGCAAATGCTTTTTTCTCAATTGCTGTCAGCAAGGACCACCAGAAACAGTTTGCTTTCAGCTGGCAAGGCCAGCAGTTTACATTCACTGTGCTACCTCAGGGTTATATCAACTCTCCAGCCCTATGTCATAATATTGTCTGCAGGGATCTTGATCGTTTCTCCCTCCCACAAGACATCACACTGGTCCATTATATTGATGATATCATGTTGATTGGACCTAGTGAGCAAGAAGTAGCAACTACTCTAGATTTGTTGGTAAGGTATTTGCGTGGCAGAGGATGGGAGATAAATCCAACAAAAATACAGGGGCCTTCCACCTCAGTAAAATTTCTAGGTGTCCAGTGGTGTGGGGCCTGTCGAGATATTCCTTCTAAGGTGAAGGATAAGCTGCTGCATGTGGCCCCTCCTACAACCAAAAAAGAGGCACAACGCTTAGTTGGCCTCTTTGGATTTTGGAGACAACATGTTCCTCATTTAGATGTGCTGCTCCGGCCCATTTACCGAGTGACTAGAAAAGCTTCTAGTTTTGAGTGGGGACTGGAACAAGATGAGGCTCTGCAACAGGTCCAGGCTGCTGCGCAAGCTGCTCTGCTACTTGGACCATATGATCCAGCTGACCCAATGGTGCTGGGAGTGTCAGTGGCAAATAGAGATGCTGTTTGGAGCCTTTGGCAGGCTCCTATAGGAGAATCACAACGCAGGCCCTTAGGATTTTGGAGTAAAGTTTTACCATCCTCTGCAGATAACTACTCTCCATTTGAGAAACAGCTGTTGGCCTGCTACTGGGCCTTAGTAGAGACAGAACGCTTAACCATGGGCCACCAAGTTACCATGAGACCTGAGTTACCTATCATGAGCTGGGTGTTGTCTGACCCACCAAGCCATAAAGTTGGGCGTGCACAGCAGCACTCCATCATAAAATGGAAATGGTATATACGAGATAGAGCTCGAGCAGGTCCTCAAGGTACAAGTTACATGAGGAAGTGGCCCAAATGCCCATGGCCCCCACTCTTTCCACCTTACCTTCTCTTTCCCAGCCCACAGCTATGGCATCTTGGGGAGTTCCTTACAGTCAGTTGACTGAGGAAGAGAAGACTCGGGGCTGGTTTACAGATGGTTCTGCACGATATGCAGGCACCACCCGAAAGTGGACAGCTGCAGCACTGCAGCCCCTTTCTGGGATGTCCCTGAAGGACAGTGGTGAGGGGAAATCCTCCCAGTGGGCAGAACTTCGAGCAGTGCACCTGGTTGTTTACTTTGCTTGGAAGGAGAACTGGCCAGAGGTGCGTCTGTATACTGATTCCTGGGCTGTTGCTAATGGTTTGGCTGGATGGTCAGGGACTTGGAAGGAACATGATTGGAAGACTGGTGACAAAGAAGTCTGGGGAAGGGGTATGTGGATAGACCTTTCTGAGTGGGCAAACAACATGAAGATATTTGTGTCCCATGTGAATGCTCACCAGAAGGTGACTTCAGCAGAAGAAGGTTTTAATAACCAAGTGGATAAAATGACCCGTTTGGTGGATACCAATCAGCCTCTTTCCCCAGCAACTCCTGTCATTGCCCAATGGGCTCATGAACAAAGTGGTCATGGTGGTAGGGATGGAGGTTATGCATGGGCTCAGCAACATGGACTTCCACTCACCAATGCTGACCTGGCCACAGCCACTGCTGAGTGTCCAGTTTGCCAGCAGCAGAGACCTACACTCAGTCCCCGATATGGCACCATTCCTCGGGGTGATCAGCCTGCTACCTGGTGGCAGGTTGATTGCATCGGACCATTTCCATCATGGAAAGGGCAGCGATTTGTTCTTACTGGAATAGACACATACTCTGGATATGGGTTTGCCTTCCCTGCACGACATGCTTCTGCCAAAACTACGATACGTGGACTTACAGAATGCCTCATCCACCGTCATGGTATTCCACACAGCATTGCTTCGGACCAAGGAACCCACTTCACAGCAAATGAAGTGAGGGGATGGGCACATGCTCATGGAATTCTGTGGTCTTACCATGTTCCCCATCATCCAGAGGCAGCTGGGTTGATAGAATGGTGGAATGGCCTATTGAAGACTCAATTACGGCGCCAACTAGGTGGCAATACCTTGCAGGGCTGGGGCAGTGTTCTCCAGGAGGCTGTGTATGCTCTGAATCAGCGTCCACTCTATGGTGCTGTTTCTCCCATAGCCAGGATTCATGGGTCCAGGAATCAAGGGGTGGAAACAGAAGTGGCACCACTCACTATCACTCCTAGTGATCCACTAGGGAAATTTTTGCTTCCTGTCCCTGCAAGTTTAAGCTCTGCTGGTCTACAAGTCTTGGCTCCAAAAGGAGGAGTGCTTCAACCAGGAAACACAACAATAATCCCATTGAACTGGAAGTTAAGACTGCCACCTGGCCACTTTGGGCTTCTTATGCCTCTGAATCAACAGGCAAGTAAGGGGATTACTGTACTGGCTGGGGTGATTGATCCTGACTATCAAGGGGAAATAGCACTGCAACTACACAATGGAAGTAAAGAAGAGTTTTCCCGGAATACAGGAGATCCCCTAGGGTGTCTCTTAGTACTACCATGCCCCGTGATTCAAGTCAATGGAAAACTGCAACAACCCAATCCAGGCAGGACTACCAATGGCCAAGAAACTTCAGGAATGAAGGTTTGGGTCACCCCACCAGGCAAAGAACCACGGCCTCCTCGTTTTGTTATGATTATGTTTGTATTTGTCTGTAAAGCAAATATCTTTGCTTTCTTCTCTGTCTTATCCCCTTATCATATGGCATAAGCTGTAACGTTCATTTTGAAGATATGGTTTTAGGTGATGTGTACAAGTGCCAAGTTGACAAGGGGTGGACTGTGATGGTTGGGTTCATGTGTCAACTTGGCTAGGTGGCCTAGCTGTCTGGTCAAGCGGGCACTGGCCTGACGATTGCTATGAGGATATTTGAGGCTGGTGAATAAACCATCGGGCTGGTTTGTCGGATCATCAGTCAATTGACTGCGGCTGACTGATGCCTCATCAAGGGGCGTGCTTCCACAGTGAGAGAATGCAATTGGCTGGATTTGGTCCGGGTGATCAGTTGGAGGCTTATAAGCCGGACGGTTAGAGAACCTTCACTTCTTCTTTGGCTGCTCAGTGAAGCATTTCCTGGGGAGCTCGTCGAAGTTGCCGGTTTGTTTCCTGAGGAGTTCGTCAAAGTTGTCGGTTCGTTTCCTGAGGAGTTCGTCAGACGTCTTCCTTGGAGTTGACAGCTTGTTGATGGCTCTGCAGAATTTGGACTCGTGCGCTCCCGCAGTTGCTTGAGTCACTTTTACAATATGATAATCAGAGACATCTCTCATTGATTCTGTTTCCAAGGAGAACCCTAACTAATACAGAGTATTACATGGACTTGGGACTGTGTGCATTGCTATTCATTCCATTCCTCTGGAGTCATAACAACATTTATCCACTTCAGGTCCTCACCAGGGACACTTTTGTGCATCAGTAACTCTGCAAATGAAAAAAACAGAAGCAAATAAAAAAATGAAAACATTTAGTTACTGGAAAACAACCTATCTCATCACTATTTGTAATTATTCAGTATTTGCAACACATCTAATTTTGCATTAACTTCATACATCAGCTACTATCTGCCTTCATTTTGCTTCCTTTAGTTTTAAATTTCTTCTCCATTTTTTAGGAGAAAGAAATTTGATTGTAATGATAGCACAAAGATGGGCAGAAGAAAATTACACGAGTACACAATGTAAGATTACAATTTGACCATACCCATAATCTCCACAAATGCTGCATGAGTGTGTGTGCATGTGTGAAATACATTCACTTTTTTGCTCATTAGGTTTCCAGTTGATAGTGAGATATGGTTACATTTCTTATTAACATTTTCCATGAGCAAGGATGGACATAGAAAAAAAACAAGCATCATAAATACTTGTGTATCAGCAGTTTTGTTAAAAAGCTATCATTAAGGAAGAAAAAGTGGACGTTACAGCAACAGGGTCACACTTTAGTTGATAAAAATTGCAGCCACCTGCTTAGTCCATTGTCAAGGAAAAGGATTTTATATGTATGCTGAATTAATTTGTTTGAGGGAAAAGTTGCTCTGCTGTCTTGATTGTTTAGGCTTTTACCAAAAGACACTATCCCCAGTGTGACCAGCAACTTGCTAATATGTGAGCACCCAGTGGACATCTGTAACTAGCCGGGACTTAGGGGTGAAAGGCATCCAGCTGAGACCATTTAAAAAACAAGGCATTTCTCACCTTTAGAGGAGTCGGATAATTCCTTGGACTACTGGATTACTGATTTCAATAGAGGAGACATATTTAAAAGGTGTTGGCGTGGCCTGTAAAAGATGCCAAAAGTCTAGTCTTATAAAACTGAGATAGCACTGCAATGGGCAAGCACTTTAAAATTGCTTCCAGTGAGGTGTCAGTTAGCTCAGGCAACAAGGTATTAATAGGCTATAGTAGAGTTCCGTGTGTAAAATACACACCAGTCATATAAATGTGGGCCCAATACCCATAACTAATAAATCAGAAAAACATCATCTATTCCTTTTTCTCAATGTTAAATTTGGTTTGAGATTGTACCTTTTTATGTGTCATCACCTTAGTAATGTTTTTTGAAACCAGACTTACTTAGGAACTTAAGGCATCATTGATGGTACCCTTCAATCAGGTATAGCTTTATATTTATAGGTTCATATTTACATGGAAACTGTTACAAAATATTCAGAGATTTTTGGTTTTCATATGTGATAGGATTTGGGCAATTTTAATTTTTCTTAATTTTATTTACATGTGTTCCTGCAGTGATTGCCTATTTTGCTATTTAAAATGTTTTACAATCAAATATTTTGTAAAAGGAGGTTGTGGCTGCTATGGAATCATCCCTTTCAGAGTTCCGGTAAAGAATGTATTGTTGCAAGTAGCACCCCCTGCTGGCAGCCTCCCAGTTGCAGCACCTCTGCAGCATGGCCGGGACTCTGGGGCCTGGCTGTTTTTACCCAGTGTGGGACCTGTCCATGGGCAGTTTTCACAGAAGTTCCCTGTTGGACTGGCCAATACTTTATCAGAGATGCACTTCGATCTGGGGATCTACCAACCTAGTCTTCCATGCTTCAGCCTCTCCTTTCACAGGTGTCAGATCTATGTTGTGTCAATGCTTTCCATTCCGCTCCTGCTCCTTTCCCATGATCTTTCACAGAAGACACCCTCAGTAAATCCCTTGCACTTATTACTCTCCCTTGGTCTCTGTCTCCTGGAGGACCTAAACTGACACAGAGCATGGACTACCTTAATTTGAAAAGGAGACACTGAAGACCTTCCACTTAGCATCAGTGTATTCTCATAGCTGTCTCTTGGTTGTTGTCATTTATTCTGACGGAAAAATGATGGCCTTCACTGCAGTGATTGATTCATGTCGTTTTATATTCCTCTCACTGGGACTCATAACTCACGTGGCATCACACTTCTTTACTCCCTGAAGAGTCTTGAAAACTTTAGTAACTCCTGAGGAACTCTGGAATTGAGGACATGTTCATCACAGAAATGGCTGTGTGAGTGTGATGATCCCTTTCTCATGAACCCACAATCACTTCTTCAGCTATGAATCTGTGCTGGCCATAGTTCCTCTTGGCTTGTCTCTCTGAGACACATACATGTGGTTCCTGTAAATTTAGTGCCACCACAATGTATGAGCTTTGCAGGATATGGTTTTGAAAGGCTATATTTGAATTGCTTTGCCAGTTATCAATTTATTGTGTTTCAGCTGCAAATCCTCCCTTCTTTGCCGTAACTGCATGATACTGCGGCTGGACCGTGTAAACACTGCTCCTTTGTCAACTTGCAAAATGCTAGAGTTCATCAATAGAGGGCGCTGTAGCAACACTGTACGGTGATGGCAGGAAGGCAGTGTGGGATTCAGAGGGCTGTGCAGATGAGCCCCACCTGCTCGCCCACCTGCAGCTTCGTCCCAGCAACACTGGCCACCCACATGCTCTAGCAATGCGGGACCCTTTGCAGAACAGGGCCTGCTCAGGCCCACCAACAGCCTTCTGCACATTCCCATGTGACCGGCAGAAAGTTCTCTGCGTAGGCCTTAGTTCCTTTTCTGTGCGCCTTTCCTCGGTTTAGACAGTAACTGCCGTTTTCATCTGCTGCTTCTGGACCTCTAGAGTTCTCTTTTACCACTTTTTTAAGTTTACCACCACCTAACAGCTAAAAAATTTTAATGTTAATTTTCCAATTCAAATAAACAATATGATTTCTGTTCCCGGATTGCACCTTGAACAATGTATTTGTCAAAGTTATAATTGCAGCTGTTTTCAGCTTGAAATGAATGTCTGAACCTCTCTTAATGGCCGTACAATATGACCTGTCATGAAACGACCAGGTTTAGTAAGGCTCAGAAGGCTCCACAGAGGTGACAATGAATGCAATTTTAAAGGAAAGCAGTTTTATCTCTGCCTAAAATATTTTGCAGGTTACTGATTTCCCCAGTGACTGTGAAGGAATTATGCCAGTCTACACTACAGACTCAAAGTTATTTTAAAAAACAGTTCCTAATATTTCATTCCTAGAATTGCTTTTATGGTTTCTTATGCAGATTTTAAGAAACTTTCTTTACAAAGGACCAAGTAGCAAATATTTTCATCATTATAGGTCAGAAGGTCTCTGCTGCAGCTGATCAGTTCTGTTGTTAGAGCACAAGAGCAACCGTAGTGCACAAACAAATGGACATGGCTGCGTTCCAATAAAACTTTATAAACATACGCAGCCAACTGGATTTTGTCAGTCCACAAAATCAGGTTTGCTGACACCTGTCCTGATGAAATGACCTGGGTTCATGTTGACCATGTGTAATACAAAGAGCTCAATTCTTGTGGTAATGATATATCTTGGAAGAACAATTTTTAGGAAAACTAGAGCTTAAATTTAGAAGAAAGGTATTAACACCCCAATTTTTTTTTCTCCTTGAGGACAGTTCCCACCTATGATGTGTTTTTTCCTTGTGAACTTAATTGATGTTGATTGCTATGAATTTATTTGGGTAATTATCACTTCCCAACTAGAGGTTTTGTCCCCCCACCCCCACCTTCACCTTTAGCGCCAGGAAGTGGAATCAAAGTGAGTAGCTTCATGTAACTGGGATTATCCTGCTTCGACTGCCCTGTCCCTTCGCCCTGCTCACAGAGCCCTAATTTTGTGGGACTGCCCATGTTCCCAGTCCCAGAGGCAGTCATGGCAACCTTACTCCCCGTTTCCAGAGATTGGTCTAAGGGTGGGCATGGGGCACATTTCTGGTCATTGGAACATAAGAGGAAGTCTACAGGTGTGTGGGGGGGACGTTGGGAGGAACTATTTTCCCCTTCACACATGAAGCCTTTCTTTTTTTAAACCACCATACATTTCTTCCTGGTTTACATGCTGTTTATCAGGTGTGACATGGATCTGAGGCAGCCACCTGGGGTATGAGAGGTAAAATGTCTTAAGAGAAAAGACAAGTTGATGGGGAAGGCAGAAGGAAAGGAAGAAAAGAGGTTTCTGATAACATCATGGAGGTTAATTAAGTGCCTCTGTATAGCTTAAGAAAAGCTCCTCGATGCTTTCAGTCACCCTGTTAATCACCATTGAATAACCTGGCAGATACACCCCTTTGCATCTGTGTCAAGTTCTTTCTCTTTTTTTGTGCTTTTGTTGCTCTTGTTAACAGCATGGCCATTTAACCTGGAACCTAAACAAAAACCATGCTTCTGCATTTGGGAGCTCATGAACCACACATCAGATCATCTCGTCCCCCAATTTCCCCTGTACCCATAGCCACTCTGGGACCTGGGGGTTCCTTGGGGCACGATTTGAAGTCCACTGATCTTTAGAAAAATGGAATACATATAGTATATAACATTATGGTAACTTTTTCATACTAATGATTTAAGTACTAATACAAACACAATATAGGTGGATTCACTGAACCTTCAGACTCGCCTAAAATTCATCAAGTATTTTTCCTTATTGCAGTGATACTGTCTTGGGAAAATAAAAATACCAAACTTTTGTTTGGACTCTTGCTCTGTTATTTAGGAATGTTTTGTGGGAAAGCATAGTATTTTTCATTCTGTGCCTTTAATCATTAATGCTTAACTATAATACTAATTGCCTGCATATTAGATTATATTAATACACATCTGTATGTTTCTTGAAGTGCCAGAGATATCTCCCTTGTTATCCCATTGATTTTATAATGATATTTTGTTGCAGGTAATTTATTTCTCTAATCTTAACACCTAATGATTTATTATCTGTAACTATGTTTCTCACTGTTTTGAATATGGGACTCATAAAATTATATTTCTAGAACACCTAGAAAGGCTAATGGGATTTAATGCAACTCCAGAAGTTGGGAAAGATTCATTTAAACAGTGAAGTTTTGAGTCATAAATATTTAGTATACAGTAAACATTGATTATAATCATAGCTGTTTATTAAAGTTATGAGAAAAGAATATAGGATGTAAATCGGTGATCACAAACAGAAAATGTGTGCTCAATGATGCTTACGTTTTTGTAAGAAAGTGTGGCCTTTCTAGTTACAGCACACCATTTCCTATCAGTGGAGTCCCGCAACTGAAATATGTATAGGATTGATGTACATGTCACGTGCATATTTATAAGCTCACTGATTCTTTTTGTGTAATGTGTGTTATTATCAGACATTCCCCAGGACACATTTGTAATCACTGGTAGTGGACCTTTGATATCTCACATGCATCTCTCAAGGCATTTGTCCTACAGAAGTTAAAACATATGTTTGTACAAAAACCTGTACATGCATGTTCATAGCATCTTTGTTTTTTGTTTGTTTTGTTGTTTTTTTTTTTGTTTTGTTTTGTTTTGTTTGTTTTTTTGGTAATAGTCAATTACTGGAAAGATCCTAGATGTCATCAGATGGCATCTGGTTAAACAAACTGGGGTCCATCCATCCATGGAAGCCCACCCAGCACAAAAAGGAACAGACTGTGGAGCCAAACAACAATTTGGATGACTCTCCAGGGAATTATGCTCAATGGAAATAGCCAATCCCAGGCGTTACATGGTGTGTGGGTGGTATGGGTGGTGGCCACAGATGTGGGTTGTGGGTTTGGGGTTTGGGCTCTGGCGGAGTTTATGCCCCAGGGCTGGAAAGCTGATGAACTCTGCCAAAGGTCAGTGTTGAGGCAAGTGGCTTAGCCAAACAGAGATGGATGCCGAGGCAGCACACAAAAATTTTGATAGTTATAACAGGAGGATTCCTGATGGAACTTTTTTCAGTATCTTCATTGGGGTAATGGGAACACAAACCTACACATATGATTACATCTTACGGAGCTAAATACGTACACACACACACACACACACACACACACACACTTGCAAACACACATGAGTAAAGGAAAACTTGGGAAATTTGAGTATGACTGGTGGATTGTGTCAAAGCCAGTATCTTTGTTGTGATATTGTATTACGGTTCTACAAAATGTTACCTCTGGGGAAATGGTAAATGTTTCACAGGATCTCTCTGTATTATTCATTACAACTCCATGTAAATCTACAATTATCTCAATAAGAAGGTGAATTTAAAAAAGAAAAGAAAAGTACCTGAGTCCCAAAGATTTGGGGAAAAAAAAAGGCTTGGGGTAAATTCAGTGTGACGTGTCAAAGAAGAGAGTTCTTTTCCACCAGTGTGGCACACCCCAGTTCCGAGTTTCCTGTGTGTAGGTCTCCCTGGCCTCCATCAAAGCTTCTGTTCCTTTGCTCATGATTCTCCCCTCTCTGCCTCTGACCACAGGTCAGATGAGTGGAACATTTTGTATTTCTCTAAGAATGCTACACTAAAATAATGTGCTTTTTAATTATGAGGACTCTCATTTTCCTTTCTCATAGTTAATGATCTAGAAGAGAAGGGGGAAAAAGGCAAACAGATTTTGCATGTCATTAATACATTTTCCAGCCAGGCACTTTCTTGCAAAAATCCCAATCACTGTGACTTCTAATGGTTTATAATAAGAATTAACAAGTCAAACACAGCATCTTTGGACAGCTTGACATTGAGCTCCAAAGACTGAGTTCCTTTGTTTCCCAAAAGCTGAAGAGAGTGGATTTCAGCAAATATTTAACTTTAGATCAATGAATGCAATTTGACTTCATTCACCACTTATTTGGGGGAAATGTCACAGTTCCAAGATGAGCTTTACTAGCAAAATTTGCAAGTAATTATTTGTAATGACATGCAAATTGTTATCAGACAATTCAGTAGAAAGATTGGCGATAGAGTGACAATATTAGAAAAAGAAATCACTATTTTTACAATAATGTCATCAGTTTGGAAACATGAATAAAAATCCCTTCTTTGGTTATTGATAGAGAAAGAGTTAAAATATGAAATGAATCTAAGGTACGTGAGTTCCAATAAAAACCTTACTCCTAGAAGTTATCCTAAACCTATAGCACATTTTTTCTTGTTAAAACCTTTAAAACACTGTAGGTTTGAACGAATGAGTCATAAAAACGTGAATATGAGACTCAAGTCTATAACCTATATAAGACTGAAAGGGAATAGAGGGCAGTGGTTAAGCAAGCAGACTCTGGGGACAGAGAACATATTTGAGAGACAAGTAACTATTTAATGTTTTTGGGTGATTATTTGAAACCTTTTTCGTCCTCCATTTCCCACTTTGTAAAATAGGACTACTTAATAAGTACCTTCCTTGTTGAGTGGTCATAATGAATAAATAAAACATGATTAACACCAATAGTATAATGCTTGACACATAGTAGGAAAGAAATGCTTCTTAGTGTAAATGTTTTTATTGTTATTATTTATTCAGAGGGCAGTGAAAGAAATGAATGATTACATGTGTTTAAAAATACAATGCATGTTCATGATTAAAATAGTTCAAACAACCCAAAGGAGCATACAGGGTGGCAGGGAGAAGGATATGATTTTTTTTTAGCTTCTTCATGCATCATATAGCCTCTCAGTTCTCAATCCAGAAACAGTCATTATGAAGTTGTGTGTGTGTGTATCTGTCCGTCCTTTCAGTTATCTAGGGCACATCCAAGAATATTTCACCCCTTAAAAAATACACATGGTAGCAGACCCTGCTCTTAGTTCTGATCCTCACTTTTTTATCAATTATAAATCATAAAGATGGCTCCATATCAGCACATTTAGGTCTCCCTTCCTGCTTTCTCTCAATCTTGCTCTTTATGTTTCCTTTAGATACAGGAAAAGCCATTTCCACCTTGCACTGCAGGCCAATTCTTTTTCATTTCTGCTAATTACATGACAATGTACAAGGACACTGACAGGTAAGGTTATTTTTGGCATGCAGATAATCACTCTTTATAATTATCCTAGCTGGTACTACAGAAGCTAGATAAGAGAAAGCAGACAGCCTCCTGAGATTCTGACAGACATAATGGTGGGTATTTTAAATCCAACAATTGTGAAGTCCTTGTTTGAAACTGAGACCTCATTGTTCAGAGCTGTTGGGAAGGTCAGTAACTTTTCTGAGATCTCATGCTATTTGTAAGAGCTACTGTTAGAATTCCTTCACAGCAGCTGGATCTAGTGAATTTGCTGTATGTATTACATTTTCTCAGTGGTAAATCTCCTAATGGTGTAATTTAGCCTCATGCATCTTCTGGAGCCAGTGAAAAATAAATCTGGCAGGTATCTTCTGGCTTTCTCAGTCAGACTTTGCTGTGATACAGGGATTGGGCAACCTATTTTAAACCAACTCTCAAATCTGCTCTTAACTGCCTGTACCAGCCAAGAGTGTGATTGCAAGTATTGATTCTGGAAACTGGGGTCTCTGCATTTTGGCTTTACCTAATGTGAGTGGCACCTGTGTATCAGAAGGGTTCTCCATAAAATAAAACTATGAGTTTTATTTTAGAAATTTGTTAATGTGGGGACTGGCAAGTCCAGACTCCCTAGGGCAGGCCATAAGCTGGGAATTCCAATGAAAGTTTCAATGTTCAATGAATTCTCCAGGAGAAGCTGGCTGACTGAAATAGAGATAGAAATGCTTCTTTCTAACTGCTAAAATCATCAGTTCTCCCTTTAAGGCCTTCAATTGATTGGATTAGACTGCTATCTTGGCTGAAGGCAGTCTCCCTTGTTGATTGTAGATGCAATGAGTCATAGATGCAGTCAACTGACTGATGATTTAAATGTAGAAAATATCTTCAAAATAGCCATCAGGCCAGTGCTTGCTTGACTAAGCAGCTGGACACCATAGCCTACCCAAGTTGAAACATGAGCTTGACCATCCACAACCTGTTTACACATCACACCACAAATGGCGTTTAATCCATATGTTTAAGTCTGAATTTTCCACTCTGCATTTTTTCCCCACATCCAGGGTTTGGATGAAATACCTTGTTTAGTCAGAACAAAATGTGTGCATGGAGGTGGGGGCAGTTGTTTTCATCACCTTCTCTTTACCCCTTTGACAAGGGAGGGTTTCCCACTCTAGAATACGGAGATAGCCAAACACATGACACCCAACACTGGACAGATGAGATGGAGAGGAGTTTATCGGTCACATATACTCACAGCCCAAGAGAGGAGGATGCTGCCCACCATGCCAGGCCACCCAGGGGCTGCACTCGGGGACGGAGTGAAAAATCAAGGGCTGAGGGAGGCAGACTGTGTAATAACAAGAGTATGAGGTGCCCCTGGTTCCCACAGGAGGATGTGATTGGCTTGTTTGGATCATTATGGGGACTGGCAGGGACCTGAAGCCCAATGTTCAGGGAAAAGCAAGTACTGTGCCTCTTGCCCTTGATAAGGGGGCTTGTCTGGTAAGGAGCCATGGTCCACGGGAGCCGAGTAGGAGCTCGCTTGCAGTTAGGCCATTCAAGGCCTTCCTAGTTTCCCAGTTTTCAAGGCAGCATATGATATTGAGCCTAAATTGCAGGCCCCACACCATAACACTGTACACAGCGGACAGGGTGTTTTTGTGGATTCCTCTTTGCTGGATGACACACAAGGTGAGAAGAATTCGAGGCCTGGAAGGACCTGTATCAATGAGCAGGGCAGACCATGGCTCGGGGGAGGGAGCAGCCGGAGCTCACATCCTTTTGAGGCGGGGAGCTCATCTAATTTCCCCCAGTGCTTCTAAATCTCACCAACCTTTTTCTAAACTCTCAGTTGACACTGAGACATGACTGAAAACATAATATGGCTTTTAAAGAGATACGTATTTATGGGAAGTTCTTATTTTTGTTTAAATAAACATTTTACATGTATTTCTTGCTGCCGTTGTATCGGTTCACAACCCAACCGTAAAGGCATGTGTGGCTGTCAGTCCATTCCAGATGCCTGTGAAATACAGTATCTTTCTTTCTTTACAAGTGCTTCTTGATGAATAGCTACACTTTGACTTTGCAAGCTGGAACAGGAAGTGGATCAAAAGTCAACTTGTTTTTCCCACATCCAGCTAAGTTACCATCCCTGGTGAAAGCTCCATGACCTCCCAGGTTAGGAGAAAGGAATCCAGAGTCATTCTGTGTCTGTGTGGCAGTGTTGCACAGCTAGTGGCAATTGCCAAGTGGCTCTCAAGGATGCTAGAGAAAGTGCCTGGGGAAAACCCCAGCAGACAGAGGCAAGACTGGAGCTGAGAAGGAGGGAACTCTGTGTCGTGCCCTAGCATCTGTTTCTGAAACTTGTCATTTGAGTAACAGCTTCATAATTTTTGCTTTATTAGGTACCACTGCCATTATTATTTACTCATTTTATTTAAATTGACTCTCTTTTTAAAGATACATTTACATTAAAGGAAACATGTACATCACACACACATATATAAACAAGTATAAAATACCATAAATCAAAGACCAGTAAATTCAAAGATAAACAGGACAATGTTATTAAAATCCAGCCAGAAAGTGTGTTCAACCTTTTAACAGATTAAGTGTTATGGAGATGCTGAAATCATGCTAATACTGTGCTGAGACTTTTCTGAATTTTGTTATTCCATATTAAAATGAGCCATTATAATTAATGGTCAGCCTTTAGCTATATGTAGGTATTACATATAGCCATTAAAAAAATTCCAGCTGTCTCAAATTTAAATGTCTATAGGTAACATGACTGAGTAAGTTCGTAAGCATTTGGAAGCAGTGGGGCCTGTGGCAAAGTGGAGACAAAGCACCCTGTCTTGCACGGTAAAAGTGAAGCTAGCACCCAAAGTATGTTCACGAATTAGAGTAGCCCGTTTTTTTGAGTTAAATTATGTCATTATTAAGGTGTCATTCTAGCTGGCTCTTTTCTTTATGCAAGATTGAATTTAGACTTAAAACTGTAGGCCTGGATTGTACCATGTAGATAGCTTCCTTTTTAGTAGAAATCATTGAGGTATGATTGCTAAGTCACCTGAAGTATGGACACAGGCCTGCAATTCTTTTGTGGTAGTTGGTCTTGAGGAATTAAAGGAAAAGTTTTAAAGATCTAAGCAGTAATTTGCTCATCACAAGTCAAATTGTATCACAGTTTTTTTCAGGAAAATGAATAATGTAAGTTACTTAACGAACATGTAAAAAAGAGCCAAGACTGTCTCAAGAGAGAAGTGTCAGCTTTGGTTCTAGTGAAAGGTAGACCTGGACCATCTAGCCTAACGGAGAGAGGTGGCACTCTTCCTCTACCTGCCTCTACCCATCTGTCTACCTCTACATGTCTGTACCCAATTCTCTCCATCTACTGGCCTTTACCTGTCTCTCTACCTCCACCTCCCTCTACCTGTCTCTCTATCTCTACCTATCTCTGTTGTTTCTGTCTCCCTACATCTCTATCATCTACATCTCTACCTCTATCTCTACCTACATCTATGCCTACATCTCTGTGTTTATCTCCACTCTAGATATCTACATGATCTACATATATATCTACATCTATATTTACATCCATATCTGTATGTCTATCATGCACATCTGCACCTATATCTACACCCTACATACAGACCTGTATCGACATCCATATCTGTATGTATACCTACATCTACATCTCTATCTCTGTATCCACATCTGTACCTATACCTATATCTATACTTTCGTCCATATCTATTAAAAAAGGCTACGTTAAAAACCTCTCCATAGTCATCTAAAAAAGTGAGAAATTTGCTGGACTTCCTTACCCTTATTTGAGATACTTCTACCTGGGTGTTTGATGGGTAAAATGTAACATAAAAAGTAATAGCCCTAGCTCTAGAGTCAGATTCCTGGCTTAAAACCCTGGATCCATCCCATCAGATGTGATTTAGTCTTTGCCCCTCAGTTTTCTCATCTGTAAAATGGCAATCCTAAGAAAAGGTCTTTTCTAGTTTGCTAATGCTGCCAGAATGCAAAACACCAGAGACGGACTGGCTTTTATAAAAGGGGGTTTATTTGGTTACACAGTTACAGTCTTAAGGCCATAAAGTGTCCAAGGTAACACATCAGCAATCAGGTACCTTCACTGACGAACGGCCAGTGGCATCTGGAAAACCTCTGTTAGCTGGGAAGGCACGTGGCTGGCGTCTGCTCCAAAGTTCTGGTTTCAAAATAGCTTTCTCCCAGAATGTTCCTCTCTAGGCTGCAGTTCCTCAAAAATGTCACTCTTAGTTGCTCTTGGGCGTTTGTCCTCTCTTAGCTTCTCTTGAGCAAGAGTCTGCTTTCAACGGCCATCTTCAAACTGTCTCTCATCTGCAGCTCCTGTGCTTTCTTCAAAGTGTCCCTCTTGGCTGTAGCTCCTCTTCAAAATGTCACTCCCAGCTGCACTGAGTTCCTTTTGTTTGCCAGCTCATTTATATGGCTCCAGTGATTTAATTTAGACCCACCCTGAATGGGTGGGGATAGCCTCCATGGAAATTATCCAATCAGAGTCATCACCCACAGTTGGGTGGGGCGCATCTCCATGGAAACACTCAAAGAATTCCAATCTAATTAACACTGATAAGTCTGCCCACACAAGATTACATCAAAGATAATGGCGTTTGGGGGGACATAATACATTCAAACCAGCACAAGGTCTGTATATAAGGAAATAAGTCATGTAAAGACTAGGACAAGTTTTTGATAAGAAATCAACAGATTGTTTTGGCACATATTGTTAATGTGGTTGATATATGCAGGGACATGACAGTCTCTTCAAATGCCTTATTTCCTTCTTGTACATGTGGTAGAAAAAGTCCTGCTCTTTTTGCATGGGATTGTGTGTCCTTCAGAATAATATGTAATCTCTCTGGTGTGATCCAAATGATGACAAAAACCCCATTTATTGAGGGTTACTGTATGCCAAACCCTGTGGGCAGCACATTATTGTCATCTCATTTAATCCTAACGGTGAACTGCAGATTAGGAGGAAGCTAGAGCTCACAGAGGTTACGTTACTTGCCACAGGTGCCAGACTCTGAAGTGGCTGAGGCAGGATTTGAACTCCAGTGTCCCTGATGCCAAGTGTGCTGCTCAGTTTGGGCCATTTCATGCTTGTTGTCAAAGCCCAGATTGACTTGTCCTTGTGTTTGCGTCTGGCCGAATGGGTGTGTAGCCTTTGCCAAGGGCTGCATTCCCAACCTGTAATTTATATGCCTTCAAAATGTCGTCTTTCAAGTCTGTCATCAAGCGTGGGGATTGTCTTTCGCAAAGAATCATTATTATAGAAGCTAGTAAGGCGGGCAGCTAAAGAAAGATCTCTCCTCCGCCCCATTCCCTTCTGTTCTTCCAACTTGTTTTAGTTGTGCCCTCTTCACCCATCCACGTTTCTCAAGCTTTATTCACTTTCCCCATTTTTTTCCTACAATGGAATAACAATTGAATTAGTCATATGTTTAATTTACTTATCAAAGCAACCATCTTTCTTTCTTCATTTATTTTATTTATTTAAAGAGGAAGCTTTACCACTAACACAATTTGAAAACTTGTATCCCTTTCCAAATAAGGCAGGTGGACATATAAAAATATGATGGTCACATTAATGTTATAAATTCTAACTATACTCACTGATGGCGCCACTTTCTTTGTTAAAAAAGAAATTAGCTAGTGTTTGGGAATTTTCAAAGATGTTCTGACATCAACTGAGATTTTCTCCTTGATTGATGGGAAGAATTAAAATATAATTGAATAGGAAGTAACTGTCTTACTTTATGAGCCAGTGATATTTAATATTTTATATCAGTTAAATTTATCCAACTTAGTGACATACTGAACAAAGTTGTAGGTAAGTCATTATTTTAGGCCTCCTCTGGGAATTTATTTGTATGTTTACTTCTCAGGTATTTGTGTCTGGGCCTTTATGAAACAGATTTCTCATCTATAAAATGGGGATAAGTCCAGCATGTGCACATTATGACAGATAAATGATAAAATGGATGTCAAGGGGCTTAGCTGACTTGTGAGTACATGTAAATTTCTTAATTATCCAGCTTGTATAGATAGGAATCTGGGTATGTGTTGGGGGGTGATTTACCCCAGTGTTTCTGGTGGCATCTCCCGTGTGTTGCGACTTGAAGCCCAGTGCTGGATGCTGCCCGCTTACTGCACAGGGTCAGCTGGCTGATACCTGTTTGCAGCTCCGGCTCCGCTTCCCGCTGTCTCCACCCTGCCCTGTGCTCCAGGATGCTGACGTCTCTGACCGTACGCCTGGTCCCTCTTGTCCTCTTATTCCTTATTGGGTTCAGTGGAACTATGAATTATCAAGAGATTAATAATTGGATCAAGATATCAGCATTCATCAGAAACATATTCACCTGGGCCCACAAAGACTTTTCATTCTACTAAGTGAAGAAAAAATAGAAGAGAAACTGGCATTTTGGGAGTACCTTCTATGATCTAGCATTTCCCCATAATTTGTCTCATTTATTTTACATACGTAGCAACTGGGACTTTTTTTTCATTTTATAAAGAAGAAAACTGAGTTTCAGAAAAGGTAAGACGCTTTTCCGAAAGTACAAATGTTATTAGAAGAGAGCCAAGATTAAATCCCACGTGTGTTTGACTCCAAACGTCATGGCTTTTCATATCTGCCAAATTTCAGTAGACTGACTGGTAAGTATTTAGAAAAATGTTGCCTAAACCTAGAGGTGAGAGTTTGTGGGCTACATAAGAATGGAAGGAATCACATGGAATCATATCTGACATGATGCGAGAAGTGTCCATTGTTCCAAAGGGTGATGATGTTAATGGTGATGTTGGTGATGATGAAACAGCTGATATTGATTGTCTGTAAATGCTGGGTACCATTTTTGTGCGCTTCACAAGTGTTATTTTCTTAAATCTTCACATAACAATTTGTATGTACTACACCAGTTTACCTACTTTATGATGATGGGACAAAAACACCAAAGGTTAATAATTCTTCAAGGTCAACCAGATATGAGACCCACACAACCAGATATAAGACGCACACATAGACTAAGGCAGAAGCCTTATTCTAGAACTGACACCCTTAACTATTACCTAACAGTGCTTCCCAACAGGGTTGGGTAGGTGAGTGTTCTGTCAAAACTTCCTCAAAGATTTGTTCCTATAATTTACTCTCATAGTTTGCCTATGTTTGGGTCCTTTCAAAGCCCTTCACAATGTTATTAGGAGAACAGGGCCTAAGATAAGAAATATGGATATGCCCATTTTTTAGGAAAAAAAAAGGAGTTGGATAGCAAAACTGTATTATGCTTAGGCACATGCACAGAGAAATAACAATGTAAAATGGATTACATAGCTCATGAGTCTAGAGTAACAGAGAATTGGTGCTTGAATTGCAGAAAAATCAACAGAAACAGTTTCCACTTAGTAAAAGTTTATTTCTTCTGCCTAATCTCAAATCAAAACTACCTATGTATGCAAAAATAGTAATAGAAAGTAGTTTGGAATGAAACCATTTCATTTTGGAATGAAAGGTCAGGATTTAAATCCTAGCTCAGGCTTCTGAAGAACCCTGGCTTGTTAAGATGACTTGAGGACCAGATGTGTTGGCACAAAGCTAACATCCAATCCTTAAACACAGAGCTAGCAGAAGGAAGACGGTGGTCCTGAACTGGCTGAGATTGAGCTTCTGCCATCTGTGGGGTGCGTGGGAGCTCAGAAAAGAAGCTAATGTGAGATGTAGAACAATACATAAAGTCATTCTTCTGGAAATTTCTCCCATACCTGATTTTGGGAACTGAGATCCAAATCTACCTTATCAGTAATGAGATACCATCCGTGTTCCTGATATGAATTTGTGATATTAGCTTTCTTAAGTATCTGAAATGAGTTATTGTTTGTTGCTGTCGTATGAGTGCCTCAAGTGTGGATGAATGGAAGACATGGTTGTTTATTAGCAGAAGACAAAATGTAGCTTTCCATGAAATAAAAAAGCTCTACATAGACCTTCCGGTCATGGACTTCGTCCTGCCTTCTGGTCGACCATTTAGTGAGCCTCCTGTTGACTGGTTAAGTCCCAATCCCCAGTACCCTTTATTAAACTTATTTTGAGACAGGGCCAAGTTAGGCCATTTTAACTGAATTTTTATTGTTGTTATGATTGCTGCTTACGTGAAGGCGGCCAGAGTACTCCAATCTTCATCATTATAATATGATAATAAAATGAATCTTAATTGGGACAAGCACTGTCACTCATCAAGCTTAGATGGAATTTTACATTAGGAATTAGCATCCGCAGTATTTATCCCAAATCAAGCTGTAGGAAAGCCAGACAGTCAAAGACCAAATCCAAGTGTTCATCAATTCAGAGTTCTGTGTTCTCCTCTTTTTGGAAAATATTTATTTGGAGGTGAAACAAAAGGAGGAGAGGGAAAAGTGTTGGTCTTTGCAAAGTAAAACTATCACAGAGGAGCCACTGCCGAGCCACTGTTGCCTAAGGTGGAGCAATAGCATATCCAAACGCAGGTTCTGGCTTATCAGTGAGCAGAAGAGACTGAGATAGTCCTTCTGTCAGGACGTGTGAGAGCCAGAGCTTGCTTTGTCCCTATCTTTTTCTCTGCCACCGCCACCAGCACTGTGCCCAGGGGGCTGTGCCATCAGCCAGGCAGGCCTTTAGTGTCTGCATGGAGCAGCCCGCAGCAGAGCCCTGAAGGACCCACAGTGATAGAAAATATTAATTTTCATATTAATTTAGTAGCATCTTTTCAGGGATAAAAGATACACTACTATGATGAATAATATTAACCTTTAATTGAGTAGTATTTCTTTATCCCTGGAAAGCTGTTATTAAATCAGTGACAGATTGTCGATTTGATGGCACCGGAGAATGCTAGATATGTACTAATGTTAATTGAGGGCCAGTGAGGTGCCAGACATGGGTGATTGTACTCAACCTTCCAACAATCTTTGGATTTAGTATTCTGTTAATTAATTAATTAGTTAATCCCAGAGTCAAGCATCTGCTGGATCATGGAGACAAATCAATTGAAGGGCTTAAGTATAATCTACAGGCCTGCCTTTCTGAGAGATTAATTTTATTCCAGATCTGAGATACACATGCAACCTTTGCCTCACTTCAGAAATCACTTGATCCATGTGTTTTAAAAGAGCTTTTATGGTTGGAGAGTCAGCAATCCCCAAACCCTAGCACTCCCTCCTCAGAACTGACCCTGGATGATGCACATTCTGTGCTCAGCATCTAATTAATCATTAGAAAAGAACAAATGTCCCTCAAAGCCTTGAGAGAAGTAAACAAACCTTAAATAATAGATTTATTAGTTTAATTAGTTGATTCTCCCACGTGTTCAAGTGGGAAATAAAGAAGCCAAGTTAAGCTAATTGTGAATGTGTGGGTCACAGATCAAAGGCCAAGATGGTTAATTAATGAAAACGCCCCAAGGACTGGCCGTGCCTGAGTAATATTGCTTCTCTTGGAAGAGGGAGGTGAAGCAGCACCGTGGACAGTGCAGGCCCAGAGTAACCGGGTGGAGGGAGAGTGGGGCTCCTCCCTGGGTCCCTCCTGTAGACACGCAGTGAAGACAGGCTGGTCAGGGGACGTCAGGCCTCACAGGCCAGCTCAGCTGGAGGGGGCTCCAGATACCATCTGGGGAAGCTCCATTATTTCAGCGTGGGAAATGAGAACCAGAGAGGAGCAGCGCGGTCCCAAGGTCACCTCAGGTCTCCACTGCAGAGGCAGACCCACAACCTGGGCCCCAGACCTCACATCCAGGTCTTCCGCTGCTACTTTCTAAGCATTTATTATGCATTAACAGCTCACAGTGTCTTATGGGAGAAAGGAGAGCATTCACTTATTTGTTTGTTTATTTATTTATTTATTTATTTATTTATTTATTTATTCAAGAAGTATTGTATGAGCTCCTACTATGTGTCAGGCACTGTGGATTAAACAGAGAAAATGAAACTTCTTGACATTGTAATATTTATATTATAGTAATGGTGCTTTTGTATTCAATTGAATTTCATCACAAATTTGACTTATTCAAATGCACTTGTGTGTGTGTCTGTGTGTGAGGTGGCAAGGGAGGGGGAGAGAGATTGAGCACCTCTTTCTCCCCAGTTTTGGATGAAAATCCAGGTTTGCATCTCACTAGACAAACTTGTATCACATGCCCTCCTAAGTCACAATCCCTGTCATCAGGTAGATAACTCTTTTGACTGGCTGAGCATGACTGTGTGTCTTTCCCTAGAGGTCTGAGTCCACATAACTGAATGTGGGGGACTTGGGTGCCCCACTAGTCAGAATGCTGCCAGCAGAAGTGGGGAGAATGGATGCTGGACAGACAAGAATAAAAGACAAAAGGCCCGACTTTGGGACACCCCTGGCTCCTTCGTGTAGCTCTGTATCCATTCATGTACTGCTTCAGGAGAGGGTTGTTTCACAGAAATGCATGTCTTTTCTCCACCTGATTGAACTCCGTCTGCATTAGGATCCCCCAGCCTGGTATCTTTTACAGTGACTCATTCCACAAGCAGGGAGGAACTTGGTGCAGTACCTAGCACAATTTAATAGGCATTGAATTAATGATTAAGTGACCTAAGAAATGCCTGTCTTCTAACTCTCTTTAGGATGAACAGTCTGAATTAGCCAGAGGGAACCTCATTTAAAATAATTTACTTTTCCTGTTTTGAGGGACTGTCAAGGTTTTGATATTGGTAACCAAGGAAAATCTCAGCATGCAGCATTTTAACATCCTTATTCTAACTTGTTCCTTGCGAATGATTTATGGAATGCAAGATAAGGTGGTTAAGATCAGTATTTCTTAATTAGACACAGACATTTAAATCCAAGCTTTTCCTCCTACTGTTTCTGCTTCCATATGACATATCTCTCTGGGACTTTCCTCATCCATATGCTAAAAGATAACTTATAAAAGAGGACAAAAAATTAAAAATTAAATGAACGGAGAGATCAGAAAAAGGAAGGTGTAATCATGACTCATACAGCTATAAAATAAACATGCATCAAATACTTCATTTAACTTACTAATCAAAGAGGAAACCAGTAAGGTGTTAAATAGTTTCAATGGAGAATCTAAAGAACAGACACATAAATACAAAATGATGAAATAAATATGCTTAATAAATTCAAAACCAGTAAAATTTGTCAATATCTACAGGGTAATAATCAAGTGAATTGCCACCAGACATGTTGCATTTTTGTGGACAGGAATCATTTTCACTACTATTAATATTCCATGAGTAAAAGGATAGCAAAGTAACTTTAAAAACGAGAATGAATCAGATAACCTGACAACATTTCGTTTTCCACTGAAGATATCCAGTGACATTTTAGTCTATTTCAAAGTATTGCACAATATTTCCTTCTGTAAATGATTGATATAATAGCAATGTTTTTTTCACAGTACTGGTGTGAAGATTAAATTAGTGAAAGCAGGTTAACTGCCTTTGGCTGGCATATAATAAGCTCCCAATAGTTACTCTCCTTGAATATTCTTTTTAACTCAAGCTATGAACAAGGCCTTTTTATGTATTTTTAAAATCACCGTAAACTATAACATGCCAAAGATGACTTAAATATTCACAAGAGTCTCCTAACAAGGACTTATGTAGATAAATGATCACTAAACATCCTGGGGAGTCCGGGGTGGATTTCACATGACGGGACCATGGGATATAGTTCAGAAGTTGGAGAGGGTACTCCTCCTGGGGTGAAATGGCCAGAGCAGATGGGAGCAAGTGGTGGGAACTGAGCGGATATATGAATGGCAGATAGAGTTCACAAGAAATGAAGATTTCTAGGTGCAAAGACTTGTCCAGATATTTAAAGATTGGTAGATTTTTTATTTCTGAAGTTTCCAATTAAGTGAGTTAGTCTGGCCACATTTAATCCACATTCCAGCATGGTGGTGAAAATGGACTGGGGTTCAGGAGCAGATCATGCACTGAGTTTACCCACCTGGTCCAGGAAGATCTTTGAGTTTGCTTGGGTAAGACTGCTGGGCATGAAGAGCGCATGTGTGTTTTCTGTAGTGAAAGATAAAATCAGGAAGCATACTGGGCCGGCTAGTTGGAGGAAAAGGATTCTCTGAACAATAGTCTCCTGAACTCCTCAGTAGACCATCTAACTTATTTAACAGTGGAACAATAGCGAAGATTATCTGTGACTACCTTGTTTATATTAGGGTTCTTCATGATTCACTACAACCGTGGATTCTGTGCCAAGACTGTTACAAAGCAGCAGCGGGCACCAAATACCCTCTAGTATGTCCTAGTATGTATATTCTCTCTTCTAAGAACAGTAACCACCTATCTTTGGCAGCATGTTATAGCAAACTTCTTACCTAACCAAGTGTAAAAGAAAGAATGTTTCAATTGTTCATTGTCATTTACTATTTTATTTAACTGCAACATATTCCCCATGAATGATTTAATACAAAGAGACAGAAAATATGCATATGTTTAGAAATCAAATTATTTAGCTTCAAGGTTCTTATTACAGCTTCATTTCCAGCTGCTCTTCAATTTCCATTTGAATGCCCTGCAAGGTAATTTTAACACCCGAGACAGAGAGGATGCTCTTTCCAAAGTTCACATATGTCAAATGTCTCGTCACTGAGAAAATGTAAACTATTTGTTCAGGCTCCATGGGGAAGGTAACTCAAGAATATTATAAAATTTGGTTTAACTCTGTGTTCAAATATGTGGAAAAATACTATTTAAAATACATCAACTATTTATTGAGTCCCTACTGTGTGCCAGACAATGTGTAACTCAGTGGTGAACAACATAGGCAAAATCCCAGCCTTCATTCAGCTTTGCTTGGGTCAGGGAGATTATCAAAGGCACAGGAAATTAAATGACAGTGTGATCACTGGTATGGTGGGAGGTACAAGATATCCTTGGACATTTTATCAGGGGAACAAACCAGGGTGTCAATGGTTAGGAAGGTTTTCCTTGGAAATCTATTTCTTAGCTGAAGCCTAAGTTCAATTAGAAGTAGGCCAAGCAAAGGAAGTAAAAGATTTTCAAGCAGAACAATAGATATAGTAGATGCTACCCGTGCTCCACCCATATCCCTTTGTGGTAGATTGAACCGTGTACCCCAGTTTGGACATCTTATTGGTCTTGGTCCACATTCTTGTGGATGTGGACCCATTGTAAATAGGATCTCTTGAAGATATTACTTCAGTTAAGGTATTGCCCCACTGAATCAGGTTTGGCTTTAATCCAGATTACTGGGGTCCTTTATAAGCAGACCCAGAGAGGAAAACCATGGGAAGGAGAAGAAAGTCAATATCACTTGGAGGAGGAAGGAGAAGATGCCACTACATTCATTGCCATGTGACAGAGGAACCAAGGACCAGGAATCACCATCAGCCAGCCGCAGAATGCCACAGCCTTTGGGGAGGAGGTGTCGCCTTACTAACATCTTGATTTTGAACTTCTCCTAGCCTCAAAGCCATGCACCAATAAATTCTCATTGTTCAAGCCAACCCACTGTAAGGTGTTGTTTTAGCAGCTGTGGAATTGATACCTTTGAACCTTTCAGGTTGCTCTTGCCAACATCCAACCGGTAGTGCCTGCAGCTCTGTGTCTGGGGGCTCTCCCCTCCTCTCCAGCTGCTCAAAGCTGAAAGGCAGGCCAGGGAGGCAGAAGAATGAACATCCCTGTGCCCCAGAAATCCTCAGTCAATGGATCTACAGGAGTCTGCTTGTCAACCCCTTGATGCTTTGACTCTGGGGTGTCCTCGTGACTCATTTTGGTCTGTGTAATGTGGTGGACATGACAATGTGCTGTTTGTTAGCCCAGGTCTCAAGAGGACATGAATGCTCTGCTTTCCTTCTTGGACTTCAGCCTTCAGAATAAGAATAAGCCAGGACTAGCTTGCTTGAGAAAAGAGATTATGTGGAGCAGAGCCAATCTTCCCAGCTGAAATCATACTAAATCAGCTAACCACAGAATTCCTGCCATCATGTTAGTGAGCTCCACATAACTTTGGAAAGACCATTAATCTAAATCCAGCCAAGACCAGCAGAGCTCTCCAGTTGACCCACAAACTTGTGAACAATAATAAATGGGTATTTTTAAACCACTGAATTTGGGGTTGTTTGTTACACAGCTTTATGGCAACAGCTACCGCATACAAAGCATTTCATGATTTTAATCAGCATTACTGAAAATTTGGTGATTGTGGGGAGTGATTCATTATAGTCTGCAGCCATCTCTCTGTCTTCATGTCCTCCTCTTTCCACCTTCTCCTTTGCCTTCTTGCTGTCCCTATTAAATGACCTCCCTTCCACTCCTTAACCAATAGGAGAACACATTTGTAATACGTATACCTGACAAAAAATTCAAATGCTGAAAAAGCTAAGTATTTGAGAGGCTGAAAATATAATATTTTCAGACCAAAGCAATAGTGTTACCAATATTACAGAGAAATGTTTAACACATGTGAAAGAAATTGTAGTTAACTATCTCAAACAATCTTAACACATGGTTTCCAAATAGCCTTGTCTGTTTATTAAAGCAAACCATCTGGTAGGCATCCCCATAAATAGAATATTGTATAGATTCAAATTAATGTAACTTTTCCTATAAAACTGTTCAATAATCCAGACCATCTTTGCTCCATTGTCCTAAATTAGTGTCTTAATCATTCATTTTTACTAACCTTTAAATGACCACCTTGTTCTCTGTCCTGGTGTTTCTAAAGGAATTGCATTGTGGCTCACTATGAGCTGATAACGTTCTTGTATGTTTATCACCAGTTGGAGCAAATTAAATGGCTACAATTCATCAGTAAACAATGTGTTCATATCCATCCAGAGAAAATCTTAACCTGGACTGAGGAAAAATCCTCTTTCTTTCTTACACTTCACTGCACCTTTCAAACAGTTTTCTCTCTGAATTAGTGCTCATGTTTCTTTTCCTTTTTCAGTTCCTTCCAGATCAAAGGAAAACTCAGCCTCCATTGATTATTAACAATGGGATGGATGGCTGACTCTCCCCTAAAGTTCAGTAACTTTCAATCAGCTGTCCCCAAGTTTCTTCTGGGTGAGTTTATCATCAGGATGGCTGAAATATCTTTGAAAATCAAGAAAGAAGCTGGGAATTACTTCAATGTGGGCACCTTAGAAAGCCCAGGAGTGACATAAGGATAGACCCTTGATACTTCTGTTCCTCAATGAAGAACTGGAATGAGTAGTTCCTAGAGACTTTCTGATTTCACTTTAATTTTTCTTCTCTCTGATGCTACAGATATCCCTGGGGTGACTGGATTGACTGCTGATTTTGTGGGAGAGTCAAGGAGAGATAAGAAATCCCTCCTTGTTCTATGAAGGCTGGAAAATGAAGCTGGAAAATGAAGCTATCAACTAGGATTTTAGATCAGTCATCCCAGAAGTAGAATATTTTAGTTAAAAATAATTGTGCAGAATTCCTTCAAGTAGCACAAACCTGAATTTGTCATTCCCTCCTTCCTATTTCTGTACTTCTTTCAACAAGCACAAATTGTGCCTATTCTATGCCAAATCCTCTGCTGGGCATAGGGGTCAGGGAGATAAACCTGGCACACTTCTGTCCCCCAAGAACCATGGCTTGGGTATTGTGCTCTCTTTCTGACATTGGCTTTCATTGGCTGTTCTCTTAATACATAAGAAATCCATGTTTCTTTTTAAAAACATAGACAATTCAGATTTCAAAGATTTACCCATATTTGGTGTCACTTCTTGTATTACCCTTCCTTATGGGGTGATGGATGATGGTGCATCCCAAACGTTTTGTACTCTGATGTGTCTATGCTTTTGTAAAAGTTGCAGATGTGTCACTTCCATGAAGAGGCTTTAAGAGATGGTGTGTGTTTACCAAATATTTTTTTCTATCTGGCATAGTAAGCATGTTCCCAGGTAGTGGCTACTATTGTACTGAGCCCCAGAAAGTGGACAATGTGAAGTGAAACCACAGCTGACTTTCAATGGGTATCTGATGTGAGTTAGAATTAAATGTTTGTGTTGTGATTCGTTATACAGAATAACCAATATTATTCTGACTGATAAAGTGGATAAACATAAAAAATAATAGATAACCATATTTCTGCCACTGTTATTATTGTCTTATATACTTCTAGAGCCTTCTCTCTCCCCCAACTCTATGCATGACATCACTATGATGTCATATCTATACCTATATATTTCTGTGATTTTGAATGTATCTGGCTGTCTCTCTATCTATATTTCTATTTAATCTATTTATCCATCCATATATATCTATCTAATCTATCACTATCTTATCCACCTAATCTCTCTATCTACCTATTTATCTATCTAATCTATTTCTATCTTTTCTGTCTGTCTGTCTGTCTGTCTATCCATCCATCCCTCTATCCATCCTCTATCTCTGTGTGGGTCAATCTGTGCTACATGGATGTAAATGCCAGTTTAGATGGACCACAGGTGGGTGGATAGATATATAGAAAGATGTGTAGGTAGACAGAGATGTCTTGCTCACTTCTGTATCCTGAGGTCCCATCCACACGCCTCACACCTATTAACCCTCAGTAAAGTCTTACTGAACACACAGATGAATGCTAGGCTCCTCGGGAAGGAGGACGACTTATGCATTCATGTGTGAGCTTGCTCCAGGGACGGGAGAATATCTATGTTCGTCCTTCTTGGTGCCTGGCCTGCTGACCCTGGAAACTTATTTGTAGTTGATGAATATTTATAAAACTGCCACTTTAATTAAAAGGTAAAAGCCCCAAGCTAAATTAATTGAGCTGAAGAAGAAAAACCTCACTTGCTTTCTAGAAGATAACAAATGAGAGGCAGAGGTTGCCTTTGTCTGAAGCCACAGAAAATAATTTAGGAGTTAAACATTTAGAGACGGTGTGCTCCTTGAAAGAATTACTAAACCGACAGTCTTTGAAAACAGCTTCACCACCTTGACTTTCTCGCCTGACTCACCAGGGAATAAGACCAGTTTAAGAAGAAAATCCTCACCAGCCCCCACTAAAGCAGGCTGCTGTTTTGTCAGATGCCACAGAGCAACCCTGTCAGCACCCAGGGGGCCACCTCTGCTTCCATTCAGTGCTCCTGAAACGCACACAGTGCTCCATCCCGTGGCCCCAGAGTGTTAAATCATCATCATCTCACCGTGGAAGACCACATGCACCGACAGCTTACCTCTTCACACCTCTGTTGCTGACGAGACACTAGGTGAGCACTCACAAGGGATTCCTAACCAGGTTATTTTGGGGAGTTCTGTTTTCTCTAACCCATTTTGGATGTTGTGTTGATTGTCTTGCTTTAAGTGTGTCTTGGTGTTGGGAAAGCTGAGTTCTGCAAATGACACTAAAGGAGAGGGGCACAGGCAGTGTCGCTGGGATACATGGAGTATGGGACTCGAGACGTCTGATTTTTGTTTTGTATGGCATAAAACCAGCCCTGGTTTTGGACAGTGAGAAAGGGTAGCAGTAATTGGACACGTGTACCCAGTGATGAAGGGATGTTCTCTCAAATGGGGTCCATTCAAACAGGTACTGCTGTCCTCTGAAGGGATTTTCAACAAAAGCTTTCTTGAACTTCTGCCTTACTCTTTCAGGGCAGTGCAGGCATGAGTGTCGAGTTTCAGGGACAGAGCTCAGCTCCCAGGCCACACTCTGGCTCCAAGGTGGAAGGGATAAAAGAACTGTTTTTCAATCTTTGCTCCAGGCCTAGAGTTCTATAGATGTGTCATGATGGCAGATTCAGGTTGGGTATTTAAGCTGGCTGAGCTCAGTCCTCCATTCTCACTTCAATCAGAATATCTTTGTTTTCAATGGCTTCACATATTGGGGGTTGTGCTGGTTTGGATATATTATGTTCCCCTAAAAGCCATTTTCTTTAATGCAGTCTTATGGGGGCAGATGTATTAGTGTTGATTCGGTTGGAATCTTTTCACTGAGTATTTCCATGGAAATGTGACTATATTATTTAGGGTTCTCTAGGGAAACAGAATCAATGAGAGATATCTATGAATAAAAGATTTATAAAAGTGACTCATGCAACTGTGGGTATGCATGAGTCCAAATTATGTAGGGCAGTCAGCAAACTGGTAACTCCAATGAAAATGTTCGATGAACTCCTCAGGAAATGAATCAGCAACTTCAACGAACTCCTCGGGAAACACTTCGCTGGTCAGCCGAAGAAGAAGTGAAGGTCCTCTCTCTGTCTCCCTTAAAAGTCTTCAACTGATAGATTGAATTAAATCCAGCCAACTGCATTCTCTCATTGTGAAAGACACGCCCTTCATTGAGTCATCTGTCACAGCTGCAGCCAATTGACTGATGAATTAATAAACCAGCTTGTTGGTTTATTAACCAGCCACAGACGTCCTTGCAGCAAGGGTTAGGCCAGTGCTTGCTTGACCAGACAGCTGGTCAAGTTGACACATAAACCTAACCATCACAGTGACTCAATCAGCTTTGGGCAGACCATTTGATTAAATTAGTTCCATCAAATGGGTAGATGTGGACCCCACCCATTCAGGACTGGAGTCTTATAAAAGAGCTCACAAACAGAAGGAGCTCGGAGCAGCTGAGAGGGACATTTTAGAGAGAAGCTAAGAACTGACACTGACTCTGACACTTGGAGATGCTTGGAGACATTTGGAGATGCTAGCCCAGGATTTGCTCCAGAGAAGTTAAGAGAGGACAAAACGCCCCAAGAGAAACATTTTGAAGAATGCAAAGGAGCTGAGAGAGGAGCTGTAATACAACCCGGGATCAGCAGATGCCAGCCATGTGCCTTCCTAGCTAACAGAGGTTTTCCAGATGCCATTGGCTTTCCTTTGGTGCAGGTATACTCATGTTGATGCCTCAATTTGGACATTTTCATGGCCTTCAGACTGTAAATTTGTAACCAACTAAGCCCCCTTTATAAATGCCAATCCATTTCTGATGGCAGCATTAGGAAACCAGAACAAGGTTTCTGCCAGGTAATGTGCTTAACGAAGAACATTTCAGAACCCTTCAAACTCCAATAAGCCAGCATCCTAATGGGGTCACTTCAGAGCCCAGTGGCTGCCAGGCCCATCTTGACAACAGCTTGACTCCTTCCTATGTGCTGCTAACACAGGCATTGGCTGCCTCACCTGAGGGGATCTGTAGAGAATTACAGGTGCAAGAAGGTTGGACTGGGCAATGCAAGTTTCCCGATTGAGCCACTGCCAGGAACCACATGCTCTGAGGACCCTCTTTCAGCTTCCAGAGTGAGGCTTTACATTAGATGTTCTAGTGGAATCCAGGAATAGGTGGACCTATCCTAAACTGCAGCAAGAGAGTATCAGAAAAAGACATTATTCAATAATATGCAAAATAAATTTATAATTCAAAATATAGGTAAGTTTGATGAAGTAAAAGTACCTGGTATTATGAGAGTTTAAGAGACTAGACCTTTTCCTGGTCTTGGATATTAGGGAAGCCTTCCTCGGAAGAAATTTTGGGTTGAAATATGAAGAACTGGTAGAAATATGTTGTGATAGATTAGATTGTTCAAAATTATTCACTTCCCTCTGCCCACGTCCAAAGACTTTTACTTTCCTGCCCCGTTGGCATGAGTCTTGGCCATCCTGCTTTGGCCTCATAAGGAATGTATAGTATGCTTCCCCACAGCATGACATTGTGCCTGAGCACATAACACAATTTTAAGAATGTGGCATTAGTCAAGATGATGCAAGCAGAGGCATAGAATGTGCTTGCATAATTGGGCCTGCCCTACCAACTTGAACCTCTGCCATTTATATTTTAAGAATATATATTAGGCAGCCTCATGGTTCAAGGAGGAAGAGAGACCTACGCAACAAACTGTGACACATCTTTAGCTTGGAACCAAGTCCAGCTAAGTCCATTCTAGATCAGTCTAGTCTCAACTGATCTACATTAGTGTTAGTAATAATAAATGATTGTTGTTTTAATTACTGAGTTTTGTTACACACTATTATTGTGCCAATAGCTGACTGATACACATGTGCTTCCCTTTTTCTCTTACTTGGTGGTGCTGGCCTCACAGAAATGCCAACTGCATCTGAGTGTGAACATCAGTCCTATAGTCTAGACTGGAGCATCTATTGAGCACCTCATGTTGCATCACCAAAGTTGGCACATCCTGAGTCTGGTGTTTGAGCTGTGCCACCCAAACATCAAACACCAAACACCAAGCTTAAAAGGCAGAAGTGGACATCCTCAATAGCTTTGAAAATGGGCTATTAACTACTCATTTCTCCATAGAGCAAAACCAAATTGAATGACTGACCTCCTAAATTTACTGAAGGGGAAAATATCTTTCTTTTCCCTTACTTGGTCACAGGAGTAAACAAGACAAACCAACTCTGTGAACACATGGCGTTTCATGTTCCGGCTTAAAGCAAAGCACTGCTTTGCTGCGTTGGTTGCCTAGGCCCCCACAGCACACACTGAGATAACCCTTTGTGAACTGCAGACCACTTTCTTGGGCTCTGTGGGCTGGTAGTTTGCTCAGAATTGTTCTCATGATTCAACAATTGCTACTCAAGCTTATTGAACAAGTAAAGACAATAGCATATTAGTGACTGAACCTGGATTCAAACACAGGGCTGGTTTTCCCTCAAAGCCGGTGTTTTAACTACGCCATTAGACACCTCTCAGGTGGTCCTAGTTAAGATTCAAAATAAGGAAACCTATGATTGGAAGTTTTGTTTATTTGTTTGAGTGGCTAACACCTTACGATAGGAATGGTGGGCTAATTAAAGTAGAAATTAGACCTAATTATAAATCTGAATGACAGGTTCTTATGAAATATTTTTTTGTCTCTGCAAATATTTCAACTGTAAGTGAAGGCTGTTGTGTAAAAATAACAGAAGTTATAAATTTTGCTGGAATGTTTTGGCTAGAAAAGTTCCTGAAGGCCTGCCTTAGAGAATGCTATTTGGGTAATTACTCAGTATTTACACTAAAAAGCTGTTTTCAAGCTATCGCCAGAAGACACTTCATGCTAGAAATGTTTTTAATGATTCTTCGTCTTATTTCCTCGTCCTCATAGCACAAGGTCCCCTCGGTTCTGGTTGCTGAGAATTCCACCTCCTGGGTCCTAACAAGACAAGGGCACTTGTCATGCAGATGCTCCTCTTTTCCCTCATGCACCACAGCTCTGAGAGGGCAAAATGACCTCAGTCTCTGGGATGTCCTGTGCCTGTTTACCGTTCAAGGCGGCGGGTCTTCTAGAGCGTCATGAACTGAGGAAGGCAAAGTCATCCTCATTCTGATACCCCCTTTGCTGTACAACATCCCAGACCCCCTCTGTGCAGCATCTTGTTGTGGGGGTGTCTGGCCGGGGTGGGGGATGGGGACCAGTTTCAAGGGCATCCAGGGCACTCCGGCTTTCCTCATGGGGGTGGCAACTGCCCCCACTGGGGAGGCCTCATTTCACATTTCAGTGAACAAAGCCCCGCATTTTGCATTTCAATTATTTATCTTTATCGATTTTGTGACTTCATATTAATCTGAAAATTTGCCCTTTTGTTGCAACATGAGAGGATAATTAGGAAGTACTAAACAAAAGGAGTGAATCATCAAAATATTTTTAATTAAATATTACCAGGTAGAGAAACTTCAGAGGATTTCCATTATTCAGGGATACAAATGGTCAGAGATTTCAATTATGTCTAACAATGTCTCTTCCTTCAGAGATTAAAAGCACTGTTGAAATAAAATGGAATTTAACCTATTGATTTTGTAAAAGTTATATCCAGTTATTTTGAAAAAGTTACATCCAGGTTTTTTTAAAAAGTTACATACAATTATTTTGATGGTTACACCCAGTTATTGTAACTAATAGAAGTTTATCGCTGACAAAATTAAAAGTATTAAAGACTAAATCTTATAGGTAAGAAAACCTAATGATGGTGGAGATATATAATTGCTTCAAATGTCAATGGAGAAAAAATAATTAAAAACTGAATGACAAGATTAGTGGAAACATATGTCCACACAAAAACCTGTACATGAATGTTCCTAGCAGCATTATTCATAATAGACCAAAAGTGGAAACACCCAAAGTCCACCAACTGATAAATCAGAAACAAAATATGATGTATTTGTACAACAGAATATTATTCAGCCATCAAAAAGAATGAAGCACTGATACATGCCACAACATGGATAAAACTTGAAAAGATCATGCTAAGTACAGGATGCGGCAAAGAACCACTTATTCTATTGGTACTATTTGTATTAAATGTCCGAATAGGTAAGCCTGTAGAAAGAGAAAGTAGAGTAGGGGCTGGGAGAGTTGGGGAGAAATGGAGAGTGACTGCTAATGAGTATAGGGTCACTATGGGAGGTGATGGAAATTTTCCAAAATCAGATTGTAGTCTTGGTTGCCTAACTTTGTAAATATACTAAAAATCATAGAACTGTGCACTTTAAATGAGTGAATTGTATGGTATGTGAATTATTTCTCAAAGCCACTGAAAATTGAATGGAAGATATTTCAGTCATCATCCCCATTAGCACCATTAATAACTTCAGAAAAATTCATTTCCCTTATTTATTTTTTAATAAAACAAAATCCCATGTATCTCTCTTTGCATATTCATAATTAAATAATTTCCTACTAGTGTAATTGGTACTGTCTTCATATATTTTAGTTACACACACACATATTTAATTTATCTGCTTGGCAAGCATTCATTCTCATGTTGGAAAAGTTGTTGAGTGATATATTTCATATTTCAGTGAAGTCTTTGTTATCCAAAAGACCAGAGAATAATACTTGTTGCCTAGTCTCTTATTTCTATGACTTTGATACCCACCATCAAAATGGGCCCACTTATTCATGGGTTATAAATAAAGAGGACAGATTGCAAGGAGCGCAAATGCCATAGCCTCAGTAAGTTGTTTCCACATTCAAAGACCAGCCACTCCTGAAAATGACCCAGCCATTTGTAAACTTGTCAAGGATTAAGAACAACTTGATTCTGAGCTTTACAACAAAATTGAGAATTTACTACTACTACTAAGAGCCAACACTTTTATAGCTCTTAGAATAAATCATAAGCAGTTGTACAATTGCTCATTTAGTTCTAAAATAACTTTATTAGTTTGATTCTATTATTATTCCCAGATAAATGGGGATAATTTAGTTTAAGATAATTTTTGAAAATTAAAAGTATTAATTGTAATTACCTTATTAACTTGATGAAAATATTTTGGGATAAATTTCATTGTTTCTAACATTCTGCTCATTGACTCAGTTAAACTTGTGATTGCATCATTTTTTAAATCAATAAAATTGCTTTTAGGGCACAAGTGGTGATATGGACTGTAGCACACTAATATTTAAATTTTATCAATTAAAATAAAAGATTTGGTTTTATGTGTGGCCTGCATTTTAATACACACGTATATGTTCACGAATGTATATCAGCACATGTTTGAACACACATTCTACTTTTGGCCCATCTGCTTGTTCAATCCAGTAAGAATTTGTGTTTGTACCTTCAATTGGGATATTTTCCGTCGACTAGTCTTTCCTCTTAAGACCTCTTATCTAACAATCTTCCTCACAGGATGACTACTTAAAGCTAACCATAATTCTTTGCCCATCTACTGATTCTGGCAGCTCTTTCTTCTATCAGTATTCATTCTACGTGCTTACCTTGAGCTTGTTACTGTGATTTCCCAAGTATTTGGCACTGGAAGGGCACATTACTCCTTTTTAACTTTATAAAAAAATTAAAAAAACAGATAATAAAAAAACATTTCAAACAAAACCAAAACAAAGGAATAAGAAAAAACAAGTAACCTAAAATAACTACATTACTTCCAATATGTTCCTACTCTACCCCAAGAAAATATGCAGGCTATAACCCAACAAAGGAATAAGAAAAACAGATAACCTAAGGTAACTACATTTCTGTGAACTTGTTCCTACTGTATCCACCAGAAATTAACAAACCATAGTCATTCCTGAAGATTCCCAGCACGTTAAATTTACCCATGATAACTTATCTGTTCTTACTAGTTTATTGTTCCCCCTTCACTAATTGCTATCTATTGCTTGGTCCCCCACATTCTACACTATAAACCATTTATTTTACATTTTTCAGTGTTCACATTAGTGGTAAAATATAATATTTCTCTTTTTGTGCTTGGCTTATTTCGCTCAGCATTATGTCTTCAGAGTTCATCCACGTTGTTATATGTTTCACAACATCGTTCCTTCTTACTGCCTTATAGTATTCCACCGTGTATATATACCACACTTTATTTATCCACTTATCTGTTGAAGGACATTTGGGTTGTTTCCATCTCTTGGCAATTGTGAATGCTGCTGCTATGAACATTGGCTTGCAGATATCTGTTTGTGTCCCTGCTTTCAGATCTTCTGGGTGTATACCAAGAAGTGCAATTGCTGGATCGAAGGGTAACTCTATCTAGTTTTTCTAAGGAACTGCCATACTGCCTTCCAGAGTGGCTGAACCATTATACAGTCCCACCAACAATGAATAAGAGTTACAATTTCTCCACACCCCCTCCAGCATTTGTAGTTTCCTGTCTAATGGCAGCCATTGTAATTGGTGTGAGATGGTATCTCCTTGTGGTCTTAATTTGCATCTCTCTAATAGCTAGTGAAGCTGAACATTTTTCCGTGTGTTTTTTGGCCATTTGTATTTCCACTTCAGAGAACTGTCTTTTGATATCTTTTGCCCATTTTATAATTGGGCTGTTGTACTCTGGTCATTGAGTTGTAGGATTTCTTCATATATGCAAGATATCAGTCTTTTGTCAGATACATGGTTTCCAAATATTTTTTCCCATTGAGTTGGCTGCCTCTTCACCTTTTTGACAAACTCCTTTGAGGTACAGAAACTTCTAAGTTTGAGGAGTTCCCATTTATCTATTTTTTCTTTTGTTACTTGTGCTTTGGGTGTAAGGTCTAGGAAGTGTCCGCCTAATACAAGGTCTCGAAGATGTTTCCCTGAATTATCTTCTAGGAGTTTTATGGTACTGTTTCTTATGTTGAGGTCTTTATAATCCATTTTGAGTTAATTTTTGTGTAGGGTGTGAGGTAGGTGTCCCCTTTCATTCTTTTGGATATGGATATCCAACTCTCCCAGCCCCATTTGTTAAAAGACTGTTATGTCCCAGTTCATTGGCTTTGGGAGCCTTATCAAAGATCAGTCAACTGTAGATCTGGGGGTCTATCTCCAAATTCTCAATTCGATTCCATTGATCAATATGTCTATCTTTATGCCAGTACTGTGGTGTTTTGTCTACTGTGGCTTTATAATAAGCTTCAAAGTCAAGGAGTGTAAGTCCTCCCACTTGCTTTTTCTTTTTTAGAATTTTTTTAGCAATTCGAGGCATCTCCCTTTTCCAAATAAATTTGATAACTAGCTTTTCCAAGTCTGCGAAGTAGTTGTTGGAATTTTGGTAGGGATTGCATTAAATCTGTAGATGAGTTTGGGTAGAATTGACATCTTAATGACATTTAGCTTTCCTATCCATGAACATGGAATATTTTTCCATCTTTTTAGGTCCCTTTCTATTTCTTTTAGTAAAGTTATGTAGTTTTCTTTGTATAGGTCTTTTACTTCTTTGGTTAAGTTTATTCCCAGGTACTTGATTTTTTTAGTTGCTTTTGAAAACGGTATCTTTTTCTTGAGTGTCTCTTCAGTTCAGTCATTTCTAGTGTATAGGAACATTACTGACTTATGTGCATTAATCATGTTTCCTGCTACTTTGCTAAATTTGTTTAATAGCTATAGTACTTGTGTTGTCGATTTCTCAGGGTTTTCCAGATATAAGATCATAACATCTATAAATAATGACAGTTTTACTTCTTCCTTTCCTGTTTGGATGCCTTTTATTTCTTTGTCTTGCTGGATTGCCCTGGCTAGCACTTCTAGCACAATATTGAACATCAGTGGTGACAGCGGGCATCCTTGTCTTGTTCCTGATCTTAGAGGGAAGGCTTTCAGTCTCTCGCCATTGAGTACTATGCTGGCTGTGGGTTTTTCATATATGCTCTATATCATATTAAGGAAGTTTCCTTCAATTCCTACATTTTGAAGTGTTTTGTTTTTTTTAATCAAGAAAGGATGTTGGATTTTGTTGAATGCTTTTTCAGCATCTATTGAGATGATCATTTGATTTTCCTCTTTTGATTTGTTAATGTGTTGTAATACATTGATTTTCTTATGTTGAGCCATCCTTGCATGGCTGGGATGAACCCCACTTGGTAATGGTGTATGATTTTTTTAATGTGTCTTTGGATTCAATTTGCAGGTATTTTGTTGGGAATTTCTGCATCTATATTCATTAGGGAGATTGGCCTGTAGTTTTCCTTTCTTATAGCATCTTTACCTGGTTTGGTTATTAGAGTGATATTAGCTTCATAAAATGTGTTAGGTAATATTCCATTTTCTTCAATGTTTTGAAAGAGTTTAGGTAAGATAGGTGTCAGTTCTTTTTGTAAGGTTTTGTAGAATTCCCCTGTGAAGCCATCTGGCCCTGGGCATTTATTTGTGGGAAGCTTTCTGATGACTGATTGGATCTCTTTGCTTGTGATGGGTTGATTGAGGTCTTCTATTTCTTCTCTCATCAGTCTGGGTTGTTCATGTGTTTCCAGGAAATTGTCCGTTTCTTCTACATTATCTAGTTTGTTGGCATACAGTTGTTCATAGTATCCTCATAATTTTTTTAATTTCTTTGGGATCTGCAGTAATGTCACCTCTCTCATTTATTATTTTGTTTATTTTGGTCTTCTCTCTTTTTAATTTTGTCAGTCTAGTTAGGGGCTTGTCAATCTTGTTGATCTTCTCAAAGAACCAACTTTTGATGTTATTTATTCTCCCTATTGTTTTTTTGTTCTCTCTGTCATTTATTTCTGTTTTAATCCTTATTACTTCTTTTCTTCTACTTGGTTTAGGATTTGTTTGCTGTTCATTTTCTAGTTTCTTCAGTTGCTTCATTAGTTCTTTGATTGTGGCTATCTTCCTTTTTATGTATATGCATTTAGAGCTCTAAATTTTCCCCTCAGTACTGCTTTTGCTGCATCCCATAGGTTTTGATATGTTGTGTTCTCATTTTCATTCATCTTTATATATTTAGCAATTTCTATTCCTATTTGTTCTTTAATGTATTGATTGTTAAGGAGTGTGTTGTTTAACCTCCAGGTAATTGTGAATTTTCAAAGTCTCTGATGGTTATTGACTTCTGATTCTATTCCATTGTGCTCAGAGAATGTGCTTTGAATAATTTCATTTTTTTTAAATTTATCGAGGCTTGTTTTATGGCCCAGCATATAATCTATTCTGGAGAAAGTTCCATGAGCAGTAGAGAAGAATGTGTATCCTGGTGATTTGGGTTGTAATATTCTATATATGTCTGTTAATTCAAATTCATTTATCAGATTGTTTAGGTTTTCAATTTCCTTATTGGTCTGTCTGGTTGATCTATCTATAGGAGTGAGTGATGCATTAAAGCCTCCCACAATTATTGTGGAAACATCTATTGTTTCCTTTAGTTTTGCCAGTGTTTGTCTCATGTATTTTTGGGGTACCTTGATTGGGTGCATAAACATTTACGATGGTTTTTCCTTTGTGTTGAATTGCCCCTTTTATTAGTTTGTAGTGTGTTCTTTGTGTCTCATAACATCCTTGCATTTAAAGTCTATTTTATGTGAGATTAATATTACTACCCCTGCTTTCTTTTGGCTGTAGCTTGCAATGAAGTATTTTTTCCAGCCTTTCACTTTCAATTTCTTTGTATCCCTGTGTCTAAGATGAGTCTCTTGTATGCAACATATTGATGGTTCATATTTTTTAATCCATTCTGCCAATCTTTATTTTTTAATTCGGGAGTTTATTCAGTTTACATTCAATTTTATTACTGTGAAGTTGATTCTTGAATCAGCCAATCCTATCCTTTGGTTTATGTTTGTCACATATATTTTTCCCCTCTCTCTCTTAATGTCCTTTAACATACCCTGACTGAATCTCTATAGTTCTGAACCTTTCTCCATACCTCTCTCTCCTTTCTTTGTTTCTTTGTTAGTAGGACTCCCTTTAATATGTCAAGTAGGGCAGGTCTCTTGTTAGCAAATTATGTCAGCATTTGTTTGTCTGTGAGAAGTTTAAGCTCTCCCTCAAATTTGAAGGAGAGCTTTGCTGGATAAAGAATTCTTGGTTGGCAATTTTTCTCTTTCAGAATTTTAAATATGTCATGCCACTGCCTTCTCACTTCCCTGGTGGCCTTGAGTAGCCGCTGCTTAGTCTTATGCTGTTTCCCTTGTAAGTAGTGAACTGATTCTCTTTTGCTGCTTTCAGAATTTGCTCCTTCTCTTCAGCATTTAACAATCTGATCAGAACATGTCTTGGAGTGGGTTTATTTGGATTTATTCTGTTTGAAGTTCATTGGGCATCTATGATTTGTGTATTTATGTTGTTTAGAAGGTTTCAGAAGGTTTCCCCAACAATTTCTTTGAATACTCTTCCTAGACTTTTAACATTCTCTTCCCCTTTTGGAACACCAGTGTTTCTTATATTTGTATACTTTATGTTGTCCATCATATCCCTGAGATCCATTTCAATTTTTTTAATTTTTTTCCATATTCTTTCTTTTGTTGTTTCAATTTCCATTCTGTCCTCTTGAAGCACACTGATTCCCTGCTCAGCTTCCTCTAATCTAGTACTGTGAATATCCAGAATCTTTTTAATTTGATTGACAGTTTATTTTTGTAAGATTGTCTATTTTTATTTACTCTTCCAAATTCTTCTTTATGCTCTTCTATGTTCTTCTTCATGTCCTTTATATCCTGTGCCATGATCTTGTTGTTTGTCATTAATTCTTTGATTAATTGCTCCAAGTATGGGGTCTCCTCTGATCTTTTGATTTGGGTGTTTGGGTTTGGGTTATCCATATCTTCTGATTTCTTCATATGCTTTAAAATGTTCTGTTGTTTTTCACCTCTTGGCATTTGCTTATCTTGATAGGGTTCTTTTAGGACATGCAGACTTATTTGAACAATTATCTCTAATTTGTCAGAGCTACAGCTTGGTGGAATGTACTTTCTCTGACTAACCAGCAGGTGGCATCTGCAAGCCGCCTGTTCTCTTAAGCCAGTTCTCCCCAACTTTCTCTTTGTGGTGAGTGAGGGTCTGAATCTTGTAGGGGTTCAATTGGTGCACCAAATTTCCTTGCAGCTGCCCGCCCTGAATATGGGGTGTGTGTCTGAGCGGTTAGGAAGGGAGGGCAGCTTTAATAATCAAACCTCCCAGGTGTTCCTGGGGAAGTAAAGCTGCTGCAGGAGTCTAGACCTTTCGTTCAGTCTCCCCACAGTCTGTCTCTGCCACAGACCCACAAGTCCCTGGTATTGGTGTATGGTACTTGGGACTTCCGTGCGGATCCCTCTTCCAAACCATGCCCTCCTAGGTCCTCCACTGAGGGAAGGCTGCACTACATGACAGGCGAGCACAGTCCCTCAGGGAAGCTCTGGGTCACTGTGCCATGCAGGGGCATTCCCAGCCTGCTGAAAAGATGGCTTTATGGGGCCTGGTAATTTCCCCTTTTCGTGGACCTCCGCCTTCCTAGTTCCAGGACAGTTAGCTGCAGGTGTGCGAAAGGCTATCATCTATGCCAGATACTGAGGTGTGCGCATGGGTTATGGGAAGCACTTCTCACCATGCTGGACTGTGCTGCTCTTGCTGCCATATCTGCAGCTGCTTTTAGGTTTTTAAACTAATCCATCTCCAAACGCCAACCTCTGGTTTCTCCTGACCACAGTCTTGCTGCCGGTTCTCTAGCAGGCTCACTCACTCGTTTCAGAACACAGACTCTCAGTTTTACCAAGTGCATGGTCCCTGTGGATTTAGCAGACCTTGTCCTGCCGGTGCATCGCTGGAACTGGTATTCTGGAGCACTTTCTGTCTTTTATCTAGTATTTTTCATAGAGATATTTTTGCCCTGTCTCTCCTAATCTGCCGTCTTCCTCCAGCCCCACATTACTCCTTATATTATTTGATGAAAAAACATAACATGTATGAAATGCCTCACCCTGTGTCTGACTCACACTAGGTGCTCAACTTCTTTTCTCTTTCTATATTTGCTTGTAAGTTCCACTGCATGCTTTAGGTGACTAAATATTTCAATAACCTTATGAGGTATGTTCTGATCTTATCCCAATTTCATAGATAAGGAGATGAGGCTCAGAGTAATTATCTCCAGGACATAGCACTACTGAATTCAGAAACAAGAATTCAAACCCGGAAGTGTCTGTCGCCAAAGCCCAAACTTAACTACTAAGCTTTATTTTCATCCCTTCAGCTAACACATTTAGTGCTTGTGGCAGGTTCTCTTGGCTGCATGCTCAACTCTCATTCCATCTTGTCTACATTTCTGGGAGAGATATTCTCCCAATATAGAGACTGAGAATGTCGGATGCTTGTTTTCCCAGCCCCCCTGTTGCCAGAGCTTTAGGTAGATGACCCAGTCATGACCAGTGAGATTGGAGGAGACCTTTTCAGAGATTCTGGGGATTTCTCTTTCTTCTGTGATAATGAGATACACAAAAGGAGCAGTCTTTCTCCATCCACTACCTTCCTAATTTTTGCCATTGTTGTGTGAATATGCGATGATAAAACTACAGAAGTCTTTGCAGTCAGACTTGGCTAAGTAATGCTGCAGTAGCAAATGCCCTTCTAATCTCAGTGGCTTGAAATGGCTCCCCCCACTGCAGTTACACTGAATGTCTGTGGCAGACTGGCTAGGTGATCTGCTCATCAGTGTCACTCATTTGTAGCCTGCTTTAGTAGCACCATCTCAAATGCTAGTTTCTTTTTATGCCAGTGGGCAGAGAGAAACCTGGAAGGTTTGAAACTAGCAAATAAATGTAGCTGGCATACATCTCTTCTGTCCAAAAGTCAAATTAGGAATAATTAGTCACATGTCCCATCCAACGACAAAGGCATCATGATGTACCATTCTGCCTTGCACTGGTGGAAATATTTTACAATTACCGTAATGTCAGTTTGGTCAAGCAGGTTGATATTCTCAGCTGGATTCTTTTGGACTTCTATATTGTGACTGATTTTCTGTGTACTTGTACTACTGATTACTGACAAAAGAGTATTGAAATTTCCAACTATATTTATGGATTTGTCTAATTCTCCTTTCAGTTCTGTCAATGTTTACTTCACGTATTTGGAAACTTTGGTTGTATATAAACACATTTAGGATTTTTAAGTCTTTTTGGAGAACTGATCCGTTTACCATTATGAAATTTCACCTTTTATCCCTTATAAACACCTTGTTCTGACTACTAGTTTTCTGATATTATTGTAGCCACTCAGCTTTCCTTTGATTATTGTGTGCCAGGTGTATTTTTTTCTTTCTGTTTTACTTGTAACTTGTGTAGGTGTTTATATTTACATTACTGAAGGCTCCAAAGAGAATCTGCTTCCCTAGAAGGGCCAAGCTTTGGTTCTAACTTGGGCTCAGCTGGTAATTCTGTGAGAGGTGTTATAAATTATAAATAAAACAGAAAATTTTAAAAATTGGTAAGAATGTTTGGAAGATAAAACAAAGAAAATCTTCGTAGTGTTTATTCTTCAGGCATTTATACACACACATTCACATACATGCAGTAACATAACCCTTTGGAAATCTGCTGTTTTGATTTTCCTGATCAAGATCTTAATTTTCTGGGTATTTTGCATTTTATTCCTAGTAGTTTTTAGATCTCTTACCAAAACTTCATGAATTATTTATTCTTTAAAATTCAGCAACATGCCCTTATTAATAGTATATGTTAGTTTTCATTTTTCTTCCTCCAGCCTATTACTTTCCCTTGATATTTTGAACTCAGAAGAGCTGAGCATCATCTGCAGACTTAAAGATTTCATTGACAAAAATCCCTCCTCCAGATCATTTATTATAAAATATTAAAGAACACTACTCTCGAGCCATGTCTGTTTACAATCCATTATCCAGAGACAATCCTTTTGCTTCCTGTTAAAAATGAAATATCTCCAGCTGGCAAAATGTTGTTCCCGATCCCAAGAGAATTAATGGATTAAGCGTGTTTGCATGCCAGTCATTGTCATGCATTTTCTACGTATCTGTTTTTCTGGCATAAACAAACAATTTTCTTGTGATATTTAATAAAAGCAAACATCACTTCATTAGTGTCTTTTCACAACGGTGCCATCTGCCCATCAGTCAATATGACAAGCTCAGCCAGCCTAATGGAGAGTTCTGAGGGCCTTTTCTTGTGCTGAGGTAGTCAAAGGCCTGGACATGCGAGCACCATGGAGACACACTTTATAACATTTTCTCTGGTGACTGAATATATTTTAAGGGCACATTTTTGCTTGGCTAAGATTTCAGACCTGATTTCCTTGATGCGAATAAGTCATAAGTAATTACAACCTAATTATGACCTTTTAACAGAGACTAAACACCCACTCTGGGTAGGGTATAATGTTAGACACATTATATTATTCCCGTAAAGCATTATGGCAGCATCGATGGATCGATGGATAGCAGTCACTCCCATCTTACAGGTGAGGACCTGGAGATTCAGGGAGTTGGAAGCTTATCACACAGAAAGTCAAAGAGCTGGGATTGGAGCATAGGTCATTGTGACGATGAGAACTTTTCTTTCTCCCATGCTTGTCTTGCCCCATCATGGCCACCACCTAAGCCCTTGGGAAACTGTGGGACTCATGGGTGCTGTATAAAGCACAGGATAGAGCAGTGAAGAGCACAGATTTTAGACCCATGTTGATGCTAGCAAACATCCAGCTTGGCGATGTTAGGCAAGTCACTTAAATTGTCTGATCCTTGGCTTACCATCTGAAAAATGGAAATAGAAATCAATAGCCAAAAACAAACCTCAGAGTATTTACAAAAGAAATACATGGATGATATTTTCAGCATGTAGCAAGGGTTCAATTAAATGATGCCTAAGGCCTATGTGTAAAATTCATTCAACATGCCATCAAACAGGTGGGATCAGGGCTCAGCGATAGGAACCACTTCCCAACCATTGTGTTAAACAGTAGAAAAGCATTGCAGCTGCTTCACTATGGTACTACCAAGGCCAGTTCTGCTAACCAGTTAGTACCATTTAGTCCTAAGGGTGGATCTAAGAGGATGTGGTCAGGATTCTCTTCTGCCTGCAGTCCCCAAGAAGAGAACATGCTGATCCCGATGTCCTCTGACCTTATTGGAGGGCTGTGGGGAAAACTTCTTCATGTAGGAAGAGCTACAGAAATATTAACTCAATGAAAGAATGAATGAATGGAGGATACAAAAAGCATGCTACCGAATATCAAATTCAGAAGCTCATGATAATTGCTGTATTTTTGGCCATACAATAAAGAGGAGAAAATCTGTCTAACCATTACTTAGTGTTTATTGGGGAAATTTTTGTATTTGGAAGAGAACTCTGACAGTGTAGAACGAAATCTAGGATTCTGCTGCTGCAACAGTGAAGGACTTATTCTGTGGGAGACAGAGGGGTTCAAGATGTGTATGCACATCCATGCAGTGGGATGCTATTTCTGTAAAATGTACATATTTTATCCTCTCTTTCATTTTATGCTGTGATGCTTTCCTCCTTTGGCATGTAACTCATTGTGTCTATACCTCAGGTAAGGGAAAGTCAGAAGAAAGTGAGAACTTAAAAAATCTTTTCTTTTTTTGTTTCCAAAGTCTTGGTGCTAGGATTGGATAGATGGATGAGAGGTTGTGGGCAGCTTCGGTGCAGTTGATTTGAGAAAATCAGATTTAAAGAGCAAGGCTCTGTGCACACAGTTAGCCACCCACACTTTTAAAAGATGCGGATGATTCAAAGAGCAGGAGGAGGCACATGCACAGACATAGTCACACACTGGGTGCCAGCCCAAGGGGAAGTTAAGGCCTGTAGTGGGGATCCCTGAGAAGTGAGAGCTCATAGTGTAGAAGGGGCACTTCCCAAATCTGGGTTCATTGCTCGGCATGGCCAGTAGAAGTCACACTGAACCAGGCTGAGGAGGAAAAGAGGGATTATTTATGCCACCCGGAGGACAGGGGAAGATTTCCCAAATGAACTTCCCAGAAGTGATTGTTCAGTTGGCTTTTATACCCATCAGAGAGAGAGACAGATACTCATCTTAGTTAACAGGTAACAGAGGTTTGGAGAATTTCAGTAGTTTACCCTACTTCCTTCAGGACTTACATCCTGTAACACCTGAGAAAGGTGCCTCCCAGTCTAGGGAGATAGAAGAAAAGCTTTACATATCTAGGGGGTTTGGGGCAATAGATTAAAGCTTAATTTAGGTCTGGGTGCAGACGTTAGATACTGCTGCAGACTTTATATTTACATATTGCTCCTTTATGAGACTAAGAGCTCTCATTGTAGCCTGCTGCCAGCTTTAAAGGTTGCATTTTAAGGCTACTTCATAATTTCCAGCTTGCTTACAGTTTTAAGATTATATTTAAAAAGTCACTGTTACATGTGATTGTGAAGACCTTGTGGATCACACCCCCTTTATCTAGTGTATGGATGAGTAGAAAAATGGGGATAAAAACTAAAGGACAAATGGGGTGGGATGGGGGGATGATTTGGGTGTTCTTTTTTCACTTTTATTTTTTATTCTTGTTCTGGTTCTTTCTGATGTAAGGAAAATGTTCAGAGATAGATTGTGGTGATGAACGCATAACTATGTTATCATACTGTGGACAGTGGATTGTATACCATGGATGATTGTATGGTGTGTGAATGTATTTCAATAAAACTGAATTTAATTAAAAAAAAAATTCACTGTTACAATAGCCCTGCCATTCTTGGCAGTCAGCCTTATGGGGAAAAGTGCAGAGCCCACATATGGAGTGTCTGAATGTTGACATTTCACAGTAAAGCCCCCATCTCCTGGGTAAGTCTTGGGGAGATGGTAAAACCCTCCTGGAGAGATGGCTGCACAGACATAGGGGAAAATCATGGTTGACTGCTGAGCAGGACATGACCCTGTGCTCTGGAGGGGCCTTTGTTAGCAAGAGGGCAGGACCTGAAGAACCTGGAACCCAGCAGTAGATGGGAAAATAGCAGCTGTGCGGCCATCAGCCCAAGGCTCCTCCCACTGAATGCTTGGTAACAAATGAGCCCCTCTTTCCTGGAATTGAGGGAAATGGATGAATCCCCAAAGTGGCTGGGCTGAGATCATTTTCTCCCTTTAGTTCACTCTAAGTGGAGATGAATTCAGTTATAGAAATGAAAGGAGGTCAGAGCTGTTCATGGCCTGAAATTTTTTCACATTTCTCTTGTAAGTTCGTTAGGGTTTGTGTGCATGCATATTTCTCTCTCTCTCTCTCTCTCAATAGAAATTAAGGGTCTAACAACTGGCAGTGTGAAGCTTACATTCATAAAGTAAGAATAAAGTTAGTATTCATGTCCCTGCAACACTCTGTTTTAACATGGCACAAAATAAGAGTCAGAGACGCCATCCTTCTGCCTTCAGTATTGCCAGTGCTGAGCCTGATCAAACCCAGTAATGCTCCAGATGCTGGGAACAATCAATGGCAAAGCAGGAAGATAATTGAATGTGTGTGTCAATGGCAGCCTAATTCATCTGTCAAGTCAATTAAGGTCTTAGAAATCTCTGATTGGAATGCCTGCGTTAAGTGTGATAGACAAAGGCAACATGCCGCACGTTTCTAACAGGAAGGCATCACGTTGAGTGAGTTGTGGGAACACCTGTTAATGGTTTCCTTAGGCTGGTCTTGGTACCTCATATCTCAGCCCATCCCTTCCCACCTAGAGGCAGCTGAAGGGCTTGATTTTCTGAACTGCTAGATGCAGTAGGAAGAAACCATGACAGGTTAGCCCTGCTACACTGCTGTTTCCTTAAAATAGAGTGATGGGATGGGTCACTTGCAGATGATCTTTGTGCAAATGAAAGGAAATAGATGGCGGGACCCCTCTATGAGAGCCTGTGGATGAGAAGTGAAAGGAGGCCTGGAAGACTCACCTTTCCTGGAGGTTCTAAAGGAAAAAAAAATCCAGAATTCTAAAGATTTGGAGGGGCAAATTCATTTAGAACAATTGTCACACTGTGATTGTCAGAATGGTAAGGGCACACTCAAATTAGGGTTATCTGTGATGCATATTGGCATATTCGTGGCATTAAAAAGAGAAAGTTTTGCATTATAGAGACTTATTTAATGCACATGCTCAGTTTTATGCCTTATGTAATAATTATTTTTAAAATGAACTTTATCTTGAGTAATTTACAGTACTACTTATCAATATGAATAACTGTGAGTGATTTTAGGTTAAAAAAATCTGAGCTCAGTGACAAGTAAAACAGCAGGCACATTCATGTGTGTAAGCGGATAAGTGGAAGAGGCAGGCTGTGGACCAACTTGGTTAGCAAATATTCAATGCCATGACCATGGCGACTTGATCTACTCAACCGTCCACCCCAAGTCAATTGACTTATTCGCAAGCAGTGATGGAGAGAATTAAACAAGATTCTTTCTCAAAAACCATATTCCCCAAGCCCCTGGACTTTTGGTGGAAGAGACCAGCCATTTGTTCTCTCAAAACTGCCAGTGCCCCATAATCTTTACAATGTTTCATGCACAGGGAGCAGGAAATGAAGGGCTGCCCCACAAAAAGCATGGATGCCAGCTCCCCACCTCAAATCCCATTCCCCCGTGGTTTCTCTTCATTCTGTTTTGAAAGTCAGTGGGCACACATGGATTGTCAAAATGCTCTGCAGTGGGCATTTCATTCATTCTTTCAAGAAATATTTGTCAGTCACTAATATATGGAGCTGTTTTCTCAGGCACTGAGGTAGAGGTGAAAAGACACTGACGCCGCCCTCAAGAAGTTTATAGTCTATTGGTGAGAAAGCTGAGAAGGGAGGAAATAATATTAAAATGTGCACATGCTCTATTGAATGTAGAAGCAGAAGTTCATGGAGTCCAGGAAATAGAGCCATAACCTTGAAGGATATTATTGTTAGACAACAGAAGTGCAATATCTGGAGTCAGACATCTGGGTTCATATCTCAGCTCTGCCATTTACCAGCTTTGTAACTTTGGGCAACTTGCTTAACTTTTCTTCACACCAGTTTCCTTATATATAAAATGTATAAAATGGGCATAACAATAGCATTTATTCCATACAGTTGTAGTGTATATTATATATGTACATAAGTAAATATATTATATAAATACTTGTATCTTCAATATAATATAAATTATGTATATAAATTATATATTATACTATGTATGTTTATCTCCAATAAACTATATAGAGGTATTTAAATTTATATAGTCATTTATGTATATTTCTATTTGTATTCACATTTATATTTAGAGAGATATTTACATAGATTATGCATTTATTTATGGAAAATGGAAGTGAAGTGTCTACAACTAGGAATGAGAAACTTACATATATGGAGTGAAAAGAAAGTTAACATCTTAACATTAATGTTTTGTCCTTACAACATTCTATTTTAGAACTACGCAAAATGAGACTATATACTTGCACAAAATATATCATAAAATATTTTTGATTGTATATATATATATACACAATATATATGTACACATACATGTACCCATGTATACACACCCACACATACATATAAATACCTAAATAGCACATCTTAGATGCTTAATCAGCAGTTCTTATTGCCCCAGGGGACACAGGGCTTAGATCTGCCATCTCCGATATGGTGAGAGCGTATAATATCAAGCTCTCTGGATGAGGGTGCATATATATTTTGACTAAATTCATTAGCTGTCATAATGTAAATAATACTGGGACACATTTATAACAAACTGGTTTTGTTAATACTAATTACATAAACAGAATTGGCCCAATCTTCTGAACTAGTGGGAAACTGAAAGTAGAGAAATGCTTCTCAATGGAACAGTTTTTGCAAAGTGCTTCCCAAAGAGCTTGCATTTATCCAAAGAAAACAGGAGTTAATTAAAGTATTGGGAGCACCATGTGCCTGGAGCCCATCCCTAATGTCATGCCGCAGCAGGGGGTCAGGAGCCATGGGGATGTTCACACCTGGTGCAGGGGCCTGTGCGAGAAGGGAGCGTTGACCTGCAGTCAGGGGCTGTGCATCCAGCCTGCACCTCTGTCACCCCCATGTGAAGCCTGCAGGGCAGCATGTGGCCTGCCCTAGTGTCCTGGCTGCTGTGGGTTGCCTTAACAGCAGGAAATGATTGGCTCGGGTTTCACAGGCGAGAGGGCTCGCTTCCTTCTGGGGTGGGTATTTTCTGGCCGAATGGCGATCCTTGGGGTTCATTCTGTCACATGGTGATGTCCTCTCCTTCCCCTTCCAGATTCTGTTGACCTCCAGCTCCTTCTCTGTGTGGTCCTCTCTTCATAAAGCTCCCAGTAATAGGATTAAGGCCCAACCTCATTCAGTTGGGCCACATCTTTACTAAGAATAACATCTTCAAAATAACAGTGGGCTCACATCCCCAGGGAGGGATTACGATTAAGAATGTGGTTTTTTTGGAGGGGGCGGGGGGAGCACATATTCCAGTCTGCCGCAGGTCAGATGTGGGCTGATCAGTCAGGAAGCAGGGTCAGCTTCCATGTTGGGGTGGAGCAAAGGAGCTTCAGGCCGCTGCTAGAGGAGGAGCAGCTTCCTCCCAAACATAACCACCATCCAGTGATGAGTTCTCTTTCAAGCCATCGTCCCTAATGGGGAAATCCGCTTCAGTGCTTCCTCTGCTGGTGCCCCCCATCTCAGCAACATTGGCACCAGGAAGCAGCCCTGCTCTGGTGTCTTCTCCCAGGGTGGCCCCCAGAGCCCATCCTGGGAAGGACTTGGCACAGGTCATTCTTCATCTGGCAGTCCTTGGCTTGGCTTTCTCTGTAACTCCGGAGGGGAGCACAAAGAGGCTCTTGGATGTAGCCTTGTTTTACACAATTATTTACATTCATGGTAATCATATCAGTGAAGACCACTGGCATCTTACTAGGAAAAATGAAGTCTCATAAATAGGTGCAACACCTATAAAATAAACTCATCTAACCCTGTTGGTATCATCACAGCAGCTTTAAAAAATACTGGTGCTCAGGACCTACCCTCAGAAATTTTGACTCAAGTTTTCCGAAATGCGACTCAGCCATCAGTATTATTAAAACAAAACAAAACAAAACAAAACACCTTCTCAGATGATTTGAATGTGCAGCCAGGGATGAGGTTCACAGGCCAATGGTTGAAATATTTGCAGTAAAGATTTATTTTTTGGATTGGATTAAATGTCAGCTTCTAGTCCCAACAGGCTATGGAGGGGTTCTCCCATGATAAAGTGTGATGACAATGACAGAAATCTTGTGGAAGGAAATAAAGAAACAGTCCAACCCCAAGGTAGACTGTGCAGAGGCCATTTGTTACAGATGTCATTACACCTGCCTTTGTGTGGTGATAAGTGGCTTTAGTTGGGTGAGTTTTCATGTCCTTTACAGTTGGGACCTGGGGGTTGGTGCTGTGGGTGATAAAGAATAGTTCTAAGGTACTTCCATGTAGTAGTATAAGTTACAACTCTAGGTTAAGTTGAACTATAGGCAAAACAAAGTGGAAGAGATATTGGAGAATTCAGGGAAGGTCTGCTATTTCTGATATGCAAATGTCACCTGCCTCTGTGTTCTTCTGACTTTGTGTGGGGGTGATGTACAGAAGCTTTGGATCTCTTCATGGTCTTTGAAAACAATAATGATGGGGGAACTAAGATGGCAGCTAGCTGAGACAGGGCGAAAAAAACGCCTGTGTGAAAAACACTAGCTAAAAACCAGAAAGTGACCTAGAATACCAGTTACAGAGATGCACCAACTGGATGAGGGCTCCTAGCTCCAGAGGGGCCATATACTTGGTGAAACCGGGAGTCGGCATTCTGAAACGAGTGAGTAAGCTGGCTGGAAAACCCGGAGCTGCATGGCTGGCTGGGGAAGCCAGGGTTCAGCGTATGGAGACCAGCTGGCTGTTTAAAAAAAAAAAAAAGGAGCGGCTCCAGTAGCAATTGTGGGAACCATGCAGTAAAACACAGCAAGAGGGGGCTGGGCTGGCCTCTTGCTGTCTGGCCAGGAAGATAGCCCGCAGCAGATACCATTAGATTCGGGGGAACGGAGGGGAGAGCCAGAAGCAGAAAGAAACCCCGCGGCTAGCAGCTAGCCCCCGGAGGGCTGGATAAACTCCTGCCTGGGGCTGTGCCCACAGCCCAGAGCCCTGCCAGTTGTCCCGGAGCTGGGAAGGAGGAACAGTGCGAGGAGGAGGGGGCTGAGATGCCCTGCTCGGCCATTTCTGCTTTGGGCTCGGAGTGCACCGCCGCATGGCCCGGCGGCCCGGGGCTTCCCTTGTGGGATGGCGCGCACTTATGATGTAGCACAGCCTTCCCTTGGCTGAGCTACTGGAGGAGCATGGCTGGGAGGGGAGATCCACTTGGAGAACCCAGGGACGCTACGCCAAGTCCGGTGGTTTATGGGTCAGCGAGAGGGAGAGGCTGGGGCTGAACTGAAATGAAGGCTTAGACTTTTGCGGCGGCCTTGAATCTCTGGGATCCTGGGGGATTTGAACATTAGAACTGCCCTTCCTCCCTGGCTACCCGTACACACACCCCACATTCAGGGTTGACAGCTCCAGCAACACACCCAAACTGAGTTCTCCAACTGAACCCACAAGAATCATTTCCCCACACAAAGCGGAAAAAAGGTTTAGAACTGACTTGAGGGATATAGGTAACTCACAGACGCCATCTGCTGGTTAGTTAGAGAAAGTGTACATCACCAAAGTGTGTTCCTGAAAAATTAGATCGATATCCCTTTTTCTTTACAGCTTGAAAGAGCCTATCAAGCAAAACAAATGCCAAGAGGCCAAAAACAACAGAAAATCTTAATGCATATGATAAAACCAGAAGATATGGAGTATCCAACTGCAAACACACAAACCAAAATATCGGAAGATACAGTATACCTTGCAAAATTAATCAAAGATCTACAATCGAGGAACAAAAACATGGCAAAGGATTTAAAAGACATCAAGAAGACCATGGCCCAGGATATAAGCAACATAAAGAAGACCCTAGAAGAGCATAAAGAAGACATAGCAAGAGTAAATAAAAAAATAGAAGATCTTATGGAAATAAAAGAAACTGTTGGCCAAATTAAAAAGACTCTGGATATTCACAATACAAGACTAGAGGAAGCTGAACAACATCTCAGTGTCCTAGAAGCCCACAGAACAGAAAATGAAACAACAAAAGAAAGAATGGAGAAAAAAATAAAAAAAATCGAAATGGATCTCAGGGATATGATAGATAAAATAAAATGTCCAAACTTAAGACTCATTGGTGTCCCAGAAGCGGAAGAGAAGGGTAAAGGTCTAGAAAGAGTATTCAAAGAGATTGTTGGGGAAAACTTCCCCAACCTTCTGCACAATATAAATACACAAAGCATAAATGCCCAGCGAACTCCAAATAGAATAAATCCAAATAAATCCACTCCAAGACGTATTCTGATCAGACTGTCAAATACTGAAGAGAAGGAGCAAGTTCTGAAAGCAGCAAAAGAAAAGCAATTCACCACATAGAAAGGAAACAACATAAGATTAAGTAGTGACTACTCAGCAGCAACCATGGAGGTGAGAAGGCAGTGGCATGACATATTTAAAACTCTGAGAGAGAAAAATTTCCAACCAAGGATACTTTATCCAGCAAAACTCTCCTTCAAATTTGAGGGAGAGCTTAAATTTTTCACAAACAAATGCTGAGAGACTTTGCCGATGAAAGACCTGCCCTACTTCAGATTCTGAGGGGAGCCCTGCTGGAGGAGAGACAGGGAAAGGAGAAAGAGATATAGAGAATTTTAACAGACATATATAGTACCTTACATCCCAAATCACCAGGACACTCACTTTTCTCTAGTGATCACAGATCTTTCTCGAGAAGGGTCCATAAGCTGGGACATAAAACAAGCCTCAAGAAATTTAAGAAAAAAACATTGAATATACTCAAAGCACATTCTCCAACCACAATGGAATACAAATAGAAGTCAATAATTTTTGAACTGTTATTCCACTTCCTACATGGTATAAAATACACAAACTCTAAGGACAAATCAGTGGTTTTGAACTCAATGTAAAATACGTAATTTTAGACAACTATGTAAAGGTGGGGGAATGAAGGAGTATAGGAACATAGTTTATGTGTCCTATTGAAGTGAAGGTGGTATCAAAGAAAAACAAGATTGATATGGATTTAAGAGGTTAATTTTAAGCCCCACAGTAAACACAGAAATTATCAGAGAATATAACCATAGAGATGAAAAGTAGAGTTTGGGTTAAGAGAAATGGGGGAAGGGGCAATGGGGAGTTAAGAAAGGAGTGTAGGGTTGCTGTTTGAGGTGAAGGGAAATTTCTAGTAATGGATGGTGGGAAAGAGCATTACAACATTCTAAACGTGATTAATCCCACTAAAGAAAGGCTAGGGAGGGAGTGGAATGGGAAGATTTAGTCTGTATATATGTTTCCACAACTGAAAAAAAAAAAACAAAAAGTCAGTCTAACTAGATGACAATTGAATACTAAGGATGAACTTGGATGGGACAGAAGGATAGAGGACAGGTGGCTCAAAGGGACACAGTTGAGAAATAAGGAAAAGGAAATATAGAATGTAGGCTTTTTATCTTTGTTGAATCTATTGTACTTCTTAGCTGCGCTTAATGGGATTGCATAAAAGAATGTTCTTGTTCATGGGAAGTGTATACTTGAATTATAGTGTTTGTTCAAGGATGTGTGCAGGTAACTCTCATATGCTCAGAAGACAGAGCAATAAATGATGGATGATAGATAGGGAGGGAGGGAGGGAGGGAGGGAAAGAGCAATGTGACAGCATGTTAAAGTTGGTGGATTGAGCTACCGGGGGAGGAGGGGTCAGGGTATGATGGAATTCTGTGTATGGGGCTAGTATTGTTTTTGCAACTGTTCATATAACTTTGAATTTATTTCAAAACAAAAACAAAAACAAAAACAATAATGATGACTAATAGATTTTAAATATCCATTTAATCATTAAAAGACAGAATATTCAAATGAATGTTGACCAGGAAATTCTGGCCCACAACTTGCAACAGTTGTTCCAGGAAGCTTGCTGTTATTTACTGAAAACATCCCAGAAAGTCAAACCACATCCCTGAAACAATCAATCCGAAATTGCCAGAACTTGAACAATAACTGACAACTTCCCTGAATTTTGTCCCCACTTCCTACTTAGGTCCAACTGGAGACAGCCAAATACCCTCCCCTAGCCAGTTACATACGTTTGACCTTTGTGGGCCCTTCTGTCTCAGTCACAAACACTTACCTCTGCCATTGAAAGGAGAAAGCAGCCTCAGGTAATACATAAACGAAGTGTGGGGCTATATCCAATAATACATTATTTATGGTCACTGACATTTGAATTTCATGTAATTTCTCATGTCACAAAATATTAAGTTTTATTTGTTCAACCATATAAAACGCCATTGCCATTCTTAGCCCATGGGCTGTACAAAACAGGCAGCAAGCTGAGTTTGGCCTGCAGGCTGCCGTTTGCCGACCTCTGGCCTACGGAGAAAATGTCATGTACCCACAAGGACCTGGAGAAGGGAAATGGGACAACAGTGGCCCTGATGCCATTAGAATGTTAGAAGAGAGAAATGAATGCACAGGATTACCTGAGCAGGCAGGACAGGGGCACATGGGAGGAAGAGGCCACCTGCCCTTGCAGGACCCCAGAGGGACAGTGGTGACTGCGAGGGCTTGTGAGCACAGGGGGTTGAGTAAAAACGAGTACAAGGAGCTATTCTATAGGTCTTTCCCTCTTCCTGCCCTCAAAGATAGCCATCCTTTCTGTCATTTACTCCCTGCTGCACAAAGTGGAAACCACTTTTGCTATCTACTCCCCCCTGAAACAAATGAGGCTTGGACTATAGGAAACGGGGTCTCCAGGAGAAAGGAGGAGAGGGGATTTCCCAGGTGAGGAGCGGACCGGGAGCAGGCAGCCCACAGGAGAGCAGGAGATGAAAGGCTTTGTGTGTGTGTGTGTGGGGGGGGTGCAAACAAGTGGAACTATTAGATTTCCTAATAAACTTGACTCTGGAAACAAGCACTGTAAAATATTTTATTATTCTGTTGGCGATCTTGGGAATAATTAGTGATAAGTGCATAGGAAACAAAGGAATCAAAGTTTATGACTCATTTATTAAAATTAGAAAAAATATTTATAAAAGGGAAAGCAATCACAACTCAGAAGGAACAATATGAACAGTATATACACATGATACTGTAAAGACGAATAATGATTTGCTCAAAAAATGTTATTTCAAATGGATTGGGGGGCCTGGAAGAGGGGAAATGAGGGAGAGAGAGAGAGAGAAATATCACAGATCTAAATCCAAATCTGCCACTACAGGAATTGGGTCTATTTCATTAAATTGGATAAATGAAGGCATGGCGGTATAGTACCTGCATAGCATTTATAGAAAAGGAGATAAAAAACAGAAGAAATAAAAGGTTATTTACAATTTTTGCCCCAGGGCAGAGAGTTTGGGGCAGGGATGAGTAAGGCAGGGAGCTGCTGTTTTTTCTCCTCCCTTAACCCATGCTTGTGCATGTAGTCCTTGATAATAAATAAAGCTTAATTAAAAGTAAATAAAAAGGGCTTATAATGTCTATCTCAAAGTTTTGTTATGAATATTGTATGAGAGAGCATAGGTAAAGCTGTAGGAAAAGTACAAAGCAAACATTTTTAGAGGGTCCTTTCAGTTCTCAAGGTTTCTGGAAACTTCCTGGCCCCTTTCTCACTTTATGAGACACTGAACGCTTTTGCAGATCTGCTGGGAACTAGGCCATCTTCTCCAGGAAATGCTGCTTATCCCACAGCCTTTCCCTTCTGCTGCTTTTTCTACAGGCCATTTGTGTTCTGGTCTCCAGCCCTCCTTACCTCTGGGCGCTTCAGAGGAAACACCCTGCAGGGACTGGCTTAGGAACCCAGGCCTTGGCCCATCACCACGTCCTTGGCCCAGCCTTGGTCTTTGGTTCTGGTGCAGGATGAACTTCTACCTTCATCATGCAAATGAGATACCAGGGGAGTTTGGCTGGGGCCTCTGGTCCTCACCTTTAAAGGAGAACCCCTTGAAGGGCTCCTCTCTTCTGTGTAAGAGAAGGTACATGAGTGTGAAGTTTGGAAATGTTGGATAGGACCTCTTGAAGATATTATTGTAAATTAAGGTGGGGCTCAACTGAATGAGGTTGGCTCTTAATCCAGGTTACTGTAGTCCTTTGTAAGCAGAAGAGATTCAGACAGAGTAAGAAAAATCCTTGGGGAGGAATTGGAAGCCAGAAGTCAGCAGAACACACAAGAGAAAGAAGAGGACATCGGGATGTGACATGAGGCAGATATACAAGCCAGAGAACCCCAGGATGGCTGGCAGCTAGCACCAGAATGTGGAGAAAGCATCAGCTTGCTGATGCCTGGATTTTGATTTCTCCTAGCCTCAACACCCCAAGTCAGTAAATTCCTACGGTTCAAGCCAATGTACTGTGTGGTGTTTGCCACAGCAGCCCAGCAGACTAAGACACATCCCAAACCCACCTCATCTTTTAGAATTTCTGTTATATAGACCAATAATCCCTTTTTGTTTGTTTGAATCAACTTTAGGTTGAATTTTCAGTTTCCTGCGATCTAAAGCATTGCTAACAGATGAAAGAGTTTAAAAACTCAGCTTAACATTAATTCATATTATATTGAGTGCAACACAAATTTCTCACATGCAAAAGATCCTCACATCCATCATCATATTTGATGCCAATGAAACCAGCTCTTTTTCCTGCTTCCACTTTACAACCCTTCAGTCCATTCCACCGCCACTGAGCTGGGGCCGGCAGGGACACGCGGAGATCAGAAAGTGGCACTGAAGGAAGGCCTTCTTCAGCTGCATGTTCTCCTGCCTCATCCCTGTGCTTCCTACCCACTGCTGAGCAGGAAACCCAGAGCCTCAGAGCGCTGCAGGAAACAAGGAGTAAACCATCTCACGGAGACCCAGGGACCTCAGCATTGACTGAAGGGCAGGAGCCAATGCTTGCATCCAGCACAGATGGGTTTTCTTAATTCTTATACTCCATGTTCTAAAAGCCACATCGTTTTTGAAAAAAGAAGAAGGAATGGATTTCCAATTATAATATGGCCTGGTTAAAAATAACCCAAAATGGAATTTGTTTCACTACTGCATCAGGCAGGCTTTTCATTCTCGGCATCATGCCTGTTTCTGGTTCTGAAAATGCCCATATGCTCCTTGTCCTGAATTTAAACATTGAAGAGAGAGAAAAAAGAAATGAACAGGAAGGAAGATGCTGTGCACATGTCGTAAAATTGTTGGAAAAGGACCTGAGAAATGTTTGCAAATCAAAAGCAAAAATAAAGCTAAAAGGTGTTACCTTATGTTGTATAATTATCAAAGCCAAGACATGTAACAATAACACACACTATTATCAAATTAGTGAGTACGTTTTTGACTGGTGTGATGAATACTGCCTGGAGAAGCATTTGGCATGTACCTTTCTGCACTCCTCTACCGTCCCTGCTCGGTGCTGGTTAGGACGAGACCACCCAGCACCACCCTCTGTAGCCTGCCTCTTCCCTTGTGTTTATCAGGGGTGACTGCCTGGTGGAATGCATGCCCCCACAGCTGTCTCCATTTCCCACTACAGGGCAGAGACACGCCTCCCCATTCCAACAGATGGGCACATTTCAAGTAGGTAACTTGGGTATCACCGATTTGGGAAATCTGCGATAACTGAAGTCCCTAGATGTGACTCCAGCCTGTTAGGACTCTTTTTTTTTGCTCATCAAATGGGCTTTCCCCACTCAGGTTCTTGACTCAGGTTCTTTTTTGCTACCTTCTAGGCTTTCTTCATAGCTTGGGGATATAAATATTAGGATTCTTTTTCCCTTCTGCATTCCACAAAAGAATTTAAGCACCATGAATGCAACGCCTAGGCCTGCCTGGTTGGCTGCTGTACTCAGTGTGTGCCAGCCAATGGGTATTGAATAAACAATTTTTGGCTAGCCAAATAAGTACATGAAAATATAGCTTCATACCTAAAGAGTCCTTTTGCTTCTGGCCTTGGCAGAGGGCGTGAGGCATCAAAAACATGACAGCGAGGTAGGCGGCACTCACCCTCCAGGCTCGTAAACAAACCCCAGGGGACAGGAAAGGGCACACGATGGAGAATGATTCTGGCTGCCATGGGAGTCCCCAAGGCTCTGCTGAGTACTTCTCTCTGCTCTTAAGAGCTTTATTCAAGATTTATTAAACAACTCTTGATACAATGCTTCCTTTCTTAGATGAATGCCATTTAAAAAGCTTCTTTCTGCTTCATTTGAATATAGGTTTGCATTTATTCCTCCTTATATTAAATTTTATATCGTGGGTGGAGAATGAAGAAGAGAACGGTCCCATAAATTGTCTTCAATCTGTTTATTATTCATCTCTTGGCCGGGGAGCAGTGTTGGCGTCACCTGTGCAGGCAGATGCTTACCTTCCTGGCGTCTAGAGAAAAGACGGTGCCAAGGAGAAGGCACGAGTGCGTCTTTCACCCATCCCTCGCCTCGCCTACTTGATCAACATCAGGCCCTGCTGCCAAGATTGATGAATTTCTTAGAAACGTCATAGTGCGGTGCCTGGCAGTGCCGAGCCCACGGGCAGCTGCCGGCGACATCCTACTCGGGACCCACACGTGTCTTCCAGATATGGCTCCAAACAAACTTTCTCCTCTAATTTTGCTTTCTTCTCAAAGTCAGTCAGCAATGTCAATCAAGCCTAGGTACTCAGTTAGGATCTTAGACCTTATTACATGAACATGTCTACAAACTAGATCCCTGTTGTTGAAAAATAAAGGTCCCTGTGCACCCACTAAGACACCCCAGGTGCCAGGTGCACAGGGGAATGATGTGGGGTCAGCGAGCTGCGGTCAGACCCTGCAGGGTTTCTCCACCCCTCTTGGGCGTAAAAATGTTATTAATGCAATGGGGTGTTGCCATAGGCTCTTAAGGCACAGTGTCATGGTCTGGTTTAGAATTTAAGACACTTGCTCTGGCAGATGCATGAATGGCAGGCAGAGAGGCAGCTTAGGGGTTCCAGTAGTTATCCAGGTAAGACACTGGTGGCAACAGACATGTTGAGATGTGGACAGATTTGACATTATTTTTGTGTGGAACTAATAGAATTTGGTAATGGATTGGATTGGGGAGGAGATAAAGCCTATTTACATGTGTAAATTTAGGTAAAATGAACAACTCTATTTTGTTAAACCACATGACCGTTTTGTGTTTTAGAATTCAGATGGTGCTGTTGACCTGAGGTGACTTGGCTGACTTGATTCACTGGTGCTGTGGCGTGTAATTGCACAGCTGAGTATCACAGGAACACAGGAGCGATATAGAGATCAGTGCTGATAAGGAACATTTTCTGTGTCCACCAAAGACTCTATCTGCTTTGATGGGAACAGAAGCCATTGACATTTTCTAGCTGAGCAGTCCTGTTTAAACCCTGAAGCACCTTGCACAATATTTCTAATTTGCTCTTGTAAAATTGCAGCTCCCATATAGTGTAGAATCTCAAGTGGCCTCCCAAATAATCCACTTTCTTTCACTTTTTTTTAAATTAATGGATCTTTTTGAACAATTTCAGACAGTACAGAGAATCCCCATGCCCCCACACCCTATTCCACTATGAATAGCATCTCACCTTAGTATTGTATATTTGTTAACAATTAATGGACTAATATTGATGTATTAATATTAACTAAGGTCCATAACTTATTTGGATTTCCTTAGTTTTTATCTGATGTCCCTTTCTTGTCCCAGGATCCCATGCAGGACACACATTACATTTAGTCATTGTGCCACTTGAGACTCCTCTTGGCTGTGGCAGTTTCTCCTACTTCCCTTGTTTTTGATGACCTTGGCAGTGGTGATGAGTACTGGGCAAGGATTCTGTAGAATGTTCTCCAATTGGCCTTAGCCTGATGTCTTTCTCATGGTTAGATTGAGTTTATGGGCTAATTGTCCCACCTTTAATCTAGCTATATTCTAGACCCAGGAATTCCATTCATCATTTCTTCATACACGTATTCTAAGTCAGGTGAGCATTATTAGGTATGCAGAAGCAGATGATGTATATGGCATCATGAGATATTTTTTTTCTTTTTAGGGAAACTAGGAAATATGCAGATAAAATAATTAAATATGAATATGGGGCCCTTTATCACTGCCCAGGTGATCTAACCCAGTCCTATGGCTTTCAACATCAGAGCTGGTGGCTCCTAAATCTACGCCTCTTGCTCCAGCCACGTCTCTGAACTTCAGCCCACTACTTGGCAGTTCCATTGGGATATCTGAAAGGCATCATGGACTCCATGTGTGTAACACAAACCCGTGGTCCTCTCCCAATGCTCTTCCCTCATGTTTCCAGCTCCTAAGCGGTGGCTCCATTCATCTGTCATCAGATCCACCTCCAAGACATACCCCAACTCTGATGACTGCTCCTTATCTCCTGAAGCCACCCTCGTCCCAGCCACCATTGTCTCTCTCCAGGATCTTTGCCACAGTTGCCTAAACTGACCTCCCCAATTTCACCTTTGCCCTTCTGTTTCTTCTCAATAGAGCAGCTAAAGAGATTGTTTTTTTTAATGTAAATCAGGTGATGTTGCTCTTTTGCTCAAAGGCTTACAATGGCTTCTTGCCACACTTAGAACCAAACCCCATGTCCTCATGACCACCCAAAGGGCCTTAGGGGTCATGGCCCTGTCTGTCGGCCCCACCCCTCCCTCCGCCTGCTCTGCACCAAGGAACAAGGCCTCCTCTTCAGCCTCTGTGCCTGCTGTTCACTAAGCCTGGAACCTTCTTCCCCAGTTGTTCCCCCAGCTCCCTGACTTCATCCAGTCTCTGGTCCAATTGCACCTCTGTCAAGAGACCTTCTCCAACCCCTATCTGAAATAGCGCCTCTGTGACTGCAGTCTTTTGCTGTGCTTTCTTCTTTGTTGCCTGCATCAGCTTCATCAATATATTTTATTTTTTATTTGCTTATTTTCTCTCTTCCTCACTCTAATGTCAGCTCCCTGAGGATTTGGGTTGTACCTGCTCATTGCAGTATCCTAGTACTTAGAATAGTGATAGTACATGATAGGGTCTTAAAAAAAGCCATTGTTGTTGACTAATCACGAGTAAATGGGTTTGATCATGCATGCTGACCCAAACACATCAGTAGGAGTTGCCTAGAGTGCAATATTGAGAACTGTGCACGCACTGAGTTCCAGACACTGTACAGAGAGGCTCTCAGTTGTCATCTGATTCAGTCTGCAGAGCACTGTGAGAAGTGGTGGCTGTTTATCTCCTTATTGACCTAAGAGGAAACTGAGGCTTACAAAAATTACATACCTTGTCCAAATGCACAGAATCGGAGAAGGTGGAGGGAGGCCATTCAGGTAGCAGCATGGCCCTAGCTCTGTACTTTCTAATCATGCTCTCCTCCAAGACTTGGGGGAGAAAGGAAGAATGTGAGCACTGAGAAGATTATGCTTAAAGAAACAGTGAGCTTTCTCATAGCATAGAGGAGAAGTTCTGCTACAAATTAACTTAGGAAATCACCAGAGTTGGCAGAGTGGGAGTCTCCCAAGGGACATCCTCAGAAGGGATTTTCAAAGAGAGGAGGGGACAGATAACCCCTAGATGCTCTATAGCTGTTAAATCTGCACTGTCACTGGGTCAGATGGTGCGACCAGAGCATTCATGGCAGAGATGGTGAGAAGGAAGGCCTGTGGTTTGCTCCTGGAAACTTGGAGCTCAAAGAGCAGGGGAAGATCACAGAATGATCCCCTTTCCCCAACCTTTTTCCACTGGCTGTTATTATTGAGAAACTTGTCTCTCATTATCCACATTATGATTAGCAGATATTGATATGATTTTCCTTTACCTTAATGGGACTGGATTGGGAGGTCTAATGGCAGCAGAATGTCTCCCCTCATGCTCCACGAGGGTGCACTAGTTCCTTAACAAAATGCTCACAACAGTCACAGAGATTCCTGGCTTCTCCCTCACGGAGCCCCGAGGACATTCGTTGGCTGAAGTCCCAGACAATAAGTATACAGGCAGGGAGGCATCTGAGCTTCGTAGTCGTTTTCTGAGGTTGAAAACACTGGCACACAGAACTAGAATTTGGGTAAATGCACATTGTATTAAGTAAGAATTAAGAAGGAGTTTTCTTGCACTTTTAGGGAGAATATGGCAAGTGGACTATTTCTAATGGCTTTAGTTGAGGTTAATGCAGGAAACGTAGGCAAGAGAGGCTTGGGCCAGTCGGCACAGAGCCCAGGGATGAGGAGCAGGGGACACGCATGTGCTAGAGCCGTGGCCCCACCGCTTCCCATGCAGGGAGTCAGGCGGTGGCTTCCGCTCTGGGCCTCCAGCTCCAGCTCCTCCTCGGACTAGTGTTCCTTCCTCACAAGGTGGTCGCGAGGCTAGTAAACGTCTTGGCATGTTGTCTGGGACAGGGCAGGCCTTAAATCTTTTATTATTGTGATGTTGTTTTTTGTTTTGTGTTGTTGTTGTTGTTGTTGGCCAAAGATCTCATGGTCAGTAATTGGTAAATCTGGAGTACTCACTCAGATTTCCATATTCTCAGCCCATGACTTTTTCTGCTATCTGGTTAAAATAACATCATATTTCCAGTTTTCTAATCACATATGTTTAAACCATCTGGTTTGGCTAAGGGCAAGAATCAAGAAATGAATAAATCAAACAGATAATAAGAAAGCAGAACTGCTGCTAAGCTTGCCGTTTGTAAGGAAGGCACCTGGGTTCTAATCCCTGGGAGGCAGTGCAAGGCAGAGCTGCTGGATGTGAGTCTCCAGGCAGTGTTGGTCACTCTGTGGTCTGCCAGGGCTGCTGCTCCCGGCTCAGCCAGTCTCTGGGTTGTGGGGAGCCTTTCTAAGTTGTCTCCCTGGGGAGCCCTCAGGAGCCATTTGGGCCTCCCAGATGATCCTGAATGCACAGCTGCCTGGCAAGTCTGGGACAAATGTCTTCAGCTGATGAAGCTGCAGCATGAGCAGGCTGAGAATGAACCCACTCATCATCAAGAATTGATGACGAGAAAATGATGAATGGAATGTGTGTGCCTTGGTGATGCTGAAACTGACTCCTATTCCTAAAGCAGGGCACTTCCAAGAAGCTTTCTATAGAGGAAAGGCAATTCTTTAACAAATCTCAAAACAACAGCAGCAGCATTATGGATTTCCTGCTGTGTACCAGGTACAGTGCTTGGATGATGGAACAGCCCCAGGTGATCCAAAGCCCAAGCTCCTGGCAGCCTTCCCCATTTGAGCCGAAGGCAACTCCATCCTTTCATTCATTTGGGTCAAAAACTTGGAGTTGCCTGACTCATCTGCTTCTCCTAACACCCTAAATCCAATCTGTCAGGAAATCCTTTGGCACCTCCTTCAAAATATGTCTAGAATCTGTGCTCTTCCTACCACCCTGGGCTGAGCTACCATCATCTCTCACCTGGATTCTCCAGTGGGCCCCTGACTGATCTCCCTCTTTCCACTTTCACTCACCGACTGGGGCAACAGAACAGCCCGAGTGATCCCTTGAAAATATAACCCGAGTCGAGTCGTTCCCCTGCACAAAACCCTCCTCGGCTCCCATCGCATACAGAGTAAAGGTCAGTGTCATTACAGGGGTTCACACAGCCCCCCATGACGTCCTTATTGCCACCATCTCTCTAGCCCCCTCTCTTTTAGACATTCCCCCTAATCACTCTGTATTGGCCACAGGAAACTCCTGGCTCTTCCTGAAACACACTAGACCAGCCGCCAACTTAGGTCTTTGCACCGGCCGGTTTTTCTTCCAGCAACACAAACTTCCCCAGCAATTTCAAATTTTCATTAAAATTTACCTTCTCCCTAAGGCTTTGCCCTCACCATCTGACTTTCAATTGCATTTCCCTCACCATTCTATACTCTTTTATTCTCTGGCCCAGCACTAATCACTCTCTAGTATACCATATAACTTTCTTCTTTTGTGTGTACTTTCTTTTGTACCCCTCTCTTGACTACTCTAGAAGAAAGGAATTGTCATTTTCTTCACTGGCACTTAGTAGGTACTGAATAAATATTTATTGAATAACATTCATAGAGTTTAGGACTGTGCTCTGCCTTGCACACAGTAAGTGTTCAATTACTCATAGCTATTTTCATTATTGATATTACAATTCTGTCCTTTCTTCTCTAAGCAGAGACAAAAATGCAGTCTGGAGGCCTGGAATGGAAATATGCACCATGTAATCCCTTCCCCTGGTCTCCCTTCCCCAATTTCAAAAACAAACCCAGCAAAAAAGGTATATGCAGATGGATGTGAATGAATGCTGCCACATGCTGGCATGTGGAAGCTTGCAGAGGAGGGTTGCCCAGGCTATCCCCAAAGCTAGCAAAACCACCTGTTTTATGTAAAATAATATGTCTTAGTTCTTTATAGTCATATGAAAACCATTTCATGCAACAATTGAAAAACTAGACATACACATAGTTTTTAAAGACCACAGATGTTTCAGTGTATGACCACACCAAAATTTCACAGTGCCTCCCCTGTTGTTGGTTATTCAGGTGGTTTCCTACTTTTCATTATGAGTGATGTCATGATGCACCTCCTTGAACATATGGGAGGAAGTTCTTCTCAAGGGAACTTGACTGAGGGCATAAAAGTGATTAGGCTAAGCTGTACCCCCCTGGAATGGAAAGATCCTGCTGAGGCCGAGATAAGAGGTGCAGCCGCTGGGAGAGCTTTTCACTGAAGCCGTGAGAACTGGGAGCTGGGGTCTCAGAGTCTGACCCACAGGAAAGACGTGTTCTTAATTCAGGTCGGGGGAAGCACACGCTTTCAGATCAAAAAGGGATGGTTCTTTGGTTGTGTTTGCTGAGACTTAGCAATAATAAGGTGCCTTAAGTTGTTTGTCTGTTCATTCGCTCTTTCAGCAAGCGCTCGTGGTGCATCTGCTATGTCCCCATTATTGTTGTAGGCCATGGGAACACAGCAGGGGACAAACAGACAAGGTCCCTGTTCTTGCTGAGCTTACATTTTGTAAGGGGAAACAGACAACAAGCAATTAAATAAATAAAACATAAAGGACATTGGGTGTTCCCTGCTGAGGAAAACAATAAAGCAAGATATTTGCTACACTGGTTTTCATAGCAGCCTATTCAGTTACCAAAAGGCAGAAGCAACCCAAGTGTCCATCAATAGAAGAACTGATAAACAAAATGTGGTCTATCCATATAATGGAGTATTATTCAGCCATAAAAATGAATGGAGTTCTGATATATGAAACAATATGGATGAAATTTGAAGACATCATGTTGAATGAAGTAAGCCAGACACAAAAAGACAAATATTGTATTATCTTGCTGATGTGAAATAACTACAATATGCAAATTCATAGAGACAGAAATTAGAATACAGGTTAGTAGAGGTATGGGTAAGGATGAGTAACTGGGAGTTAATGCTCAGTTGGCTATGAGTTTCTCTTTGGGGTGGTGGGAAAGTTTTGGTAATGGATGGCAGTGATGATAGCACCGCATTGTGAATGTGATTAACACCACTGAATTGTACACTTGAAAGTGAAAAAAAGGAGAAATTTAGATTATATATATGTAACCAGAATAAAAATTTAAAAAAAAACTATAAAACTGTACAACACAGTGAACCCTAATGTAAAATGTGGACTTCAGTTAATAATATAATTACAATAATAATGTTTCATTAGCTGTGACATACGTACTACACTAATGCAAAATGTTAATAGTAGAGAAAACTGTGTGTGGCATTTATATGGGAACCCTGTGCTTTCTGCATAAATTTTCTGTAAACCTACAACTGCTCCAATTAAAAACAACAATAGAGGAGGGAATGGGGATAGAAGGACAGTCTGGGAAGGAATCACGGAGAGGGAGACATTTGAGGACAGGCCTGGAGAAGGAGGAGGGGGTCTCTCGGATGTCAGGGAGGAACATTCCTGGCAGAGGGACGGGGGGTGTGAAGACACAGAGGTAGGATGTAGCACTCACGGTGGGCGCTCTACCCCAAGAGCCCTGACCCACTTGAGAGCTTACCTACGGCCAGGGTGGACGGACTCCGTGGACCCAGGTGGCTTCTGAGTCTCTTTGCTTTTTTGCCTGTGAACGTTTTTGTCCTTAGCTTCAGTGGAGGGTATCCTGGGAATGCCCCTGTGGGTTCCTCAATCCTCAACCCGTAAGAGAGGCACACCCACCTCCAACCCAGCTCCTCCAGCGCCTGGTGGATGCTTCCGAGGATCTACCTGGAACCTCATGGGGTGCCCAGGTGGATTGAGTCCCAGTTGCCTGCAGCTATAACTGGCCCCTTAACACATCCTTATTTTGGCTTTTCATCCTCCCCTCTCTTGTTTTTTTCCATTCTCTCACTTGCTCTCAAATAAACTAAAAGATCTGCAACTTTGGGCCTACAATTTTTTTGGCAGAACCCAAAGTAGGACACGTGCTAAGGATTACACTGTAAAATGTACATATAAATGCCCCACACAGTTTTCCCTACTATTAACATTTTGCATTAGTGTAGTACCTATGTCACAGGTAATGAAACATTATTATTGTAATTATGTTATTAACTGAAGTCCACATTTTACATTAGGGTTCACTGTGTTGTACAGTTTTATAGTTTTTTTTTTTTTTTTGAATTTTTATTCTGGTAACATATATATAATCTAAAATTTCCCCTCAAATGTCTCCCTCTCCATGATTCCTTCCCAGACTGTCCTTCTATCCCCATTCCCTCCTTTATTGTTGTTGTTTTTAATTGGAGCAGTTGTAGGTCTACAGAAACAGCTCACAATGAAAAATAAAGAGGGGGATTGGTTTGTCAGTTATATTCTGATTATTTTTGTGGGCTGCAATGGGAGATTGGGTACCCGGAGTCCAGCATGCCCATGGGTCAGGGTGGGGAGTGTCCATTTGGAGGATTTCCAGCATGAGAGCTCAGGAGAGGGGTCCAGGCAGTTGATGCCTGGAGAGGCCTTGAATGGGAATCAGAGACACAGCTGCGCAGACCGAGGTTCCATTTTGGGGGTGGACCAGGGGTCCTGGGAAGACGGCAGGCTCAGAGGAGCCGGAACATCAGGCAAGGAGCCCATGACCCGAGCTTGGCCTGGGGCAGGGTTTCACTGCAGACAACCAGGGACCAGTCTGTTACAGCAGCCAGAGCAGGGGCTCTGAGATCCCGGGTGGTGGGCTGGTGTCTGGGCACAGGAGAGATGCTGCTTGGGGATGCAGAGGACACAGCCGAGCAAAGCAGGAACTGGATGGGTGAGTACATCGATATTAAGTCACATATCCAAATTGCTCTGTTTGTTTTCAGATTTGAGAATGAGGGCCAGTCAGGATAATTCAGGATCAGTGCTTTGGGGTGTTTATCTCATTAGGCTTCTTTTCCCACATCTCCTTACAAAACTGGTCAGTGCAGGTTTTGTCAATGCACCTGACATGGTTTTTCTCCTTGAGATGCAGTCCAATAGCCACTATAAATACGTATTTGGTGGATGTTTGAGCACATATATTATGCATTTGCTGGCTGTCTCTTTATGTGCTTATCTACAGACTGCTCCACAGCTGTAGACCGGGGACAATGCCTGGTCCCAGCCCTTCCCTGCAGGGTTAATCACTATCACATTTTGGAGTCTCAGTGTTCCACACTGGACTTTTACATTTTAAATAGTGCCATCAATGCCTGTCTGGTTCTTTTTGGATATGTGTATCTGCAAATGTGTGGGAACACGCACTGGGTATTATTCTAACTTTCTCAGATTGATTTGCCTTCATTCTCAAATCTGGGTATTATTCTGACTTTCCCAGATTGATTTGCCTTCATTCTCAAATCTGAAAACAAACAGAGCAATTTGGATATGTGACTTAGTATCTCCTTCTCCTTTCTCTGCTCATCAAAATAACACAGGGTTTGTTAGAGTGAGAAAATCTTAAAATATCTTAACAGTGTTAAAAAAAATAAAAAAGGAACATTGCAATGGGAAACTTGAGTTTCAGCTTACATCTCCTGTTGGTGTCTGAAAAAGATGTGATATAACAGCTTTAACAAAGAACCGCAAATGGCTATCTCTTCTGAAGCTGTCAACAAATTAAATGTCACAGAGATTTTAATTCTCAGTATTTTCCTGGCTCTTCCTGAAGTTCTCAAATCAGAGTCCCTTCTTTAAATCCCAGAAGTTCCCAAAGAATTGAAAATCTGCCTTCTGAATTTGGTCAACCTATTCCATCTACTGAGTATGTTATCCAAAATTAGCTTCTCTTTTCACTAGCTATCTACATGGGAATGGGAAAAATTCCTTGAAGGAATCGGGCAATGAATGGGTTTGGTTTGATGTGACAGCAATAAGGAGAGAGCTCCAGACTGTCTCAACTAATTTCTTCAGGAGGTGTTATTTTGCCATGTTGATGCCCTTTTGCTCTAGTCACTGTGAAAGTGCGTGTGTTTCTGAGCAGCACTGTCGAATGGAAGTATGTGGCTGGGTGCCTGAGATTTCAGGCATCATCCTGGGACTTCTCCTGCTTGGTGTGGCAAATCCTGACTCACGCTGACTCGGTCCTCACCTGGTGGCAGGGAAAGCTACAGCTCGAGTTTCCACTTGAGACAGGTCCAGCACAGCAGCAGTTAAGGGTCCCGTCTGGCAAGATTCCAGTTAAATTAGGCAGCAAGGATTGATGTCTCAACTTTCCAAGAGTGAGCCGAGGGGCTCTGGGCGTGGGCATGTCTTTATATTTGGAAACAGAAAAGAAAACCCCTTTCATTTTGATGATGAATTTGGTCATTCACATATGCCTGGGGCAAAATTAGAAAAGAATGAGGTATCTTTCAAGTAACAACAGCTGGGGAAACACTTTACAGCAGCTGCTAATATAAATAATTCACTGCTAATTGATTCCAGGGTCACTCCTGAAACTGGCATGCCAAGATGCCCGGCAGGACAAGGTGCAATGGGAAGTGATAATGATATGGTTATGTATTCCCAATCCCCCTTGTCAGTTGGAAGGGACAGGCGACTCTTTCTCCCATCTCCATGTGCTGACCTTCAGATGGGGAAACATTGCATTATCTCAGGGGAGTGGGAGGTCCAGACCCTTGGGGGTGCCGCAGAAAACGGAAAAGAAGGGGGACACATGTTTTTGCCGGCCATTATTCTGCAGAGATACAGGGCCGGCCTTGACAAGTCTTGGATTTTTGAAAGAATGCAGAAATTTTTATTTGTATTGGAAATTTCCTGAGTGGTAAAATGTTAACAACTTTTTAAAAAATTCTAAATGAGTCCAATGATTGGTTCACTGATCAGTATTTGAGTCCCTGTTTTGCCATCTCTGTTGAATCTAAGCAGAGAGCAAGTTCTTTGCACACTCGGATTGCCTTCTCTAGCTTTGTTTCTCACCCCCTACCCCTACCTGCTCTATCAAGGACAAAGCACATGGGTGAAATGCATAATTAAAGGCTTGATTGCGTCAGTGAAATAATCCAGCTGGCAGTTCCTGGGGTACACTCGCCGTCTAGCGTGTTTTATTTGACCTGCATGCACTATTCTTTGTGTTCTTAGGAAGATGTGTAGTTCTCATTTCCTGGGAGTCTCCAGATATATTCATTTCATTCATTCATTCAACACATATTGTTAGAGTCCTCCTAGGGACCAAGCACTGTTCCAGGCACTAAAAATAGAGCATTGGAGACAACCACAGAGGCATAACTAACAAGACAGAAAGCCCTGTCCTTATGGAGCTTACAGTCTCGAAAGGCTGAGAAAGTCAATAAATAATTAAGCAAACATATAATATACCAGCTGGTGGCAAGTGTGAAGAAGGAAAACAAAAATAAGGAAGAGGGACAGGAAATACCTGGTCTGAGGACAGGAGGGAATGGCTGTATTTTACCTAGAATGGCCAGAGGAGGGTTGAGCCCTGGAGGAAGTGTGAAAGGAAGCCATATGGCCATCTGGGTGGAAGAGTACATAGGGAACAGCAGGTGCAAAGGCCCTGGGGCTGTAGCATGCCTGACATCTACACAGCGCAGCTTGTAGGCCAATGTTCTTGGGACAGAGGGAGCAAGAGCAGGAATGGAAAGTGAGGAGGTGAGGGGCAGGGCCTTGTGGGCCTTTGTGAGGATTTCGATTTTTACTCTGAGAGAGAAATTAGACCCTGGATGGTTTGGGGCTGAAGAGGCCAGGACTTGGGTTACCTTGTAACAGGAATCCTCTCCCTATCTTGGCTCTGACACTGCCAAAGGTGTAGTTGGCCTTCCATCACCCCACATGCAGTCTTGTTTTTCTGGGTCCAGGCCCGTGTCCCCCTTTTACATCCCCTGCCTGGGCCGCGCAAGCATTTCATCTTGCAACTCCATGAGAGAGTGGGTGTGCAAGAAGCAAGGATATTGGAAGTGAAGGTTGCCCTTCCCCATTTATGTATTTTTCCAATTGGGGAGAAATTAGTTCTCTTCCAGAATTTCAATGCTATGATTTTAAAAGGAAGTATGAAGCAGAATAACAAAGGTCATGAACAGAGGCAAGAATATTTTTGTCTATTGTAGCTTGGGCCCTGCAGATTTTAATCTATAGGGCATCAAACAAATGATGACCAGTCTCTCCATTCTTCAGATTGTCCTGGCCCCACTGGTGATATTTAGTAAAGGCATACTGATAATGTTTTACAGATCAGAAGAAGCCAAATATCAGATGCTCTTAGCTTTGTCCTCCGACAACATTGACCTTGACTTTGCAGCCCCCTCATGTCCATGTTTGTGGAAGTTTGGTGGAGCTGCAGTCCATTGCCAGGAGTCTCTGCTGGGCAGCCCATGAATGCTAAGCACTGTGTCAGGAGTCATTGCCAAGGACTTGCTCTTGTGATGTGCTCTAGCTGTTCAGGGGCAATGACCTTGATCTCCCCTGCACACTGCTCTGGGTTGGTCTTTCCCACCTGGAACTCTTGGCAGCTGTGAGGCACTTAAGACCACCACATTAGAAAGCTAAGCCTTTAGCTTTTGGTTCTAATCTTTGGTTCTCAGACCTTAGGTATATGGTTCTCTGGATTTTTATTGCATTTTTTTACCCCTGAGAATGACTATAGGAATCTCTTGTTTTAAATGCTGTAAGTCACCCTGACCTTCCTCTGACCTTCAAATGTCCCTGTTCATTCTTGCAGGGAAAATTAATTATTTATATATGGAGTGGCTTTAAAGTAATTTAGAAGTGTGTAGAGTATTAATCTAATAACTTTTGCCTACTGCATACTTACAAGTTCTAGGTAAAACATGCAGTGATAAAATTGCATTCCTGCATTTAATTAGGGTGCCCAACTTGTCCTAGTTTGTCCAGGATCTCCTGATTTAAGAGTGAAAATACTGCCAACTCTGGGAAAACCGTAACAGTTGTTCATTCACCATTTAATGCTCACAGCCACCTTATCATGGGAACCACTACTACACCCATTTCACAGATGAGGACGCTGAGTGCTGGAGAGGTGAAGTGTTTGCCTAAATGCCCTCCCTGTTCCAGCATGATAGAGTCTGTTCTCAAAGACCTTACATCACCCACGCTCGGGCAGGGATTCTCAACCAGTTGTTCTGAGTTGAGCCTGGACATGAGTGTTTTTGTTTGTTTGTTTGTTTTTAGAGAAGTTGTAGGTTTACAGAAAAATCATGCAGAAAATACAGAGTTCTCATATACTACCCCCATACACAGGGTTTTCCCGATTACTAACACTTTGCGTTAGTGTAGTACCTTTGTTACAATTGATAAAAGAATGTTATATTATTATAATTGTACTTTTAACTATAGTCCATAGTTTACATCAGGGTTCACCATTTGTGTTATAAATCCATGTGTTTTTTTTAATTGAATTCTAGTAACATATATTCAACCTAAAATTTCCCCTTTTGACCACATTCAAATATATAATTCAGTGTTGTTAATTACATTTACAATTTTGTGATACTATCACCACCACCTATTACTAAAACTTTTCTATCACCCCAAATAGAAACTCTGTTAAAATTTAAGCGTTAGCTCCCTCTTCCATACCCCCACAATGGCCCCTGGTAACCTATAGTCTAGTTTCTCATTCTATGAATTTGCTTATTCTTACTATTTCATGTCAGCAAAATCATGCAGTATTTGTCCTTTTGTATCTGGCTTATTTCACTCAACATGATGTCTTCAAGATTCATCCATGTTGCCATATGTATCAGAACTTCATTCCTTCTTATGGCTAAATAATATTCCATTGCATGTGTATTCCATATTTTGTTTGTCCATTCATTGGTTAACAGACATTTGGGATACTCCCATCTTTTGGCAATTGTAAATAATTCTACTGTGAACATCTGTGTACAAATATCTGTTCAAGTCCCTGCTTTCAGTTCTTTTGGGTAGATATACCTAGAAGTGTGATTGCCCGCTCATATACTCAATTTTTTGAGGAACACAAAACTGTTTTCCGCAGCGGCTGCACCATTTTACATTCCTACCAACAATGAACAAGTGTTCCTATTTCTCCTCATCCTCTCCAAAACTTGTAATTTTCCATTTTTAAAAATGGTAGCCATTCTAGTGGGTGTGAAATGATACCTCATTGTGGTTTTGATTTGCATTTCCCTAAGGCTAATGATGTTGAGCATCTTTTCATGTGCTTATTGGCCATTTGTATATCTTCTTTGGAGAGATGTCTGTTCAAGTCTTGTGCCCATTTTTTAATTGGGTTGTTTGGGTTTTTGTTGTTGAGTTGTAGGATTTCTTTATATATTCTGGACATTAAGCCCTTATCAGATATGTGGTTTCCAAATATTTTCTCCCATTCTGTAGGTTGTCTTCTTACTTTGATGATGAAGCACTTTGATGTATTTTTTAAAAAAAGTATTCCAGGTGGCTCTAATGTGAAAGCACCTGAGGACATGGCTATAGAATTAAAAACACAGACTTCAGCTGAACTGCCTGGATTTGAACCTTGGACATGCCCCATCTGACTGTGTGACATTGAGCAAGTAATTTAACATCTCTATGCCTTAGTTTCCCCATCTGTAAAAGAGGGAGCACTATAGCATCTACCCCATAGGGTTGTCCAGAGCATTAAATAGTTAGCAACTGTAAAGCTCTTAGGACGGGGTTTGGCAAATAGTAATAGCTGTGCAATGGTGGCTATTATTAAATAACAATCTTCAAAGTGAAAAAAGTAATGTAATATAAGATTCAAATCATATAGGACCTGTATTATTCATTCCCAAACAAAATGTTATTAAAATTTAAAACATTGTCATTGACTCAAATAGCATTTTCTCCCTCGGCACTTCGGACAGGACGTTCACGCTGCCTTGAAGAAATTGAAGTTTGTTGCTTGGGCTGCTGCTCTCATTAATTTTAATGCAGACATGACTACCTGCTCATCCAAAATGTGAAACATAGTTTTTAATTTAGTTTCATGAGTTCCTGCAGGACTGAGGAGACCCACTTGGAAATACATCAATTAGGTTTATTCCTCAGAAAGAAATACTGAGCTTCTGCAAATGGCCCAGTATAAGGAGCCCTGGTTTGAAGGTGACCCTCAGGACTGGGTTTAATGAGAGATGCAGAGAGTGTAGCGAGGTATTGCTTAGTTTCCAACAACATGTTCCTGCTCAGAGGTGGTGAGTGACCCCCTGAAAGACACTAACAAAATGAAAGGGGGCTCCTGGTTTGGGAGGCGTGGAGTGACGTCCCCTCAGATTGGACAGGCACCCACACCTCCCATCCCCTGCATAGGAAAATGGCATTCTGCATCTGTGGATTGGTAAGACGGGGGCTGGGGTTTCCTTTCTGTGTCCTCCTTGAACACACAATAAAATTGCTTACATTCACCTCCTGCTTTAGGGCCTTTCAGTTTATTTTGTCAGCAGTGAAAATTCAGATTTGTATGAGGTTTTGCTAGGCAGAGTTCACCGCCAAACCTTATTCAAAAAATGGCATTGGTGGAGAAGGTGCTGAATTGATTAAAATAATTCTATTTTTAAGACAGACTTTACAGATATTTTAAGGTTTTTGTTTGTTTGTTTGTTTTTGCTTTCTTTTCTGTTTTTTGTTTTGTTTTTTTTTTATTTCTTTGGCTATTTTTTTTTCTAGGTGAATTCTGTCTATGCTAGAGGCTAAGTGGGTCACACATGGTTGGAGTCTGGGGAATAGAAAAGCTTCCAAAATCAGGCATTTCTGGAAATACTTTTAGATATTTCAGTGTGAGGTGGAAACACAAGACAAGAACTTTTTTATAGACTGTGATGGTGACACTCATGTATCAACTTGACTAGGTTATGATGTCCAGTTGTTGGTCAAGCAAGCACTGGCCTGATTATTACTATGAGGTTATTGCATGGATTTAAATCAATAGTCAGTTGATTGTGTCTATTGCTGATTACATCTGTAATCAACAAAGGAGATTGCCTTCAGCAAAGAGCAAAGCCCTGGAGCAGCCAGAAGCCAGAATTCAGTGGAACCAGAGGAGAAAGGAGAAGTTGTTGCCATGTGCATTGCTATGTGATGGAAAAGCCAAGGAACCCTGAAGTTTGCCAAAATATTTTCATCACCTCAAAAGGAAATCCTGTGCCCATTAAGCAGTTGCTCCCCATTCCCTCCTTCTCCCAGCCCCTGGCAACCACCATGTGCATTCTGTCTGAGTGGATACATATATTCTGAATATTTCATAGAAATAGATGTATACAATGTAGGACTGATTATGCCTGGCTTCTCTCACTTAGCGTCATGTTTTCAAGGTTCATCCATATTGTAGAATTATCAGTTTGTAGGCACTTGGGTTGTTTCCACCCATTGGCTGTTGTGAATAATGCTGCTATGAATAAGCATATATATGTACTTGTTCGAGTATCAGTTTTCACTTCTTTTGGGTGTATACCAAGGAGTGCAGTTGCTGGGTCATTGGATCTCAGACTTCTGTGCCAAGCATCAGAGAGATGGGATATAAACTTCTGATTCTGGTGCTGACTTGAAAATTACCTGGCATCAATGTCCAGACCGACAGAAGGAGGTAGAAAGGTGCTCCTCTGGAAGGTATCACTCTTGCCTACTTTCTGGTGTTTCCTAAAAGCATAAGCATGTTTTTTTTTAAGCAGTAACCTCCTTTGATATAGAAGACTTTCCCTTCTGCCTCTTATGTTTTTTAGCTCCCCCTTCTACATCTCCTTGAAATCAGATGGCAATTGGGATTTTACTAGGAAGGTCATTTGAAAATTCATTGTTGAGTGAATGAGAAATGACTCAGGCTGAAATCATTGCTACTTCACTTCCCTCATACTCTTCCTGCCCCTACCACATCAAAGCATATTTCAAACTTAAATACTATTGCTTAACCTCTAAGTGTCCTTTTCGTGCTGGAAGCCAGCAACGGCCACAGAGTCTTCGGTTAAGACAGTTCCTGGGAGATGATAGTGTCATGGTGAACAAGGGAATGGAGATCAAATCAGTGGATTCCTGTGAAATAAGCACAGTTCTTTAGGATGCTTCAATGTGTTAATGGGCTTTGTGTGGTCTTCAAGAGGGAAGGGTTGTGTGCAGGGTTTTCCAAGTATTGCCTCCTGGACACTTTCTCAAGGAGTTTCAACTGTTGTCCCATTGAACAAAGACACTCGCTATAACAAAAAATGACACCATCCCTTGAGCCCCAACTGTGTGCCAAGCTCTGCTCTAAGCACTAGGTGTCCAACTGCACACAGACCAAATCAAGTCTCTACTCTCCTGGAGGGCAAAACAAAAATACAAAGAAGGAACTGAATAATATATCAGGGAGAGAGATAAACGATTGGAAGTAAAGAAAACAAACAAATTCAGGTATGGAAATAGAGGACAATGGAAGTGGAAGTTATGTATTTTATATTTTTTCCTCTTACATATTTTAAAACTTTCTATTGTAGAAATAATTTTAAAAAGAATAAAAGTAAAATAGATCCTTCTTTGCTCAGTACTTCAACAATTGTCAACACATGAGTAATCTCATTTTATCTATAACCTCACTCACACCATTCTATTTCAGTAATAACTGTCAGCATATAAATCTAACAGATACTGGCTCTCTTTTGGCACAACTATAATGCCATTAATAACATGAATATTAGTAATACTCAGCCTGTGTTCTTAAATTTGCTGATTATCTCAAAATGTCTTTGATTATAGCCAGTTTGTTTGAAAAGAAAAAAAAAAAATTAACCTGTCTCCATGTTGCATTCAGTTGATGTGCCTCTTAGTGTCTTGTAATCTGGAAACACAACTCTTCCTCTTCTTTCCTGCCGTTCATTCACTGAGGAATGTGGGCCATTTAGCCTATGTTATTTCTCACATCTGTGATGGGCTGATCATACCCAAAACTGTCATGGCACATGTCCATCTGTTACATCAATTGGTAGATAGATCTGGATGCTTGATGAGATTTGGTTCCATTTTCTTGGCCAGAATACTTCATTGGTTGTGTTTGTACATACTGTTGACTCCTGGGTGAATTCATATTCTGAATTCACGTCTATGTCAAAAATCAAATATGCTACAAAAACCCCTTGGAAACCACTTAAATTGTCCTAAAATCATCAAGAATGGGACACTTAGAAACTCAAAAGTCAAGACTGAACACAAAGCTGTGCTCTCGCTTTCCACATTGGAGCTGAGGAAATGGGACTGTGGGATGAGGGGCAGATAGGAAAATCTATGGGATCTCTTTCTCTCTCTCTCCAAGAGTATATAGTAAAAATTGTGTAAGTTAAAAGTGTTACATGGTGTGATGTCGGTTTTCTCCCTGCAAGTGTTCTTAAATGAGTTACAGGAAATAAAGCACACACCAGTGTTGAGTAAACAATGTTCAGCTGTCACTACTGTTTTCCCACCTGGCTTACCACTCTCCCCTGGTGTCCCAGCTCTTTTCAAATGAGCCTCCTTATCTGCCCTGGCACATCCTCAGCTTCTTCAAGTCTCAGTAATTTTGTATTTATCGTGCCTCTTCCTTCCCACCTGCGTGTCTTGTCTCAGTCTCAAGGACCAGTGGAAATCCCCCCCAAGAACCTGACTCACCAACCTCAGCCGCCTTGATGCCACCTGACTGCACAGCATTCCACATCTCCTTGCGTTATCCCTTCACCTGGGCTATAGGCGAGGGCTCCTCTGTCTCACCGGGTCCTCCATGAGGCCTCACGTGGTTGGGGCACACCGGAAGGGTTAAAAATTCTGACTAAACATATAGTTGAGTGGCTCCCTGCTTGCCAAATTTACATGAATCGAATCCTTTCCTGAGGATGTACTGCTGGTGGATACTGCCTTTACTTTTATTTTCTGTTCTCTGAGTAGAAAATTACAGGGATGAGCAACTCCTTCGAGGTATGTGTTGATGTTGTTGATGATGACGATGATGATGATGTGTGTGTTTTGGTTTTTTGCTTGCTGTGAGAACTTTATGCATGTTTTTGCATCTCTGTGTCTGATGGCAGAAGGGTTTTGGCAGTGATCTTTGGAGGAAGGTCGGTGACAGGAAGTGTGGCCTCTGCAGTTCTCAAGTTCTGGGAGTTTCCTCATAGAAGTCCACCACCTGCAGCCTCAGAACTAAGTCAGATGTGTCTGCGATTGGCCCCACCTCCTGAGGCTAAAGCAATTTTATTTTTCATATTTTAAAAACCATTTGTTCACAGTTTTGCTTACAGATGGGAGCATCTAGGCGTCTGTATTTTCTGAGGCTAAATTTGATACCAGAGGACGGGTTTGCCTCCCAGATGCCCATTTTTCTTCATTTTCGTGGAAACAAGCACAATATGTTAGCACTTTGTTGAAATAAGCAATATGACCCAATGCATCAGAATCCCAAACAAGACTTAAATGGATTTGGTAAACCAGGGATTTTTAGGAGGAGCAAGAGACAAACATTGTGATTTCCTAATTAACAAAATCAGTCTTGTCCAAAGTATCTCATATAGTTCCAAGGCCATGCTCAGTTCCTTATATTTGAAAACCCCTTTTCTGAAGATAAATAGCTCTTTCAGTTAGGCAACTCTCGATGCTGATGACAGTGAGATTCAGGGAGCTAGTTACACACATTGTGGCCTCACTAATTGTTGGGCACTGGGGGCTATGTCCTCCCTCCCCATGGGTCTCTCATGAATAACACTCTTCCAGTATATGCTCATGGGCGTGCTGGCTGCTCCGGTGGCTGGATGATATGGATTTTACCTGACCTCTCAACCCAGGCGATGGCTCCTACTTCTTTAATACCTTCTTCACTTAGCTTCCAGCACTTCAATTCCAGCAATTCAATTAGTTTTGGTTCTTATTTTAGTCACCGGCCTCTGCTTCTTAGTCTCTTTACTAGTTCTTCTACATCTTCCATTCCCCAACATATTGGAGTGCCTAAGATCTCCATCATTGAACCTCAGGTCTTCCTTCACTCATTCTCTGGTGGTCTCACAGTTTCAAATAACTTCAAATAACTTATTTAGGCTGGTGATGGCTAAATTTATTTCCAGCCAGTATCTTGTTCATGCATTCCAAACTCTATGTCCATTTGTCAATTGGACATCTCAACTGGATGAGAGGAGGCATCTCAAACTTAATGCATCCAAATTAAATTCCAGATTTCCTCCTTAAACTAGCTCCACAGCTGATTTTACCTATGTCTATAAAGTTAGTTCCATTGTTTGTGTGTGTGACTCACACCTCAGCCCTTCTGTTTCTCTCCACTTTATGTAAAATCAATAAGCAAGCATTATTAGGTCACTCTTCAAAAATATACCATAATATCACAACTTCTTAATACTTTGACCCAAGGTGACCTCGGGCCCTTACCACCATTTTCTCCCATTGGCCTGATGATGAAGTCTCATATCTAGTTCCCCTTCTTTTGCTCTTGCCTCTTTTTCAGTCTTTTCTCAGTATAGCAGCCACAGTCATACTGCTTAAACAGAGGCCATCAGTCACTCATCTCCTCAAAATCATATAATGGCTCCAATTGTACAATAAAAGGCAAAGTCCCTACAATAACCTGCAAAGCTTGAGACGACCTGTCTGTTACCTCTCCAAGCTCAGTGCAGCCTCCCTTGCTTCCTGGATTCCAGCCACACTGGCCTGAGAGTTGTCAAACTCACCAACCACTCTCCTGTCCCAGGGCCTTTGCACATGCCTTTCCTTCTGCCTTGGCCCCCAGAGAACCTCAAGACTCCCCACACAATCTCCAGGTCTTTGTTCAAATGTCACTTTTCATCAAGCTCTTCCTGACCAAACCTTGATAAAACAGAAACTCGCCTGCTCATTCACTAGCACTCTTTAGCCCCCTTCATCATTTTATTTTTCTTTTTAATATTATTGCCATATAGCATATAATGTATTTACTTGTTTACTAGTTTATTGTCTACAGTCACTAGAATACATGCCCCACGAAAGCAGCGATTGGTTTCCTGCTGCCTTCCCCAATCCTAGAACAGTGCCTGACAGGAGGCTGGAATTCATATCATTGTGGAAGGAAGACTGAATGAAAAGGGATTTCTGAATGAGAAGGACTTTATCTCCTATCTCTGATAGAGATCCCTTAGGTGGTTTAGGTAAATAGTTCTCAAATATAGTTTTCAGATACAGTGATTTGTTGTGAACAGATATGAACTGTGATAAAATGATAATTTTATTGATAATTGTTAAATGTGTTATCTAGTCTTCTCTGGGTGAATTTAACAGAAGCAGACTCTGGCTCTTTAAACTACTGCAGCAAAAAGGAAATTATTGAAATGGTATGCAAAAGCTTAAATGATTGAAGGGAAATTTCAGAAACTTTCAAGCATAGCAGGGGAGTGTTTATTTGGGAAATTATATATTTATATATGTATATATATGTATATATAAAAATCATACTGCGTAAGATAATTTGGGGAAACCCAGGTGGCAAGAATTAATGGACTCTGTTTTTTTAAGGCAGCATAGCTGGAAAATTAAAAAAAAAATCAATTTTGGTTCGTCTTCATTCCTTCTGCTTAAGATTCAAATTCCAGGAAGTGTCTGACTTGCTTGATCAAAATCATTCTCTTACCTCTTGCATGGGTTGCAGGTTATTTATAGTGATCGTCTCACTAAGATTTCTCAGAATAGGGAATGGGATAATCCTCTGGAGAAAATTCTCTGGTTCTAACCAATCCCACCCCATCCCCAGCCCCCCAAAAAATAGGTGATTACAACGTTAAAATATCTTAGAATCGAAACCAACATAATGTCCTGATCCTGTGTTCAACAACATTGGGACCAGGCATATTTTCCTGTTCTTATAGTAAATAATACTGAGAATATGCAAAAACAATTCGTCTACTTGCTCCAGGGAATATGGAACTTGAAAGATCAATCTGTAAACAAACTAAAGTAGCTTACTTATCAAGATTTACCATTTTCTCTTCAAGAGTCTATTCAGGACCTTTATCTCCTTGTGCTCATCAATCCAAAGCTAACCCCAGTCAGTTTCTTACCTTGCAGGACCTTCTTTGGAATTACCCAGCCCCTGCCCTAGAATCTTATAGCAATTCTCCCCTGACTTCCCCTTCTGCACCACTAAGACTCTGTCAAAGTGGTGATCTCTCAGGTCAGTGGATCTAATATTGAATAGGGATCTAATGGATCTGTAGTGGGTGCAATGGTGATCAGCGTAGCTCGGCTGATCAACAGGTTGTCCTAAGGTCGTTTGTAGAGTATACTTTTTTTTTTTTTTTTTTAATTCAGTTTTATTGAAATGTATTCACAAACCATACAGTCATCCATGGTGTACAATCAACTGTTCACAGTATGATCATATAGTTATGCATTCATCACCACAATCTATTTCTGAACATTTTCCTTACATCAGAAAGAATCAGAATAAGAATAAAAAATAAAAGTGAAAAGAGAATACCCAAACCATCCCCCCATCCCACCCTATTTGTCATTTAGTTTTTACTCCCATTTTTCTACTGATTTTTTTTCAATTTTTTAACTTTGTTTATCAAAAAATTAAAAACAAACAGGCAAACAACAACCAAAAAAACCCCACAACATTTCAAACAAAGCAATGGATTAAGGAAAACAAATAACCTAAAATAACTATTTTGCTTCCAATATGTTCCTACCATACCCCAAGAAAATTAATAAACCATGTCCAAACAGAGGAGTAAGAAAAACAAATAATCTAAAATAACTACATTGCTTCCAACATGTTCCTACCATACCCCAAGAAAATTAACAACCCCTAAGAAAACAAAGGAATAAAAGAAAAAAAAAAACCTAAAATAACTCTATTGCTTCCAACATGATCTTACTATATCCAAGAAAGTTTACAAACCATAATCATTCCTGAGCATTCCCATAACATTGAGATTACCCTCCATAGTTTATCTGTTCTTATTAGATTATCATTCCCCCTCCACTAATTGGTATTGTAGAGTATACTTTTATCGTAAGGAAGGCATTCTGTGTTTTCCTGTTCCACAGAAGAGCTTATATCTAGGGTTTCTCAACATCAGCACACTTGAAATTTGGGGCCAGATGATTATTTATGGGGTGGGGGGTGCTTTCCTGTGCATTGTAGGAAGTTTAGCAGCCTCTACCAGTTGGATGCCAGTAGTGACCCACACCTCCCCACCCACTTACTGTGACAATCAGAGAAGTCTGGAGATATTGAATACATTGCCAATGTCCCTTGGGGGCTAAAACCATCCCCAGGTGAAGCTTGCTACCCTATAATAATATCATTCTAAAATGCTTTCTTAAGAGAAGAGAAATAAATTGAATGACAGTTCTGAGTCTGAGCATTTATCACCTTATGTTCAGGTTTTAATGAACTTTTATTACTGACGTATTATTAATTGCTGTGATGGCGATGAATCATTAAGTTGTTTTATCCTCCCTTCAAGTTTCTTTGGGGGTTGTAAAAAAACAAATGAGATGCGCCATCTACCATTTGTAACATGGTAAAATAAAAACAAAAACAAGGAAACAACAAACAAAACATCCCGTTTACAGTCATGAAACACCACACCTAAAATTCCTAGCAGTTCTAGGAGGTGGACATACAAAATTCTTGTCTTAGGATTGGTGTTTGCAAAGCTCTGGCATGTCATTTTTGGGCCACTTTACATAAAAATATCAATAGACCTTAAGTGGTCTTTCCAAAAATATCTTTAAAATAAGCAAGTGTTTTCCCTCAAATTTTTGATTGTTTATTTTCACGATTTAAAGCAATAAAACTTTGTTTAAAGCAACAAAGTTTCTAACAATAGCATACCTAAATTGGGTATTTACTTACTGTGTCAGTCACTTCATTAAGCCCCTTATATATATGCTGGTTCATTTCATTCTCCTAATCTTTAGCCAGAGGTACCCACTTTGTGCAATTTTAAAATTAAACAAGCAAACAAATATGAAAATCAGCAAACCTTCCCTATGCTCCACACTCCTCTGCACCTAAGTATCTTTGTGTTGGTGCTTTTCATGGTAAAACGCTCCCAAATAGTCATCTCCGCCCAATTTCACTCCCCTTCTCTCCCATTTACATTTTTCTCCTCAAGATCAGAGTTACATAATTTTTCCAAAGATGCCCAACTAATCAGTGCCAGAGCTGAGAACTGAGCCTGTCGTCTGTGTAAACAAGCAATATAGGACTGGAATCTAGCTGTGAAAAATTAAAAAAAAAAAGCTAAAAGCTAAAATTCTCTTTGTCCCCAATTGTCCTCACAATTCCAGTCAAATCCTTGCAGTTAATCACTATTATTGATTTGCTGTATCACCTGCCAAACCTTTTTATTTTTGTGTGTGTATGTGTTTTGTACATGTGTGCACACCCATGTACACAGACATATCCATGATTTTGGTGTTTTTTTAAAATGATAAATTGTATTACTCTATAGGTTTGTTAACAGTGTGTATCTTTGTCACCATAACATTAAGTACATAGAGATCTACTTTAGTGCTTGGAATTTTTGAGAGTATTACTGTAGAATGGTTATCCCACAAGATTATTCAATCATTTGTTCAATGTATATTTGACTGCATCTAAAATTTAACTCTAATGTGTCAGTGAAAATCTTTTCATGTATGTGTATTTGGGTGTGTTTTCTTAACTAGAACCTATTGAGCATTTATGATGTGCCAGGGGCAGCGAAGTTTTTTAATTAAATCATGTAATTTAATTTTCAAACAACCATATGCAGAGGTGGAAGCAATTCACATCATGTCCTGGGTCCAGAGTGGGGCTCTTAACCCTGCTGGGGCGCTCCTATTCACCAGTCAGAGCATCACAGGACTTCCTTAGTCTCCTTAAATTTTGCTTAAGTTTGCCAAATTTTCTATCACATGCACCCAAAATTTTGGATCTAAGTACATACACACACACACACACACCTACTTAGGGGTAGGAACTTCCAAACCAACCATGGCTGGAAGGGTTAAGTAAGAACAAATTCGGAAGGCAGAAAATAGAAGTGTCCCAAGGAGCCGTCATTGTTTCTGAAAGATCACATATGTCTCAGTTGCCGCACACCATCCTGGGTGCTTGGGAAAACCCTGATGAGCCTATTTCAAAGGCAGGACAGTGAAAAAAGTCTCCCCCATTATTCTGAGAATTTCTCTTTGCTTTAGATTTTTACCAGTGCTCTGAGATTTTTTTTTTGACACATTGTAATGGCCTACACCATGGCCTCTAAGTGCAGATGGCTAACCTATCCCAGATATAAAGAATGGATAATCCATCATATTTTAATAAATCTAGATGCAGTTGTACTTGCTAGGTTGGTGTGCAGGCAATTACATGTCTCCCCCTCCGTGCAGAGAAGCATGTTCACTTCTGACACAATTAGGTTGCATACTTTGATATACTCACATATGCAACCACTTTTAATATCAGCACGCTCTGTCAGAGAAATTCATGGGTTATATTTTGAATTATTTTTTTTCTTCAAAGGGTGCAGGCAGCCAAGCTTCATGTCCTGAGATGCCTTGTTGAGATCCCTCCAGCCAGCCCGGAATCCTGGGCCTTCTGCTCTCCTGCCTCTGACTATGTCTGGGTTGAACGGAGCCTCATTCACAGAGTTGTGTTTCTATCTCACTCCTTAGGTTTCCTGTTTCTAAAAGAGAATGTTTAGCCTGATTTCTTGAGCTAAAGTATACGTCCCCATTAAATCAGCTGGGTATAATTAAAATATATTTGCATTTCCAGATTGGAGCTCCTTCCTTTTCTGGGTGCATAGGTGAGTCTCACAAAGGCTGAATCATTTCACATATCCCTAAGGTGGTGCATTCACACCTGGCTCCGCAGTTGCCAAGAGGAAGTAAATTTTCTCAATTGACAAGAAAACATGGTGGGCATTTCAGGACCCACTGGAATATTGCCGTCCTCTCACTCTATGTTCAGTTACAGAACTGTCCGGTTTGTCAGATATTTCTTCCAGCAGCTGGACACAGCAACACCAATTTACACACTTCACAAGATGCCATTCAAGCTGGGATAGACATTTTGTCATTGGGACCCATCAATCTACTTGAGCTTTTCTCATTAGCTACAGAGTCTTCCAAGCTCCCAAGTAGTATCCCCCAAGGCCAAGGAGATGCATTTTCAATTTTCTCCTGCAAATTAGACTGGGATATACTTTTTGGAAAAGATCAGTTATGGGCAAAGTGCATAAGCCTGGTCCTGAATTTGTCCCTTGTCTCCCACCAGAGATGTGAAAGTGAACAGCATTAGAAGACAAAACCTCAGTGAATTTTGTGCATCTTAAGAAAGAGCATCAAAGCCACATCTAGGAGCCTTGCTGAGTAGAAGGGTGACTGCAAGTACCGTAAGATGCGCCAAGGCTGGTGGACCCAACAGGTCAGCTTATTTTGAGACACGTTGGAATAGTCATGTTTTTTCCCATACCTGAAACTCATTCTTTTCTACACCAATCAATAGCTTAGTTTCTGCACCTGCCCCTTGCTACAGTGTGCAGGAGCCATACGAAACCTAAAAAGCCACATGCCCTCTAGGAACTTACAGCAAATTTAGGAAAATGGCATGTTAGAGGGAAGGTTGAATTCAGCTATGAGTACTAGAAACCTGCCAGGCAGAGCAAGGAGTAAGAACACAGGACTTTAGAGCCTCAACTGGCCAGGGCCAGCATTATGATTCCACTTTGTCATCAGGAACTTGGGCTCCTCCTAGCTTCTGGCTCTGCCACCTTAACATAGGACTTATCCTATCATCTGTTTCTTCATAGTCACAAAATGGCTACTCCGGTATCACATATACTTTCCAAAACTAAGGACGACATGGGCAAAGGAAAAAAAGAGGCAGCCAAGATAGTCATCTTTCAAAGAGACTGCCTGGAAGCGCCTCTCAATAACTTCTGCTTGCATCTCTTTAGTCAAAACAGTGCTTCATGGCCTCTAGTAGGTGTAAAGGAGCCTACTGGGAAATAGTTTTTCCGTAACCTGAAAATAAAATCAGAGTTATTAAGTAAAAAGAGGGGAACAGGTATGGGTATGTCAAAATATGAGAGCAGGAAGTAGAAAGTTGCTTCTGGAATGTTTAGAGCATAGAGCTCCCAGGAATTTTCGGAGAGGAACAGGTTTCCACAGGAATGCTGGGTTCTGATTAGGATCAGCCACTGATTATAGGAAATAGAGAGTTTGTTGACCATAGGCATTAGCCTACTTTGCCTGGCATTAGCTTACCTTGAATACAGTAGTGGGGAAAAAGGTAGTTCAATCACCAGGTGTAGTTCTCGGAAGAATGAACAGAGGAAGTTGACTGTTTTAGCAAACCCTGTGCCCCATTTCTGCCTCCTTATTACACACCTGAAGATCTCCTCTACCCACTGTCAGTTACCCGGTGCACCACATCCATCAATCCCCACTAATGCTTCGTTCCAGATAAGTAGTTCTCAACCCTCATAGCATACTAGAATCATAATGAGAAACTTAAAAACAGGCTCCATCCCAGAGCAAGAAAATCAGAATCTCTGAAGGTGGAGAGAAGAAATCAGTATTTTTTAGAGGGTCTCCAGGTAATTCTAATATGCAGTAGGGTTGCAAATTGCTAAACTAGATATAGAAACAAGGGCTATTAATTTATCTTAAAGGATCTTCAAGCTAATCCAATGTAACTCTCCCTTTTTATAGATAAGAAATATGTCCAGAAAGGGGAAGTGACTTCCTAAGGTTTCCTGGAAAGGTGGTGATTCCCAAGTCAGGGATCTTCTAAGTGTATCCCATTGTCTTCCTGTCTCATGCAACTTACTGTTATCTTTCTGACAGTCCTTAATTTAGCAGATATTTATCGAGAAACAGTGCAGAGCCCGGCACTATGTCTGGTGTACCAACACAGCAGTCAGCCTGAAACAGCTGCTGACCTCCGGTTATCAGGGGATGCAGAGCAATAGGCAATTCCCTAATGCAGAGTCCTAAGAGCCAATATTTACTCACATCCTGGCCTGAGGACTTTATGGTTTAACCCCTTTCATCCACACAATACTCCCTTCAGGCAGCTACATCATTATCTCCATTTTACAGATGAGGAACCCAGACAGAGAAAGGTTAAGAGCTTTCCCAAAGATCACACAGCCAATAGACAGCAGAACCAGGGTTCAAACCCATGAGGGGCTGCTCCGCTCTCTAAGTTGCTAGCTGCTGCTGCCCTCAATTGTTTCTCCTGTGTTCTGCTTTTATACTTTTATTAGGACATGGGGGTCTAAACATCCCTTCTTTATTAAACAATCCCTGACTGCCTCATCCTGGAGATGATTTTTGAAGCAGGACATAGTCTAAAATTTGTTTTATCATAAAGCTAACTTTTTTCACCTATCAAAGTATTTAAATATCCTAACGATTCCCTTCCTTAGAACAAAAGGTTTGGGTACCTCCACATACAATTGTGTCTTCAGATTTAGTAATAATAAATACTTGCATGGTCTTGGACTCAGAGACTTAGAATAGCTTCTCTTGTGGGAGCTTACCTGCCTCTTTCTATTTTCATTGTGTTTAGTTTCACATTCATGGAGGAATCACTGCCTTAACTAGGTCATCTCTTATGGCATTTATGAGTATTAAATCTGAAGTCCCCCCACACTTGAATACATTGCAAGTTGCACCTCAAATAGCAATGACTTAATGAAATCTGATTTTTTTTATTGAATCTGATAAATAATGTAAAGTGTTTGGTAAAAGCAATCCTAAGCAGGAACAATCAACGTGCCAATGGCCCATAAGGAGTCACTCAGAGCTTGGCTAATTAAGAGGTGGGGGGGGCGTCCATGAATGCCCTTAGGTTTGGACAATTCAATGAGCAGGTACCTTGTGGGGCCTTAAGGAAACAGAAATGCCAGTGCCTAATTTACACATCATTTCTCTACCCACAATCCTTTATTGGCAAATGCTGCTGAATTAGTTTGGTAATTCAAGCAAAATCCCATGGTGGAGTCTCATTGGTACAGCATGAGTGCCCTGACCATTGCAGGGTCAGTACTCCTGGGAGGGTGGGTAAGGGATGATCTGATCCATAGAGCTTAGGGCTGGAGCCTGCAGGAGCAGGGCAGGGTCCCTTCCTCCTAACAAAGACTAGAAGCAGGGAGAGGCGCTCCCTGGGAAATCTGTGCACCATTCCAGAATGACAGGTTCGTTTCTGGCTAGTCCTCTGATAGTCTAATCAAATTCCCTCCGAACGTACATTCTTTGCTTTTCTTGTGAAGCTCAGTTCAGTGTCTCATTTAAGTTTCATAAGCAGGAGATGGGGAAGGTAAGGAAGAGACATCAAGTGTGTGATCAGAGTAGCCTAGGGGTTGAATCAGGGCAGGCAGGAAGAAGGATCACACTTAGGCAAGGGGTTCGCTCTGGGTCACTGGTTCTGAAGACAAGTTCATAAATAAGAATCTTATTTAAGATGTTCATTTTCTTGCCTCCTCAAAATACCAAGCCAGGCTGGAAATGTGGTACTGTCGGTGGGCTGATCATGCTATTTATCATGGGTTTCTTCCTGGATGGTGCTTTAGGCAGGGAAAATCTACTTTTTCAAAGCTCCAAAGGATATGGGGAGTATGAGAGATCTACCAGGAAGCATTTAAATGTATGTTGACCGTGAGTAATGCATTAGGGCATGAGGCCAGTTGTCTCTCCCCTTTGGGCTATGGTAGATGGGCCCCATAATCAGCTGATTCAATTTGCAGTTGAATGTGGTACATTTGTAAAGTCAACCCTGTTCTTCAAATGCCCATCAGAGCCTGGTCAGCTCTAAATACTCCTCCAAGACCATGGGGTTAAGATGGCACTCCCTGCTTTGGGCACTGCCTGGTAACAACTCAGCCAGTGTTTCTTCAGCTTCCATCAAGACCTGAGTGCATGCATGGCAAGGACAATCATCAGAGCTAATGACATATTGTCACTGAGACTGCATCTATCAGTAAAGGAAGAAATCAGATCAGGATGTGATGGAGGTGGGCATGGCTTTGTCCAGCCTCAAGTCTTCTTCTACCTGGGAAGTCTGCCCCTGCAGTCTCCATCTATCATTCCCTCATAGGAGATGCTTTGTCAGAAGTGTGTCATTCATATGGACAGCCAGCGGCTGTGCCCACTTGAGAGAGTTCTCCTACCCCTTCCTGCAGCTTGTGCCGCCCTGCTGCCCCAGCCATGTGTATCTGCGGCATTTGGGTTCTGTCTGAGGAGCTCATTCTCTACCTTAAGGTGACTCAAGGTCACTCTCAGTGGGAGAAGAAGACTGGACCCTGCCCTTTCCAGAAAGTTCCTCTGGCAAAATGATATGTTTCTGTTATTCCTCTTTCAGTGCTTACCTCAAAATACAGCCTGTTTCAATATTTGAAATCTGCCTAATGTGGCCATTTTAATTCATTTTCAGCATTATTTTATAGTTTGCAATATATTATGATTGACAATATTTTAAGAAGTAAAGGTGGGAGATAACCTTAACCAGTGCCTCTTTATTAAACATTATTTTTCTTTGGCAAAGGATCCTTAATAGATCATGAACTAATAATCAGACCCACTTATATTTCCCTCTCTAGGAGACCTCTACATCCTTTCCATTATGTGAGAGGCATCAACAATCTGTGCTGGAAATTCCCCTGCACACTCTCCTAGACTAATGATCAAATTTGGGGCTATTGGTCCTAAAAGAATATTCTGTAGTCTGGCTGCATAAATCAAAAAGCAAAAACAAAACAACAAACAAACATCTAACATAAGGAGTTCAGCCTCACACTTATTTTCACAGCTCTTCTTAGAGAGAGGAGTGGTAGGAGTAAGTGGGGTGGGGTGGGGAGCTAAGTAAACATACAACAAATATTTTTTATTCATAAATTCAGACATGTGGCATGTGTTGATATTCTTCAGCCTTTGAAAAATCAGAGAATCATTTTTCCTATTTAGGTCATTGGAAACAGTGGCTGTTTTGAGCTAATGAAATGTGACAATTGGACTTTGATAACATGTATCTCTCCTCAAAATGGGTCACCACACTTCTGAGAAATCTGTTAGATTGATTCAAAGATATTTGAAAGCTGATTTAGAGTAAGTTGTCTTGTGCCCGCCACCAGTGGAATGGGCTTGACGATGAAAGCACCCTGGGCTCTGTTGTACCCAACGGGATCAGTGTGTGGGGGGTATTTCAGGGTGAGTTGCCCCAGATTTCCCTTCCAGGCTGTTAATCCCCCAAGGACTTGTGAATGCCCAAAATGCAGCGAACTTGGAATGATTTGGCGATGTATTGTTAAGGCTCAAACTGAGATTTCACCATGTGGGGAAACTTTGAGAGCTGAATCTCAGACACGTAAGCAAGAGGTGAAAAAGGGTGTCAAGAAGATGCAGGATAAGAGAGGAACTTAGAATAATGTCCTCTTAAAATATAGAAAGTCGGAAAGAGCATTTCTCCTAAGGTAACATTAGGAGTAAGCTGTATAATCTATAAAATCACAGCTTTTCTTGAACCTGCCAGAGATTGAGGTCACAAGGCAGCCCACAAGACTGAAGTTTGAGAAATATGATACCAGTCAGAAAAGCTTAGATCTACAAAAGAAAATGATTATCTGTGGAAATTATCTATAGTTAAAATGGAAGTGAATATAAATTTTTTACTTTAACCATTCCAAAAATAATTGTCCAAAGCAAAAAATGTAAGATTGTGTTGTGGGTGTAGAACATATATTACAATAAAATGTATAATAACAATCCATAGAAGATGTGAGGAAAGAATTAGGGGTATATTGTTGTAAAGTTTTGACAATAAACATAAAGTGGTATGCTAATATGTGAAGGGTGACATTGTTTACTTAACAAAGTATACTATAAAACCTAGAACAAATACAAAATAAAAAAGAAAAGAGAAATAAATAATAAGCCAGTATTGGAGATAATATGGAATCATAAAAAATATAATTAATCTAAAAGTAGGCAGAAGAGAGAAAAATGACGAAAGAAGAAATGGGACAAATAGAAAACAACTAAAATGGTAGTAGATTTAAATCTAAGCATATCAATAATCATAGCAAATGCGCATGGTCCAAGCCATCAATTAAAAGACAGACTGTCAGACTGGATAAAAACAAGACCCAACTATAGGCCATCTGCAAGAATCAAAAGTGACAGGATGGACAAAATATATACCATGTAAACACTATATAAAATAAAGCTGAGAGGGGGAACCTAAGATGGCGGCTAGGTGAGACAGGACAAAAAAAAATCTCCTTGAAAAATACTAGAAAAAAACCAGAAGGAGACCCAGAGTACCAGTTTCAGCGATGCGCCAGTTGGATGAGGCCTCCTAGTACCACAGGGGCCGTATACTTGGTGTAACCAGGAGTCTGCATTCCGAAACGAGTGAGTAAGCCATCTGGAAGACCCGCAGCCGTGCTGCGTTGTGGGGAAGCCAGGGGTTGGCAGCTGGAGACAAACTGGTTCTTAAAAAAAAGTAAAGGGAAAAACCCAGGAGCAGCTGCAGTTGCCGATGGTGGAAACTGCGCAGTGAAACACGACAGGAGTGAGCTGAGCTGGCCTCTCGGTGTCGGCCGTGGAGTATAGCTTGCGGCAGACACCCTCGGGACCAGGGAGTGCAGGGGAGAGCCGGAGGGAGGAGAAGCCCCACGGCTTGTAGCTGGACCCCCGGAGGGCTGAATAAACTCCTGCCCGGAGCTATGCCCACAGCCCAAAGCCCCGCCAGTTGTCCCGGAGCTGGGAAGGAGGAACTGTGAGAAGAGGGGGTTGTGGAGATGCCCCATTCAACCATTTGTGCATCGGGCTGAGAGCGCCCCAGCACGGCAGGGCGGCCTGGGGCTTCCCTTGAGGGACGGCGCACAGTTGTGACGTAGCACAGCCCTTCCTCAGCAGAGGTCCTGGAAGATCACAGCTGAGAAAGAGGGCCTGCTCGGAAAACCCAGGGACGCTGCGCCAAGTCCGGTGGTTTGTGGGTCAGCGAGAGAGAGGGTCTGGGACGGATCCGAAATGAAGGCTTAGACTCTTGTGACAGCCTTGGATCTCCAGGAACACCTGGGGAGATTGAATATTAAAACTTCCCTGCCTCCCTGGCCACCTGGACACATGCCCCACATTCAGTGTGGACGGCTCTAGCAACACACCCAAACCGAGTTCTCCAGCTGAACCCCACAAGAATCATTTCCCCACACACTGCGGGGACAAGGTGGAGAACTGACTTGAGGGGTATAGGTGACTCACAGACACCACCTGCTGGTTAGCTAGAGAAAGTGTATGCCACCAACCTGTGTTTCTGAAAAATTATATTGGTATTTTTCTTTTTCTAACAACTCAAAAGAACCCTATCAAGCAAAGCAAATGCCAAGAGGCCAAAAACAACAGAAAATCTTAATGCATATGATAAAACCAGATGATATGGAGAACCCAAGTCCAAACACCCATATCAAAAAAATCAGAAGACACCCAGTTCTTGGCTCAATTAATCAAAGAACTACAATCAGGGAATGAAAACGTGGCAAAGGATTTAAAGGACATCAAGAAGACCATGGCCCAGGATATAAGCAACATAAAGAAGACCCTAGAAGAGCATAAAGAGGACATTGCAAAAGTAAATAAAAAATAGAAGATCTTATGGAAATAAAAGAAGCTGTTGGCCAAATTATAAAGATTCTGGATATTCACAATATAAGATTAGAGGAAGTTGAACAAAGTCTCAGTGTCCTAGAAGTCCACAGAACAGAAAATGAAAAAACAAAAGAAAGACTGGAGAAAAAAATTGAAAAAATCGAAATGGATCTCAGGGATATGATAGATAAAATAAAACGTCCAAACTTAAGACTCATTGGTGTCCCAGAAGCGGAAGAGAAGGGTAAAGGTCTAGAAAGAGTATTCAAAGAAACTTTTGGGGAAAACTTCCCCAACCTTCTACACAATATAAATACACAAAGCATAAATGCCCAGCGAACTCCAAATAGAATAAATCCAAATAAACCCACTCCGAGACATATTCTGATCAGACTGTCAAATACTGAAGAGAAGGAGCAAGTTCTGAAAGCAGCAAAAGAAAAGCAATTCACCACATACAAAGGAAACAACATAAGACTAAGTAGTGACTACTCAGCGGCCACCATGGAGGCGAGAAGGCAGTGGCATGACATATTTAAAACTCTGAAAGAGAAAAATTTCCAACCAAGGATACTTTATCCAGCAAAACTCTCCTTCAAATTTGAGGGAGAGCTTAAATTTTTCACAGACAAACAAATGCTGAGAGAGTTTGCCAATAAAAGACCTGCCCTACTCCAGATCCTAGAGAGCCCTACCAACAGAGGAACAAAGAAAGCAGAAAGAGATATAGAGAATTTTAACAGACATATATAGAACCTTACATCCCAAATCACCAGGACACTCATTTTTCTCTAGGGATCATGGATCTTTCTCCAGAAGAGACCATAGGCTGGGACATAAAGCAAGCCTCAATAAATTTAAGAAGAAAAAAGAAAATTGAATATATTCAAAGCACATACTCCAACCACAATGGAATACAAATAGAAGTCAATAATTTTTTGAATTGCAACTCCACTATTTACTTCCTACATGATATAAAATACACAAACTCTAAGGACACATCAGTGGTTTTGAACTCAACGTAAAATATGTAATTTTTGACAAGAACTATATAAAGGTAGGGGAATGGAGGAGTATAGGAACATAGTCTATGTGTCCTATAGAAGTTAAGCTCGTATCAAAGAGAAATGGGGGAAAGGGCAATGGGGAGTTAAGAAATGAGTGTAGGGTTGCTGTTTGAGGTGAAGGGAGATTTCTAGCAATGGAGGGTGGGAAGGTGATGGCATTGCAACATTGTAAATGTGATTAATCCCACTAATGGAATGCTAGTGAGGGGGTGGAATGGGAAGATTTAGGCTGTATATGTGTTTCCACAGTTGAGAAAAACAAAAAACAAAAAAAAAAAACAGTTTAAATAGACAACAACTGAATGCCAAGAATGACCCTGATAGGATCAAACAATGGAGGACAGGAGGCTCAAAGGGACATAGTTGAGACATAAGGAAAAGGAAATATAGAATGTAAGATTTGTATCATTGTTGAATCTCTTGTACTTCTTAGCTGCGCTTAATGGGATTGCATGAAAGAATGTTCTTGTTCATGGGAATTGTATATGAGAATTATAGTGTATGTTCAAGGATGTGTGCAGCTTGCTCTCATATGTTCAGAAGACAGAGCAATAGATGATGGATGATAGATAGGGAGAGAGGGAGGGAGGGAGAGAGGGAAAGAGATAGTGGTGTGACAACATGTTAAAGTTAGTGGATTGGGGGGTATCGGGGTATTGGGGGGGGTCAGGGAATGCTGGAGTTCTGTGTATGGGGTTTGTATGGTTTTTGTAACTGTTCCTATAACTTTGAATTTACTCCAAAATAAAATGTTTAAAAAAAAAAGAAAGCTGAGTGACTATATGAACAAAGTAGGCTTCAGAACAAGGAATGCTACCAGGGATAAAGAGGGACATTACATAATGATAAAGGGCTGAATTCACCAAGAAGACAAAGCAGTCCTAAATGCAGCTGCACCTACTAACAGAGCTTCAAAATACAAAAAGCAAAAACTTATGGAAATGATAAGAGAAATAGTCAAATTCACAATTACAGTTGGAGACATGTATGCTTGTTTTTGATAATAAATAGAACGAGGAGAGAGAAAATCACTGAAGTTAGAGAAGACCTGAACAAAACTATCAACCAGCTTCAGCTAATTGCCATTCGTGAACACTCTGCCTAACAGCAGAATATACATGCTTTCCAAGTGCACTTAGAACATTCACCAAGATAGACTGTGTTCTATCTCATAAAACCAACCTCAAGAATTCAAAGGAACGTAAATCACAGTCTGTTCTCTGACTGCTATGAAATTGAACTGGAAATCAATAATAGCCACATATGTAAACAATCCCTAAATATTCAGAAATTTTAAAACATGCTTATAAAATGATCCATAGGCTAAAGAAGAATTCACAGGGAGAATTAGAAAAATCACAAAACTTAATCTGTTTTGACAGGAAATATTTGGGGAAGAGCACCATTAATAATCAGCATTTTAAAAATGATGTACCCAACTCTGCTCCTCCAGCCGACCCCAGGACAAAGAAAATGAGATTCTAATAAAATCAACCACAATTCACGAGGAAGCTTTTGCAGATTCTGATAAATATTTCCATTCCTAAAGGAAGCAAGCATAGACCAACGACAGTCTTTACACCTGAGGCTTGGAGAGGACAAATATGATGGGAGGTGAAAGTGAATGTCTGGGTGTCTGCTGCCATTTCTATATCTTTTTTGCACCCCAAAACCCTGAAGTTAGTTCTTCATGCAGTTCAAACCTGTAGGTGAGCTAGAGAGAATTAGTATAGGCTTTCTACAGTAATGAAGGGATACCTCTGAAGCCATTCTGTAATTCAGATTAAAGAGTTATGAGTTGCATAAGTGCCAGAAAAAAACTCACAAGCTCTTGACATTATATAAACGTGAAGAAAGTACCCACTGAAACTAGAATTTGTCAAATCTAGTCACACATGAAGACATTTTTCAATTGTTAGACAAAGCCTAAGGATTCTCTTAAATAGTGATCCTTGGGCTAGAAGTGCAAACACAAGATCAACTTGTAATAATTTTTCCTGCTGCAGATAATTGGGGGATCAGTGTTATTAGCATCTACAATCATTTTCTGAACTTTTTCCTTTTCTCTCTATAATTATTTTTCCCTATTGTGGCAGTGTTACCATATAAGTACAAAAAAAAGAAAGAAAAACTCAAGATTCAGCCCTTTCCAGGGAAATCAACGACCACAGCCATGCTTTCATTTAATATCCATTCCCACCCCAGTGCTCCAGCCACATGCACCTGCTTAGTATACAGCCCACTTTTTTTTTTAAATAAGTTGCTGTTTATTAAACTTTTAATTGTAGTAACATACCTACAACTCAAAATTTCCCATTTTAACCACTTTCGTGTGTACAATTCAGGGGTATTAATTGCATTCACAAAATTGCTCTACCGTCACCAACACCCATTAACCCAACTTTTTCATCACCTCAAACAGAAACTCTGCACTCATTAGGCAGTAGTGCCCTCCTCCCCTTGCTCCCTGGTCCCTGGTAACCTGTAGTCTGCAGACTATGGATTTTAGGTATTTCATATAAACGGTAACCTACAATATTTGTCTTTTTTGTCTGACTTCTCTCAGCATGTCTTCAGGATTCACCCATGTTGCAGCATGTATCAGAGCTTCATTCCTCCTACTCCATTCTGTTTATAGACAGTATTTTGTTTATCCATTCCTATGATGATGAACCCTTGGGTTGCTTCCACCCTTTGGCTATTATGAATAATGCTGCTATGAACATTTGTGTACAAAATATCTGTCCAAGTCCCTGCTTTCTATTCTTTTGGGAATATACCAGGAAGTGGGATTGCTGGGTATATGGTAATTCTATGTTGAACTTTCTGTGGAAACCCCAAACTGTTTTCCATAAATGCTATACCATTTTACACCCCTACCAACAATGTGCAAGGGTTCCCACTTCTCCACATCTGCTCTAACACTTGAAGTTTTCAATTTTTTTTTTCCTGTTAATAATAGCCATCCTAGTAATTGTGAAGTGGTATCTCATTGTGGATTTGATTTGCATTTCCCTGATGACCAGTGATGTTGACCATGTTTTCATGTGCTTATTGGCCATTTGTTTATCTATTTTAGAGTTGTCCATTTTTTATTTTTGTCGTTGTTGTTGTTTTTGTTGTGATATCTTGTTGACATACAGTTTCTTTCTTTGCTGCCTGGACTCATGTTCTTCTGTCTGCATTAAATGCTTCTAAGTAAGGCTCTGCTGATCCTGTCCTGGAGGAAGTCTTCCCTAACTCCCTCAGCCTGAGATAGCTGCCTAGTTTCAGCACAGTCCCAGTCATTTCACTTACTTCATTCCATTTAAGGACCTAGACAGTCTTGAGTTTGAGTTTGAATCCCCTACTAGATTTTAAGCTCCTTGTGAGCAAGACAATTAAGAATTGATCAATAAATCTTTGTTGAGTGAATGAACAAATGTGTGGCAGAAGCTGCCTGTCCATGTGTCGTTGTCGTTGTGTTGTCATCTTCCCACCACGCCCCAGGCCCTATCCCAGGTGCCAGTGTTTAAAAAAAATTATTTCAACGTAATTCCAAGTTACAGGCAGGAATGAGGAACTCCATTCTAGGATGTTCTTCCATGAGATAGTAATAAATACGGTGAAAAAAATGCAAAATTTCTAGTTCATTTATTTTTTACTACTATAAAGTCAGTGGAATCTACAAGTTTTCTTATCTGGAACCCTTTCTTCTCTTGGCTTTCAAGACAGAGTTCCTTTATAATTTTTTTTTTCCTTTAAGGCAATTTTATTGAGATATATCCACACGCTATATAATCCATCCAAAGTATACAATCACAAGATCATCATATAGTTGTGCATTCATCACACAATCAATTTCCGAACATAATCCCATTTCAGTTCTCATCACAATTGACTGGCTGCTTCACCTGAAGTTCCTTTGATGTTTATCCTCAGCTCCCCAGATATTTAATTTTGGAGTGCCCCTGAGCTCAACTCTTATACCTTTTCTGCAGTTACTCTAAATATGGCATATGAACATCAATATGTACATTAACAATTACCAAATGTACATCACCAGCATGGGTCCCCTCTGAACTCCAGACTCTGCAATCCAAATTCCTACTTGATGCCTTCTTCTCAGATGACTCCCAGGGATCGCTAATTAAACTTGCCCCAAACTGAATGCCCTTGCTCCCAGCTGCTCCCCGCACAGTCTCTGCAGGGACCACCATCATTCAGTGGTTCAGTCCCAAACTCCTTGACTCATCCTTGACTCCTCTGTTATCCTATGACATGTAGTCCATTGCCATATACTGTTGCTTTACCTCAGACTATATCTAGAAAAGGATTCCTTACATCCTTCACTAATAGCCTGGCCAAACCCACTTTTCTGTCTCTTGTCAAGATTTATACCACAGCCTCCTAACTGGCTTCCCTGATACTGCCATTGCTCTCTGGTCAAGGTGTAACCTTCTTGAGGGCAGGTCTTTGTCCACTTGGGTCACTGCTGGATCCTGGTGCTGTTACCATTAGAAAATACAGTCCTAAATAGTCGGGCCCATGTGATCCCACATCAAATACAGAAACAAGTCCTTTGTTTCGGTGAGAAGGTGACTTTATTGAAGATGCATCAACAAGGATCTGGAGGAAAGAAAAACCTTTCAAGTCCAGTTCAGAGTGAGAAGAGTTGTTTGGGCTTTTATAACCCCAAATGGACAAAGGAATGGCCAGAATCCAGAAGAAAGCACAAAGGGAAAAAAATAGAAGAGAGAAAGCTGTTTTGTCAGAATCTCATGTTATCTTGAAGTCCTCCCCTCGTTCTGGTTTGTTTTTCAAAAAGCTAGTTCATATAAGACCATATGGCAGTTTCCTCCTGTGGGCAATGCTGGGAAAGTTCCTGGGAGCAGAGAGCAAGTTTTTCATTGTTGAGATTAGAGCAACAGCAAGTTATTTTAACAAGGGCTTTTTATGGTCAAAAATAACTCACGGTTGCTTGAATGAAGTGCTCTTAATAAACAGGTTTTTTTTTCTTGGCTATTGAAGACTATCCTATCTATTGGCTATTGAAGACTGTACTAAGTATTTTCCAGCTAAAGAATTACATTGAGTATTTTCTACTTATCCAGCTATCAGTGCCTAGGAGAATGTTGACATTTAGTTAAGTGCTCAATATATGTTTATTGAAATAATTAGTTAATCCTTCACACAGCATGTCATTTATATGTTATCTTCTGGATTAATAAGAATACAGTTATCTTTCTTTGAAATTTTTTAAAATTCTGCCTGTAAGAGTCAAGGTACTTTATGTATTTTAGGGTCTGAATCTCTAACATTGTATTGTAGGCATCATTCTACCCAGTTCCTAGAATATGAGAGTCAATTTAATTTAAATGCTGATGCAGAATAAATTCTGGGGAAGAGACATTTCTATCAAGGAGATATTTTCTAACAACTATGTCCAGAACCACCAATGGAGAGACTGAATTCTGACATTACTCTAGAAAAACACTAAAGCCCCCCAAAAAGAATTGGGATCAAATCAATTTCTTCATGAGCTTTTCTGCTGCCTCAAGGGACAACAGGTTATGGTCTATCAAAAACCCACCTAGTCTCTTGATAGCAGTTGAAGTTACTAAAAAAAAAAAGTATAAGGCCACAGGGACCTTATAATTTTTATCTCTGGTCTGTTATCAAGTGAAGCAGCAAGTAAATTATATGCTCCGTCAAACAAAGGCAAAATAACCTATAATATCCTGATATAGTATAGATTAGTTTCCTAGGGCTGCCATAACAAATTACCACAAATTTGATTGCTTAAAACAACAAAATGTATTCTCCCACAATTCTGGAGGCCAGAAGTCTGAATCAAGGTGTGGGCAGGGCCGGGCTCCCCCCGAAGGCCCCGGGGAGGCTCCTTTCTGCCTCTGCCAGCTTCTGGGGGTGGCTGACAACGCCTGGCGCTCGGGGCTGGCAGCTGCCTCGTCTCTCCGGCCTTCTCCCTGTGCGCCTGCGTCCGGGCCTCTCATCCTCACCAGGTCCCACCCTACTCCAGGACGACCTCAGCTTGGAGTGACGTCTGCCGAGACCCTGTTTCCAGATGAGGTCACAGCCACAGGTCCTGGCAGTCCAGGTGTGAGCACTTCCTGTCGGGTGGCACAGCTCGACCAGGATGTCTCGTATACGTTCCGTCATGGATGTAACTGTGGGACTGGTAATACTCCCCTCCCCTGTGTTTCTTTTCTTGGTCTTCTCCCTCCCCCTCAGTACATGCTCGTTTCTATGGAGACTAAAATGCCATCGCTATGGAGTCAGCTGAAGAACTTTACAAGTGGAAGAGAACGAGTTTTTCTAATGCAGTGACTTTTCTTGACCAGCACATGTATGTACTATGCAACATACATCAACTTGGATGCATTTCTGGACAACTCATGACTCAGCAGCTAAGTGTTCGAGTTGCCTCTTGCCTGAGCTTTCAAGTACTGTACAGTTTTTTCATGCCAGATTATGAAACAGGATGTGAATTTATGTTTCGTTGCTATGGTAATTTATATCTCTGCAGTTTTAATAATCTCATCAATTTGCAGGCAATCAGAAGCAATGTGGCAACTCCACATAATTAAACTCCAAAGTATTTATCGCAACTTGTGGAGTTATTTGAAGCATTGCATGAGGAAATTAAAAGCAAATAGATATAAGTCGTCTCAAGCCTGGGAGCTATAAATATTTGATCTGGAAGGATAAACACTCCAAGAAAAAGATTTGATGATAGGAAGAGATAATTCTAATTAATTGTGCAGAACAATGATATATTGTAAATGACTTTTTTGGCATTTTTCTCTCTTTCAAAAGAAAAAATATATCTGGTTTCTAATTATTAAGACATGACATAAAAAAACTTTCTTGCAGGCTTCTGGGGTTCACCTACCATTCTTGACCACTGAACCATGAATATTAGCTCTGGCTAAAAAGCATGATTACTCCAGATTGGACTTGTTTCCAAAATAGTTGCAATGTGTTAAACTGGAAAGTGTGCCTTTCCTGATAATATGATCAGAGCATGTTTATTCTTAACACACACACACACACACACACACACACACACACACACACACACATTCCTCTATTCTAATGCATATTGTTAAGAAACTGCACCAGTGTTTTGTATTGTTTTCTGTTTGAAGGAATTGGTTGTGTTTGCCTCTATCTATGGATATTTACCCACTGCTATTGGTGTTTCACTGGATTATGGGGAGCTATGTTTATATTACCATGTAAGCTTGCTCCTTCCAGAAGCTAATTTGAGGTGGGCATGTGGGGCCACAGTGGATTTCAGAGTTAGGATGGAAGGCAGCCCTTCATCATTCTGGAAATACATTATGTCTCAGCTGCAGAGAGCAGATCATGGAAGTTAGAGTAGATATCATACATGTTTTTAGCAATGCGAGGAATATATGAAGGAGCCGTAAGACGTAGACACTCTCTGGAGATGACTATACTGAGAATTAGGGAAAACTAAAGGCAAGAGGAGACAAAATCAAGGACACTAGGGAATTTGAAACCTCTAGCACCTAAACCTACAACAACAGGAAACACAATCCAAAGTCCAAGTCCTTGTCAGATTAGCACAAATCTTCACACAAAAAATTTATTGACTTCAGCCCTATAGCCTGACCTCTGGTTTTCAGCAAAAAATTACAAAACACCAAAGGGCAAGGGAAAACACAATCTGAAGAGACAAAACAATCACTAGAACAAGACTCAGTAATGAAACTGATGTTGGAATTTGCAGACAGATAATTTTAAAAACTATGATTAATATGTTAAGGGCTGTCATGGAAAAAGTAGACGACATGCAGGAACGGGTGGATAATGCAAGAAGAGATGGACACACTAAAAAAGAATAAAAACTGCTACAAATCAGAACAATCCTAACAGAAATGAAGAAAACCTCGGTGGGCTCATCAGTGGAGCTGGTACAGCCAAAGACGACTCAGCAAGTTTGAAGCTAAGTCAGTAGAAACCCCCAAACTGAGGTGCCAAGAGAAAATGGCTGAAAAATCAGAACATTACATTCAAGAATTTGGGAACAATGTAACATGCTTGTGGTAGGAGACAAAGTGTAGCCTGCTGCCTTTCTCTGAGACTCAAAATACATCCTGTGCTCAGGACCAGGTGTGTTGGCCTGGCAGATAAAACACAATCCCGCCAAGATAAAAGAGGTCTGGGGTGTAGTCCTTCCCCTATCATCCTGAGAGTGTGTAAACATTCACTGGAGACAGTCTGACTCTGGTAGGTGTATTCTACAACATCCAGCTGACACCTGGTGGTGTGTCTGTTCCTGGCAGGGAAGCAGTGGAGCAGCAGCACACACATAAGATGTTTGACATCTCCCTGTGTTGGCCATGATTCAGACCCACCAGCACCCACTAGTGAAGCTGACCCTGCTGTGTCTATTCTCTGTGAATAAAACGTCCTTCCACCGGAGCCTGTGAGTCGTGCTTTTGCTGGTCACCCCTACATCTGCATTGGAGTGGGCTGACATTGCTTTAGATGTAGCTCCTCCTCTAAACTGCAAAACACCAAGGCAGAAGGAAAATCTTGAAAGAAGTGTGAGGCAGGGGAGAAAAATCAAACAAGCAAATTGTACCTCATCTATAGAGATAAAAGTATAGGGATTTTGGACTTAACAGAAACCATGAAAGAAATAAGAGAATGAGTGAAATATTTAAAGTGTTGAAAGAAAAAATGATCAGCAACCGAGAATTCTCTATCTAGTGAAATTGGCCTTCAAAAATAAATAAGATAGGCTCACAGTTGGAATTGTCTTCCTCACTGTTCCAGTAGGGGCACAGGGAAGACTTAGCAACCCATGTATCCCTCTCAGTACTCAGGATGCAAAAGGCAGCTATGAAGTATTCTACATCTTTCCAGTTCTACCAGTTCTCTTCTGCCTGTTCTTTACTGACTCCTATGATGGCCTCAACCTCTAACTTAGATGGACCCCCTTCCTCCTGATAGTGTTGGCATTAGTGGTATTCTTCTGGAGGAATTATCAGATTCTGTATCATCTGTTGTGTTTTAGTAACCAAAGCCACAGTGTCCTGAAGGTGGGCCTCGCCCCTTTTGTCTTTCCCTGGTCTTTCTTTGTCTTCCCTTCTTTGTCTTCACTGCATCTTCTTGTTGCATGGCTTCCACCTGTCCTGGCCTCCCTCTGTGCTGCTGCTTCCACCCCAAAGTGGGATGTGGAAGTGGATCTTTTCCATGATGTTGCCCACCATTGTCCCCAGGGAGAACAAAAGGGGCAGGGGTGTCTTTCACAGGAGAGGCCCTTTTCTCATGAATGCCTCCAGTGCTGTTTCAGGCAAGACTGTGCCATCCACATCCCGTCCAGGAGTGGAATCATATTGCTATGTCTATCACCTTTACCTAAAGGGCAGTTATGGCCTCATGAACAGCTATCCATAGTGCTTTTGTTGAGAAGTTCCCCAGTTGGGAAAAATGCTGTCATGTTCCGAGGAACTCAGAATAAACATTGCTTGGGTGCATTTAAAAATAAATACATAAATAAATAAATGGGAAATAAAGACATTCCCATACAAACAAACAAAAAACTGAAAATGTTAAACCATTTTCTTCAGACTGAAGGAAAATGATATAGTTCAGATAATTGCCACGACCTAGAAAAAGAAAAAGGATCAGAGAAGGGATAAATGAAGGTAAAGTTAAATCTTAATTTTCTTATTCTTAACTGATAGAAAACATAACTGTTTGTTTAAACCAATAATAGTAACTATACAAAGTCTAATTATAGCATGTTAAAAATTAAAATGAATGACAACACTGTCCCAAGGGATGGAAGGAAGGAATTGGGAATATTTTGTTACAAGGCACTTGGAAGACATGGAAAGTGGTACAGTGTTATTTGAAAGTGGACTTTTTTCAACACTTTATTCACACACCATACAATCCATCCAAAGTGTGTGAAACAAGTCCAGTTCTCTGCAGTCCATGTCTATTATTGTGACTCACAGGCTCACCTGAACTCTCTGTGCCTTATTTTCTTCAAGAATGAAGAAAATAATAATACCTACTCACTCTTGATGCTTGAAAGAGCTAATGCATAAAAAGTGCTAAGAATGATGCTTAGTAAAAAAGTGTTGGTATTCAATAAATGTTAGCCACCATAGTCATCACTCATCATTGTCAACCCTCCAAGCATCATAATCACCATCGTCATCACCACCATCATGACCACCACCATCAGCAGCACCACCTCTTATCATTGCCATCTCATCAACATCATCCACCACCACCACCACCATCACCATCACCATCACCACCTTCGTCCTCATCATTAGCAGCATCACCACCATCATCATCACCATCACCATCACCACCACCACCAGCATCAGCACCATCACTCTCATTGCCAACAGCCTCACCATCATCGTCACCATCAGCAGCAGCATTACCACCATCACCATCATCACCACCGTCACCCTCAGCAGCACCATCAGCATCAGCACCACCACTATCATTGCCATCAGCAGCCCCACCAGCAGCACCATCTTCCTCACTATTACCATGATCCTCCTTCTCCCTCTCCGCTTCCTCCCCCTCCTCCTCACCATATTTTCATTAAGCCTAAACAAACATTTATGGTTCTTTACTGACAACAGAGTAATTATTCAATAATACAATTTCAGACTTGGTGTAATCTTCAACTCATCTAGTGCAACTTTTTTCCCGGATGTAGAAATGCCATTCTTGAGACTTATAATCAGCATCTCATCTCTGCTTAAACCTTTTCTGAAAAAAGGAACTCTTTACCTCACAAAGAAGTCTTTATTTTTTACATCTCATTATTTGCTTGAGATAAATATCAATGACTGAAATTTGGGGGGCAAATAAGATGCTCCATTATAAAACTTCAAATCAATATGGCAAAATTTCCTTAAATGAAGTTACACTATGAAAGTGCCTTTTTCAGTACACTCTGCCAACAAAGGGATTATCTTAAAAAATTATTTTCCAGGCTGATCAGTGAAAAATAACTTCTTGCAGGTTTGTTTTGTATCCTTTCTATTAATAAGGAAATTAAATACTTTTTCTCAAATATATATTGCAGCAGAAATCATCACAGATTTTGGTGCTCAGGTAGATATATATTTTTCTGTATTCCTGTCCTGATGATGTTTTGTCTTTATTTTGTTACCTTTGCTTCTTCCAAGAAAGACTCTTGGAGAGATGATGGAGGGGGACTCGGTGGTCTGGAACCAAGTTGTCCGCCTATCCAGAAGCTCTAACCATTGTGCCCCATGTGCGGGCATAATAGTCTCACCCCAGCAAGCAAGTTCCACTGGGCTAAAATCACTCTTGAAAACCATGTAGGAAGGCTGCATTCATATTTGAAGTGTCCAACACATCTTGCCTCATCCTCCAGTATAGGGAGAGTTTACCATAGCTCTTGAACTGCAAAGAAAGGGTTGGTTTTAATTTGTCATAAAGAAATGACTGTATATCATATCATTGGGATTACTCTCAGAGTCCAATATATCCTATCTTGTCCACCACCAGTGTAGGAAGAGTTTACTGCTGCTGTGTGAGCAGCAAGGTCCTCAGTTATATTCTGGGGTAAAGGAAAGAGTGCATATTGCATCCTTGGGATTACATGTGGTTGTGCAAAGATGTCTGCAGGATCAGAGTTCCTGGGGACCAAGGAAGTTGAAGAAGCATTAGAGACACATCTCCCGTCTCACATATACTGGGGCGGTGCACAGACTTGCCCAGACAATTTAACTTGCTCACACTTGACCTTGACCACATAGAGTAGAAATGGTGTATTTCTATGTGCATATGATGCATCTCCATGGTAGGATCAAAGGGTGTTTAGACACTGGGAGGGATAAGAACTCAGAGTTGTCTGGCAGAAGGAGGTGAAGTTCATTTCAGGTGGTGAAAGTGTGAGCCAGAGCTCAGCGTGCTGGTGAAAATGCGAGGGACCCAGTGGGCGTCCTCTGGGCAAGTGCCAGTCTTGATGTCGTGGCACCAGCTGGAGCACAGCCTGCAGCCTCCAACATGGGGCCTGGTCACATGGCGGTGTTGAATCACCAGCCAACTAAGATTTTGGAGCTGCTTAAGGGTTCAGATTCTGGAGCTATACAGCAGAGGTTTGCAGTCTGACTGCCACTTACTAGCTGTGTGATGTTGTGGAATTACCCAACCCCTCTGTGCCTCATTGATTTTACCTGTCAAATGGAGGTAGTAGAATATACGCTTCAAAGTTCCACCATGTGGCACAATGAAACATTGAAGTGCATCCACTTATCATCTCCATTCTACTGCTATCCCAGTCTATCTTACACCACCCCACAGGAGGGGAGGACATTTCACACTTTACTTGTATATTCCTTGCCTTGAGGGCAAAGTCTGGGGTAATTTACCTTGTAACACCAGAGCCCAGCTCCTGTCCTGGTCCACAGATGGCAGGCAGCAGACATTTATCAAATAAATTAATGAATAATTAATCCCAGGCCCCAGTGGATGGCAGAGCTTTGGAAGGGAAGTTAGCTTCCTAGTCTACACATCCTGAGACCTTTGGGGCCACTGAGGTTTAGTTTAAGAAAACTCCAATTCCTCCAAGTCCTCTCTTCCCTTTGGACTTGAGAACATTTAGATGGAGCTTTGGAAAGATCACTGCTTTGTCAGCCTCAGTGAGCACAATAAACCCAGATTTCAGGGGATAAACCAGGAGGCTGACCCTTCCTACTAGGCATAAACACTACATGGGCACAGTCTCTCAGATACTGGAATGATTTACCATAATCCATCCATCAGCGAAGAAGCTAGCTGGGCAGTGTGAAGACAGTGTCTGTGAGTGAAATCCACTGAAATTAATCACCCCTAGGTTTACAGACCAGTTTCCTTCTTCATCCAAACTTGGTTGACTAGCTGACAAAGTGAATTTACTTGCTTTTCCTTTTTATTAGAGAAGTTGTAGGCTTACAGAAAAATCATGCATGAAATAGAGTTCCCATATACTACCCTATTATTTACACATATGTGTGTTACTAAAATAAAAATTAAAACAAACATAGGACTGTACAATGCAAAGCAAATTTAAAGCTCTTTCAATACTACTGAAAAATGGCATGTAACTGTTGGAAAGAATGCTGTATCTAAAAGAGAATAAACACTCACACGATTGTGGAGAAGAAAATAATTTATTTATGGTCTTGCAAGGATGGGCACACAACCAAAAATGTGGCAGGTGCCCCAAACAATAGAACACAGCAATATTTATACCCTAAGCCTAACACGCAAGTCCCTCCCCTGTTTCTCCATTGGCTGGGAACTTCAGAGGTTACAGCCTATCCGAGAGATAACTAGCCCACCTTTGGGATTTTAAATTGTACAGCCTATCTGAGAGAGCTAACTAGTTTAAATTTCCTGCCAAGAGTTCCCATCTTTGATTATACCTCACATTCCTTTACATTCCAGTGAGTCTGGTTATTGCTTGTTTTTTACCCATATAAGGAGCTGCCGCCAACTCTAGGCTTACATCAGGGGCCCTTTCCTTCCCTTTAACCATGGAGCCAGTTTGAGGCAGTCTTGTCTAGTTTCCATTTTCCGTTTTCCACGTTGCCTTTATGTAAAAGCTAAACTTAAACCTTTCTTACATAACTATATGTCATTAACATATAAATAACCATTTGTTATAGCAGAAATAAAATATATACCATCACAGAAAATATAAGTCTTGGAAAAGATTGGCAATGCAGTTATTTGCTAACATAAAAAAAAATCAGTTGCTTTTCTCTCTGATTGCTAACAATATTATGTAACTTCAGAGACAGGCCCTGTGCTTAGGGGAAAAGCAAAAGCTTACTAAAGAATTCCCGATTTGAGAGAATGATTTTGTAAGCTTTGTTTGGGTAACAGGAGTGGCTTCTCAAGCTCCATAAAAAGATATCCTCCCCAAATCCAAATAAAATGAGGATGACCCACCACACACACACACACACATACACACACACACACACACACACATACAGCAGCATTATAGGCCTTGATCGCTTCTCCAGGCTGTCACCCTGGAGACGTCTCAGAGTGGAGGGGGGCAGTGATGGGGACAGGGTGAGGGGCTCTCAGGACTGCGCCACATCCCTTCACCACCCTCACATAGCCACATCATGAGCCTGAGGCTCGGAGAGCCCATGACAGGACGGAATGCAGCCTTTCTTCTAGGTTCAGGGATTGTTCCCGAAACATCAGGTAGCTAGGGAGGACACAGGGTGTAAGTGAGCAAGAACCCACAGAAGCAGCAGCTGCAGCTTCCCTGGCAGGCATGGAACAATGTTGAGCATTTGTGCTTCTGAAAAAAAGCAGAGAAGGGAATAAGGGAACCAAAAAAGACCGGGGCTGCTAGCCTCTCCATGGTCCCCATCCATTTTGCTAATTAAATTGGAATCTACCTTTATGATAAATATGGAACCCCAATGATATACAAAAATATTTGACCTGCATATAAGTATAATTTCTACATTTTAATCACTTTTTAAAATTACTGTCCAAAGTCTAATTGCAAATTTTCAGAGTCATCTATAAATGAGGGTCTGTTAAATGGCCTTTTTTCAGTCCAAAGACTCATCAGAATACAAAAGCAAGTGAGGGTGTTTTAAGAGCCAGATTCTTTTATACCTTCCTCTAGGGCGAAGGCTCAGCCTCACTTGCCTGCTTGTGTGTTTTCCAATATAGGGGGTTGGTCACGGATCTGTAATTAGCATGGCACGTCTTGGTAGGGAGTGTTCACAATCTCGCACATCCCTTTGGGGTCAGGTCCAGGGGATGAAACTACATCTACACTCAGGCCCAACAGGTGCTCCCCACTCAGAGGGATCAGACAGATTCCCTCACTGCTTGGCGCATGTTCTGTGAAAAGAACACATTCCCTAACAAATAACCTGGAATACACCTTTCAATAACAGATGTCTGGGTTTTGCAGCCTATTTTAAGATTTCAGTTCTTTACAGGCTATTCTTTTGTGAATGTTAGTGCTATTTTTCAATTAATCTATTGTATCAATTTTCATTTAGAAAAAATAGCCCTAAAATACGGTCTCTCTTTCAACCTCAATTTATTTCCCGTTGAAACAGTGCTCTGCAAACCCTGGCTGTGTCGTGCAGGGACAGCCGTGCTGGCCGCGGCTTCTGTTGACCCTTTGCACAAAGCATGAAGGGCTGCCGGGAGTGTGGCCGTGGGCGAGCAGCCTTTCAGGGGTTCCATGCAGGTCCTGCTGCTCCTCTTGCCTTTCTTCCCACTGCTTCAGAGATTTGCTGACCTGTACAATCTTTTCCTGTTGTAAATGGAAAGCAGGCCCACAACTGTCCAAAAGAAAGAAAAGCAAAAAATCGCTGATACAAATTCCAGGACATCTTAGAGAGCAGGCCTGCCTGGTGAGGCTCAGGAGGTGAGGGATCCACCCAGAGCAGGTGTTAGTATCACCTTCTGGTTTGTTTTATTTTTAAGTCAGTCAAGATTCTTAACAGAATGCAAGTGACAAGAGAGCCCAATGCAAATGGGTTTAATTCCAAATGACGGGAGACCTAGGGACAGAGAGAATGAGAGAGGGGGATGGAAAGAGTGAGAACGAGAGAGACAGAGAGAGCAAAGGAGAAATCACTAGCTCCTGCAACAGAAAACCTATGAATAATAGATTTGGTTTTAGGCTTGACCATGTCTGGGGATCAAGCGGTATTCTCTGTACCCTCTTTTTGTCCATCCCTTTACTCCCACTGATGCTGGGTTAGTTTCATTTTTTGAGGCCATGTAATGGACCCTGCATCTCCAGATCACTCCATCCATCCTTACTGCCAGCCTCTCCGCCAGAAAATAGTCACTGTCTGCTGGCGGCTATAGCACAGACACCAGGATGTTTAGGCTAGACCGGCCTGGCTCATGCCCCCTCCCCTGCTCCTCTGGAGCCCCCTGGCCAGGGGCCGGCAGGTCATTCCTCCGAAGCCTGTACCGAGGAGGCCAGGTGGGATCACATGCTGTACCCCTGACAGCAGGGCCACCTGATGCGTGAGGGGGTGTGTGATCCTTCCACAGAATATTTGGATTCTGTTTCCAGAGATAAGGGGGAAAGTACACTGGATGGCCAAAACCACGAAGGTCACTGTTACTAATGCATCTGGCCCTTCTTTTAACATCATTGAATATTTCCTGATGGATCACTTCTAAAGGCTGGCTAGTATTCCGTGGTATGAATGTGCCCTTTATTTGACTCAAGAGCATAAACTCACATTTCTTTGGGGCTCAAGCAAGTAAAGTAAAGAATTGAAGAACCCAGTTACAGGCAACAAGGAATGGTGGTTACTGGGGACAACTAAGGATATGATGCTTGGTGCTGAGTCTTAGAAATAGCAATTATTTTTTTCATGTTGGAATGCAGTGATGCTAGATCTTCTAATCTTTCAAGAGAAGCCAAAATTCTAGAATTTCATGTGAAAGAAAAAGCTCAACTACTTTAGACTATTTTTTTTTTTTAATTCACCCTCTGGGCCAAGCAGTACATGTCCACATGTTAGATGGCCTTTTGAGTGCCACCACTCTGCAAATTCCAATTAACCTATCTTGCATGGTTAGACAATTAGTTGTTTGCCAACTGTTTAATATTATTAAAAAAAAAAGCAGTGCAGAAGTGAAAATGCTTATACTCCTGTCTTTGCAAACATATGAAGTTAATTTGTTAGGATCAATGCCAAGAAATGGAACTACGGATCAAAAATTATCACTTTTAAAATTGTTGATACACATTATTGCAATAGTACCCTCCAAATTCTACCAATTGACATACTTCCCAGCAGCTTATAAAAGCATGTCCCTGGCAAATATCCAAACATTGTTTTTAAATTTTTTTAAAAGTATTAATGTAGAAAGTATCTGTTTATAATTTGCATACATTTTGTCACTGGTAAGATTGACCTATTTGCATCTGCTTATTGCTCATCTGTATTTCTCCTTTGATAAATTGTCTATTATGTCCTTTGCTTTTTTAAAACTTTCTGATTTGTTAGAACTCTTTACATGTAAAGAATATTAACAAAGATTTAAATTCTGCACCATCTTTGAAGAAGTATCAACATTTCATCTTAACCCAGATTTAACATTTATCCACATTAGCATATTGTACTTTACAATAATTTTCCTCACATTGCAAATATGTGAGGAAATATGCCAAGATTTGAAACATATGACACCTCATTCTAATCTAGAATTAAACTGTACCACTTGCCCTTGATCAGAGTCACACTTGCTACTTGAGCAATGGGAACATACAATGTTGCCATGATAAAAGACAACAAGATTAAAAACACAAAAACAAAGCTCTAGGGGAAATCATCAGAGTAAAACTTGCCTTCCACCATGGAACAATTTGTGCTTTTCTGATAGAAATTACTGCAAGGCTCGAAATTATTTCTGCATTGGCAGGTTGTGTTTTATAAGCCTCCTCCACCTTATCCCAGCACCCATTGTGTAATTAAGTTTAGCTTTTATTCAAATATATCTAAATTATCCCCTTATTAGTCTTTCACTTAAAATATAAATTGCTTGAGCAAACGGACAGGACATTTCCTTCTGAATCCCTATGGTCTATCAAAGTCTGCGGAACTTGGAAGCCTCTTAATAAATATTTGAACTAAATTACAGGAATTAGAATTAGATCATTAATAAAATTCATTTCAGGTCTGATATTTCATATTATCTATTGTGTAGATGACCAAAGAAGGGCCCATTATTTTTCATTTAAGATGTGTAAAATATCAGGCTGCCGGCTCCAGCTTCATTCACAGTGCAGCCACCTTTGGTAAAAGTTTCTTATGATTTATTAAATCTGCTTTTCCTGTGTGAACATAATTCACCACATCTAACCTTGGGGCTAGGAGAAATGGCACTCTGAAAGGTATGCAGATGATTTTAGAGTCTGGGAGCTTATATTTCCCTTACTCAACAGCATCCTCTGGCTCCAGCGCAGACCCCACATTTGGATTTTGCTGTTGGATAATAGTCATGCCTACATGGGCTGCCTGGGCTGGGAAAGGCAGTGAGAAGAGATGTCTGGCATTAGGGTGATGATGCGCATTTACTCAGCAGCCAAACCCTGAGATCCCAGTGGCTTAGCACAAAAAAGGGTTACTTCTCGATTAGGCCTGAGGTCAGTTGGACAGCTCTTTTCCAGCCTGTAACTCCTAAGGCAGCCGACCATCACGATTTGCCCGGGACTCCCACACTGATAGCAGTGAAGGCCCCACATCCCAGAAACCCCCTCCCCAGAACACATGAAGTCCTGGTTTTGGGTAGTAATTGTAAAGAATTTGGGGAAAAAGCACAAAATCCATAAGGCAGTCCCAAAATATAGTTAATGAAAGCAACACTGTTTTTATTGTCAGGTTGATATGTCCCAGGGTGTCTGCCTTCCACAGGAGCTGTGGCTGTTCTTTCTCCCAGCCACGGATGTTGGCAACCAGGATTTGTGGTTCAAAGCAGTGATCCCCTGTTGTGGCATCACTCCGTGGGATGAGAGTGGCATGCCACCTAAGTGTCTTGGACTCATCAGCGTTACCTATCTGGCATTGCCTGTGAATTAACCATTGTGATTTGTGTCAAGGTAGTGCTGGTTTAAATTTTATTTTTAACACTGTGAGTATTGTGATTCTGTTTTCTGAGAATTTGGGTGATGAAAATAAAAACCATTACAACGCCAATGCCAGCATGACCCAGACATCACCAAAAAATAAGGCTAAATGACAGTGTTATTTTAATGGCAGAAGGAAAGACACATACAACTAAAGTGGGGAGGTAGTAATCCACAAAGAACAGAATGCACAATATGCAGACAAATTGTTGTTCATGGTGAGGGAGGTGACATGCAAACATGTAAGGAGGCTGGGTCTCACAAGAGAGGCAAGCACTTCTAAATCTGTCAAAAATATTTTCATCCCCAAGAAAGACACCATTGCTTAGATGGAAATAGCAGCCCCTGAATTAGCCTGGACATAGCAAACACGTGAACACACATTATCACACCATTCCCTTGATTCTCTAGGAGGTTGATTAAAGTTACATTTCCTGATTCAGAGGTTGCAACTAAAATGTCCCGAGGGCAGACAAAAGGAGACATTTTGATAATAGACACCTTAGCCCCTTACCTGCAGGGCTGAATCTCTCAGCTTTTACCTGGGATCATGCTTTCTCATTATATCAAGTGATGTGTCCAATTACAGCAACAAAAAATGTTCTCCCAGGCTCTTCAGTGCTTTGCTTTCAAAAATAGAGTTGCAAATTGATTATTTGATTCCACAGAGATTTTAACAAAACCATACAACTCATAGGATGAAAGATTGTTATTACCTTATCCAAACAAAAAGTAGACTTTGCTCATCTGTCTGCGTATTCAGCCAACATGTACATGTAAATTTTGGCAAATTCCAGAGAGTCTATAAACAAAGGAAATAAAAAGTAGCTATCAGCTAAAAGTCCTTCCCCCTTTGTACACATCGCTGCTAACAAGGGGCATGATTTGCTTACTGTGGCATTGAAGCTTTCATAATGAAAATTTTTGGTCACTTTTCAGTTTTCCTCAAAATGAACAGAAGCACTTAATGAGTTTTTGTTGTTGTTGTTGTTGTTTGTTTTACTTTATAGAAATGGATAGTGATAGCCTTCTTAGACATGTGCCTCCAAAATGGCATAGAAAAGAGGTTAAAATGTCAGCCTGCTCTAAAATCACAAATTCAAAGGGTAGGCAGGAAGAATATAATTTTCTAATTTGAAACTAAGTTAATATGAGGATGGAGAAAAGGATTTAATTAAAAGAGAAACCTATTTGCTGTTTCTCCAAAGCTGTTGGATGATCTTTGAAGAGACCATAAGAACCATGGACAAGGATGAAATGACTCACCTGAGTTCAGGGTTATGTGCAGGTTGTGACAAGAGCTCGTGCAGAAAAAGAAAGAAAAAAGAAAAGGAAAAAGGCTAATATTTTGGAAAGAAGATGGCTTCTGAACTCAGGAGAATGTCACCAGCAAAGGACAGTACATTTAACAGTACTTTCTCAGCTTCTTAAAAATTCTAAGTTCTTGGGAATCCAGCTTCACTTTCACAAGTTCAAATGACCTCTGTGCTTGATAGCCACTGTCTGTAAGGAGAGAGTTTTAACTTATGATGGCATCCAGCATGCTTCAGTTTTTAAAAATGGTGAGAATTTTAGACTTGGATAGTTGACATGAGGGATTTATAAATGCAGAGGACCTGGTTGACAAACAGCTGGTCTACCAAAACAAGCCATTTTTGGAGATCTGGAAATGAATTTCCCTAGTCTAAAAACCTGCTATTGCTATTAGCTAAAGTCATAAGTATTCCATGGCCAAAGACTTTTGTTGCGGGGTTTTGTAGTGTGATGACATCTCACTGTAGTGTGACATCATATTATCAGTATAATATGAACTTGACAACAGCAGAAAGGCAACTCAAAGCAAAGTTCACATTTGTCTGTATTCAGTTTTACCACCAATTAGAAGAAAAGAAGGTTGTCCTAAGAGCTGTAGGCAAGAGAATTATTATTGGTAAAGGAAACAAAAAAAGGAAAAATATCCTGCTATACATGGGACAGAAAGAAACATATTGTTATTTTTATTAAATATAAATAATATCTGTTTAATTAATCGTATTGATTTATATTTTCTTTAAAAAAATCTTGCATCTATTTATCATAAGAATACATGATAATATAGCCCATGAGGTTTAACTATCCATAAAGAGTAAATTTAAGTTGCCATATCAGAGGACAGAAGGAAACCCCCAGAGTTATTGCAGAAGAGGAAGAGAGAGATGGATAAGACAGACCCTTGGCAACCCCATTCCAGAAGTAACATTGTCACTGGCAGTCATCATCCATTGGCCAGAAATAGTCATATGACCCCAACTTAACAGGAGGGGAAGCTGGGAAATGTGGGAAAGATGCATGGATGGACAGATAGATGACAGACAGATTAGATAGATAGATAGATAGCTGTATGTCTGTATGTATGTACTTCTGGCATTGCCTGTCTCTGCCACATATTACCAGGTATTTGAGTTAGTATAAAAATGTATTCCAACAACTTGGAGGAAACAAACCTCAGAGTAGGGAAAAGATCCCTTTTACCCATGTGTTCTGCTTGACTTGGGAGTTATCATATTTTGGTAATTTTTCTAAGCACAATAAAACATGGAGGGTACTTACATGATAAAATAGATTCAGATAGGACACATGTAAACTAACTCTAATCCCGTGACAAATGGCTCATTTCCTGTCGATTGCTTGGACCTGATTCTCTAATAAGCTTTCAGTCACTGTTCCATCGGAGCAGCCTCTGCCTGCTGCCCTCAAATACTGGAAGAAAAATCACTCACATCCTGGGATTTCTGTTCTCACTCTGTTGTCTGCCTGTATTACTAATATTTCTTTAGCACATTGGGGGTCCTCCTCATTTGGTTCTGCAGAGGTTTTGGCCAGCCTGTGACAGATGCGAGAACAAGTAGAGTATACTAATAGTACAACAATGAGGCTGTAAGTTCTTTCTCAGGCCTTAAACACCGCTCTCAGTGAAGCTCTGTTGGTGCGCTTTGAGAATTTGTCAAACTTAGAGCTCCTTGATGCTGGAAAAGTCTTGTTTCTCCCTTTTACTCCAGGCTCCAGGTGAGGCAAAACCCCATTCTTTGGAGAGATCTTAAAGCGGCATAGGCTCTGTGGGACTGGGATGAACGTGATGGCCTTAAGGGATAGAAAGTATTCCACTCCAGCCTTTCCCTCATTTCTCTATTCTAAACAAACTAAATTTGTTCCCTTCTGATTTTTAATCACATGGAACTCAATTCCTTTCTCTTACTCCCTTCAGTCAGTTTATAATTATCACTCACACACTAACCCTTGCACACATACACCTGCAGTACCTGAAGGAAAGTACTATGAGTACTTCTTTCAACACTGTGTATAGTCAGCACATCCCAAAGTGACACACTGAATATTTATTGAATGAAGAAGCGAACATATGCATGCATGAATGCCCCAAAGAGAAGATGGGAAGATGTTTTTTGTTTATTTTTTACTTATACAATCTTTATCTATTTCATTATGAGTTTATGATGAGAAAGACAATATTCTACTCCCAAAGATGTCCCACCAAGCATGTAAACACCTTCCTATATCTGTTATTGATAACCCAGGAGGCCAATGATCCACATATCCTGAGCTGCCGGGTGGCTTCCTCTGAATAATAATTTTATAGCCATCCTGTTCACAACGTAGCCACCCCTTGATGCTCACAAACTCTACATAGACACTATAGGCTTTGGAGTGGTTAAAGAGTGTTGCTTCATAACCGTGTTCTTCTACTTGTTAGCTATTTGTATGATTTTGAGCAAATTTCTTAACCTCCCTGCATCTCAGATTACTCATAATTGAAACAGGACATTAGGCTGTTGGATGGTTGGAAGAGGTGCTTGCACACGCATATGTTGTGTCCTGTGCTCATCCTTTTCCTTGTTGTGGTTTTGTCGTTGTTAAACTCTAGGGACCAAGCTTGGATGATGCCTTGCCAGGGGTGCATTGAAAGGGAGACAGAGTGATCACTGAGGTCTGCTAATTCTGGAGACCCAAAACATTTTATTTCAAATGTGAGCGCAATAATTCTAGAATCAATAAAGCATCTGCCAACAAGACATGCTCTTTAAAACAAAATAAACATCCAATAATATGGGAGTGGAAAAATGTATTTTGATACCATTTGAGTAATTTTCAATTCTTAATGGCCTTTTTAAAGGCTATTTAACAACATGGATGATTACAAGATACTGAGTTCAAAATCAGAATTTTTCAATATAGGTTGATATGGGGGAAGATAATTTTTTTTTTTTTCCATTGGAACAAATGCCCAGGAGAGTGACTGCTGGATGGTAATGTGGTTTGGAGTCAAATGAAGTGGGGAAATATTTTGGAGACCTAAAAGAAGTAGCAATGATCTTTTTTCTTCATATCAGAGAAAAATGGATCACAAACCCCAGCCGCTTAATTTCAAGTTAAAGGAGATGGAATCTGAACCTTTGATTCCAGGTAAGTTTCAGAAATTCTATACAGAGAAATAAATATGCAGTAAACACAAAGTTTCTGGTCATCTTTCGTTACCTGTTCACATGCCCTGAGAGCCCTAGTTGTGTTGACAAGAAGAAATTCACTAAAAATGCTCTAAGTCTAATAGTGGAAACAAGTCAAAGGCCCACCAACAGATGAATGGATTTTAAAAAGGTGGTGTCTCCACAATGGAATTTTGTCCAGCCATTAGAAGGAATGAAGTGTTGACACATGCGACAACATGGATGGCCCTCTAGAGCATGATGCGAATGAAAGAAGCCAGACCCAAAGGACCACTTGTTGTGTGATCCCTCTTACAGGATCCATAGAGACGGAAAGATGCGGTTGCCCTTGGGCATCAGGTGGGTGTCATTCCTGGAAGGGAGCACCCGGAGGCATTCCGTTCCTTGAGGTGGGTTCACGTTTCACAGGTGTGTGCAACTGTGGAAATCTGTGCATGTGCATCCCTGATATGCACACTTCTATATGCATGCTCTACCTTAATTAAATGATTTTAAAGACTTAAATGAGTTGGTCTCTCCTTCAGAACTAAATATTAATGTTTCAGAACTAAATAACTACAGCATGCCCATGTTCAGAGTATGAGGCCTCTTAATGAAAGGCACAAAGCCTATCAAAGTCTCCGTCGTGGCCACAGTGTCAGCTGGGTTCCAAGCAGGGAGCCAACATCGTCTCGGGGTAGACGTTACGCTTGATTTGTTTTTTCAATCAAGTACGAGAATTGTTAGTATTTTAAATAAATCCTCAAAAGAAAAATACTTTTTAATGTAATAAAGGTTACTGAGTCCTTGGAACTGGATCTTTTAATTATATTTGGCAAATTCAGATCATCTTAAATGAAAAAGTTAAGTGAAAGACAACTTTCCTACATCAGACTTCTTTTGCCAGCTAACATTGTATAAAGAAACTCTGATTTAAAACTCCTTGCCTCTTATTCATGTTTATAGTTATCTCACCAAGAACGACAACTGCCCATCTTTAATGTTGCGTATTTTATTTCTTCTGTGCTTTCTTGGCAAATCAGTGAGATTTAAAGACGTTTGTCATTTATTTTTTAATGTTCTTCCTTAAAAAGATTTTTTTCCTGCTGTGAAAAAGAAATTCACTTCTTTGAATTACCATTTCCCTTTTCATTAAATTGAACTCAAGGGGATGGAAAAGAAAAAACTGCCAGAGTGTAAGAAAATAGGAAGCTTTCCTTGGTGTCAGTTCCAGTGTCCCGGAGGACAGAGGGTCCCAGTGGCTCCCTCCACTTCCCCCTGGGCTGCAGCGAAGCAGGGCCAGCACTTTGAGCTAGTAGACTTTCTGCTCTCTGAGCCAGCGCCGAGGCCGGGTGGGGGTGGGGAGATCCTGCCTGGCTTTTGTCTGGGTTCAGAGCCTGTGGGTGTCAGGTACTGCTAATCAGCCACCGAGGAGGCTGCTTCCTGACAGGGTGCTATGGACACAGGTGGGTTCAGCTATGAACGTGAGTGGCGCTCTAGGGGAGAGGCTTCTGCTCAGGGTAGGGTCCTGCTTAGTCCCAAGGGGTGAGTGCAGCCTCCCTGGGGGAAGGGGTCCAACTATGTCAGCAGCCTGAAAGGATGTGCACAATTGTCACCTCAGAAATTTCACTTCTGAGACATACCTTGTAAGTCAACTGAGCAAACCTTCCCTCCATGTGTGTTATAACACTATTTCATTGGTGCCGGGGATAAATATGATTTTAATTTAACCAACGTTTGACTAAGTAAAAGGCAGTACAAGTTAGAGTGACAACATGGTAGTTACAGATTGCTGCAAAAGTAAGAGCTTCTTTAAAACCTGTAATTTCTGACTGGCAGGTAAAGGAAAAGTCATTTTTCTAAAGGAGTTTTGAGGATGAGCTTTCTGAAGAAATTATTTAATGATCATCCTGGAATTCGGAGACCAGTGTGGATTTATTCTGTCTTCCAGGAACCAATTTAACACCAGGGATTCACACAGAGAAACACGTCTTCATGCTGGGCTTTCGACTGGAGCTCAACATTTTAATTTATTTTCTTCACCAACTAGAAGTAAATTTGTCACAGTTCATTATGTCGCATTCTCCCCAATGGAAGTCAGATGGAATGAAAAGATTTAATTTTCTTCATTAGAATGACCATAATTAGGTCAGTGGATAGCTCACATTTATCAATAGCCGTTTTGTTTTATTTGGGATTTTGTCCTGAGATGTCTGTCGTAGCTGGTTGAGGTTTTACAAAAATGCAGCCTGAGCTGTTAAGTCGAGGCTCTGGGCTCCCTCTGTCTGGCCTGTGGAGGAATCAAGTGTCATCTGTGGCCTTTGGAATCTTCTTATTTTATTCTGGTCTCTAAGGTCATTTCTTTTCTGAAATCCGGAACCTCATCAAGAAGCATCTGGAAGAAGGCCTTGTGAGCTGGAGGTCAGCTGTCAGCAACTTTGACAATGAAAACTTAATTAGTACAACACACCTGAATTCTCACCTGCAGTACCAAAGGCTTAGACATGGCAACATTCCCTATCACCTTCCATTCTTGGCAGGGGCTCAGTGGTTTTTTTTTTTTTTTTTTCCTATTATGGAAAGTAAGTAGAGAATTACATGGACATCTCAGCTAATTTGAGACATTGATTTAAGGGTCTTCTCACACATGTGACTTGTGAAGGCAGGATGTGATTATTCCCTTCTGTCCTGTAACCTCCTGGGACAGCCTGAGATGAGCTCACCTTTCACACCCTGGAAAGTCAGGCACAGAAATATGGGGGACAGAAAAATGTGGCCCTAACAACAGACATCTGAACTTGTTCACCTGTAAACAGGCCGGTCCCCTTCCTGGAGATGGGGAAGTGGTTATTTGTACAGACTCAGTGTGAATTCTTTACCTGGTCACAGAGTCAACAAATGTGTTCTTTTTCTCAGTCTGGGAGGTTCATTTATTGAATCAGGAAAATGCCCTTGAAAAATTAGGGACACAAACTCCTAGGCTGTTTCAGGGCAGGTATTTAGTGAACTTTTCTTGAACAAAACAAGAACAAAGCTAAACATAGTTTACACCTAAAGTACCACTTTCTCCTCTTGGTTCCTCATCCCAATAAAAATCATTCCTTATGAATATTTCTGTTGTCAACACCAGCTCTGCCACTTATGATCTGTGTACAGTACACATTTCATTAACCTCTTTAAGCCTTTATTCATCTGAGAAATAAGGAGAATAATATGATCCTCCCTCATATGCTCATTGTAATGGACAAATGAAATAATTCTGGTAGAAGACTGAACATCTTTGCTTGGCACACAATAAATGTTAACCCTGACAGTGTTGGACATTGTTAGTATGGCAGATTGTCTTTTCCAAAAATTGTAACAACATGCTCTTCCTGAAATTTGGAATGTTTTCTTCTTCCCTTGGAAGTGGGTTGGCTTTTGTGACTGCCTTGATGGATGGAATGTGCCAGAAGTTTCTGTAGGACTTACGAGGGGAGGCTAGAAAGGATACAGCTTCTGCCTGGTCATCTCGGAGCTCTCACCCTTGCAGTCCAGCCCCTGCACCGTGAGGAGGCCAGCCTCTGGTCACTCTTGCCCACCAATGCTGATGCAACATCATTCTGATGCATCTTTTCTCCTAAGGTTTCCAAATGTTTCTTCAGTTAGTTGAAGGCTGTCTTTCAACCCTATTTTCTTGGGAAAGTTGAAAAATTCACTCATGTTTCTTGAAACTGTTCTCATCAACTTCAAGAGCTATTCTCATACTGTGTAATTCTTTGTAATATTTTTTAAACATCATTATTATATCAGGTCTTTGTTATTATTAATGTTATTTTTCAGTCTTATTGCTTCTTCATTCTAAATTCTAAGGCCCACTGATGTTTCTCTAGCACTATGTAGAATTCTTTGTTCTACCAGTTTTCTTGCTGGAGTCCCATAATTAATGTGAATCGTGTAATATTAGGCAGGAATAGCAGCTCAGTGCTAGGCACGTTGTCATGGCAAGTGATTTGTACTCCCTGGGGGGCCTCTCCTCAGCCCCCTTTCCTGGGGAGCCCGAGGACAAGGATAGGTGATCCTCTCAAGTCTTTAAAGCTAAGCATTGATCAAAGACAATTCAGGTTAATGTGTTTTCTCCAAACAATAAACTGTATACTTTTTGGGTTCCAAATTAAGTAAATGCAAGAGCTCCCCATGAAAAGAAAGAAAGAAGTCTCTCTGCTGGAAAGTTATGGGGAATATCTGTCACTGTAGATTGAGCATATATTATAGTTACCACACATCAGGAAAATTTTTGACGAAAATACAGTGAAGGGTAGTGCCTGGTCAGTGAACTCAGTATTTTCCATCCAGTGGCTTCTAAAACCGATTGATTGCCACAGCTACCTGGGGAGATTCTTCAACATATATATACTTAGGCCATAGCTGAGGTTTACTGAATGAGAATCACACAAATGTGTACATTAAATATTCTCCCTAGATGATTGAATATTCAAGTCAAAATTATAAATCACTATATTTTCCATATAAAGACTGGTGGGTTTTTTTTTTTCCTCTCTCTCTCTTTTTCTTTGTATCTTGGTTTTTCTGAACCTGCAGCTTTCAAAAGAAGTTTCTTGCTAGTATTAAAGTCAACATTCCTCTCTATATAAATTATACTTTACTGGAAATCAAGCATAGAATAGTTGCTTCAAGGACACACCTCACTGTATTAGTTATCTATTCCTGTGCAAGAAGTCATTCTCAAGTTAGTAGCGGAAAGCAATAACGCCCCTCCCCATTTCTGTTGATTAAGAACCTGGACGTGGCCCCATTGGGTGGGTCTGGCTCAGAGCTGCATGGGGGGCTGCACTCCAGCTGTTGGCTAAGGCTGTGGTCATCCTGAAGCTCAGCTTCCCAGCTGGCTCACGTGGCAGTTGCAGGACATGACGACTCACTTCCAGAAGATTCCCATATTGTTGAGGGGCCTCGGCTCATTGGCACTTGATCCGCTCCCAGAGCTACTTTGTGAAGATGAAGTGGCAGCTAGTTTTGCCCAGAGAAGCTGCAGTTGTTTTGTCCAAACATCAGAAGTGAGAGCTTGTCGCTTCTGCCATATTCTGTTTATTAGAAGAGTCACTCCACCCGGCCCCTGCTCCAGGGGACAGGATCACATGAGGGCATGATGCACACCTGGGCCCAGGATCCTTGGGGGCCTTTTCAGGATTTAGGCTTATGCACTCGGCACCTGCAGACTGATGGAAATCCAGCGTAGGTGCAAACAAAATAGCTTAGGTGTTTGGAGCAAAAATAGAAGTTAATTGTTCCAAAGTAATTCTAGGAGTCAAACCTGGGATCAAATAATGGTACATAAAACTGAGGTTTCTTAAGGAAACCTTTTCTTTTCACCACCATTTCAGATTCCAAAGTGTACCCTGATGGATTTTTAAGAAAGGCACAGGGGCCTTTAAAATATGCAAATATGCTCTATTACCAAAGTTGTATTACCAAAGTGAAATTAAGTTGCTTGTGGATATATTTTTCAATTTAGTTTGCCTGGTAATTTTTGTTGTAATTGCAAATGTTGTTGTCAAAGTTCTATTTTGACCAACTCCACATTGTGCCATGGCAGATGCAGTACTTAACGTTTTTGGCATATGTTTCTGTATTCAGCATAATAGTGTGCTCAATCAAATATAAGTGTTTTGGATTAGTCTCTGCTTCATTTCCATGGGTGGGTTATCATTGTCTCCCAAGCTTGAATGCAAATAGTCTGAGAATAAGAAATAAATCTTGCACATTTTTTATATTCTCTGCTCTTTTATCAACTACTAGAACTGGCCTAAGCCTAAATTATTTTAATTATTTTTAATGAAATTAATTTGATGTATATGGCTTAAAATGGACATAAGGAATGAAAAAGTGATGCACTGTCTTTAAGATAATATATCTTAAAAGAGGTCATATATGTTATATTTCACAATAAAAAATGTAAAAAATAATAAGAGGTCTATCCTTAGAAGGGAATTTTTAAAAATGCCAATGCCCAGTATACTTCTACTTCCTGCCAAGATAAGTCAGCTTATTGTACACAACTCTACCACTGGGGGCAACTAAATACCTGGTTAATATACACAAAAAAGTAATATTATTAAATATATCAAAGAGCTACCAAAAAGCCAAGATTGGTGTGCCCAGCCATAAAGATAACAACACTCTAAGGAGAGCACGGTGCTCGAGGCTACTTTTCAGCTCAAGGCATTTGCTGGTTCATTAGTGATTTGTCAACCTGCAACAGCCTTCTCCCCCAAAACCTAACTGGTCTGAACAACAAATATTTACTTTGCACATGAATCTGCAATTTCAGCAGGGCTTTGCTGGGTCGGCTCATCTGTGCTCTCCCAGAGTCGGCTATGCGGCGTGACTGGGGGCAGCGTTTGCTCTCCAGGTGACATGCTCACCTGGCTGACAGTGTGGAGGGCTGACACTTGGAGCTGATCCAGGGCTCTGGCCAGGGGGTCCTTGGGCCTTCCTCACATGGCCTCCCCGCAGCTGGCTTAAGTGTCCTCACAGCGCTGTGCCCGTTTCCAAGAGCAAGTGACCCAAGAGAACAAAGCAGAAATCTGTGGCATTTTTATGAGCTGCTCTCAGAAATCATGTAGCATAACTTCTGTTGCACCATATAAGTGCGCCGAGACAGTCACAAAAGTCTGCTCAGGAGAAGGGGATGCAGAGTCTGTCTCTCTGGGGATGGAATGTCAAGGTCGCACTGGAAGAAAAGCAGGGGGTTAGGAGACGTTGCCACGACGTTCTTTGGAAAATACAATTTGCCACCGTCGCTTCTATGGAACAGGGAGGAAAAGAGACTGACTAAAGTGGCTTCCGTGAGGCAAGAATGCTGAGCAGAGTCCTCACAGAGCAAAAAAAAAAGGGAGCTCCTGGCTATGAGGAGGTACAGAGAAGTGGGCACAGCAGTCTCAGCCACTTCTTCCCTCAAGATTTTCACTGATTGTAAGCAACAGGGACCAAGTTAAGAGGCAAAAGAGTCAAACATAAAATAGCATCTAAGAAACTGAAGAACTAAGCAGACCTGTCAGCAGTGTTAAAATTTGGAGAGTTAAAAATAGGAATTCAGAGCACAGCTAGAAAGAGAGGTTCTGGTAGAGGGACCTCTGAAGGTTCACACATGTAAGTAAGGGGAAATGAGAAATACCCCAGCCTCAAATACCCTCAGTTCTGGAGAGGAAATGGGTAAGCTGCCTCTTTCTAATCACCTTCCAGGGACCACCAGGAGGTCAAGTATCAGGCATTCAAAGGGACAAGAACAAGAAAACAGACCCTATTCACAAACTCTGAAGTAATACAGCTATTGAGGATGTTAGGCACAGATATTTTAAAAACTGTGATAATCAATTTCAATAAAATAGAAGATAAAATGAGACTTTCACCAGATAAAAAAGAATCTTTAAAATATAATCAAATGAAAATTCTGGAACTAAAAATTAAATTAAGAGCATAATTTAGTAGTATCTTGGACACAGCCAAAGAGACCAGTGAACTGGAGAATATGTCCATTTCAAACATACAGATTTATAAGCATAGAAAGAAAACAATATAAAGGAAGGAAAAATAGGAAAGAGCTTAAGAGATATATACTGTACAGAGAAAAAGTCTAAAGGATGACTCTTGAAATACCAGAAGAGGAGGAGAGGGACAATGGGACAGAAGAAATATTAGAAAATATAATGCTTGATAATTTGCAAAAACTGATGATTGACCTCAAGGCCCATATTGAAAAAGCTCTACAAACCCCAAGCAATATAAATACCAAGAATACCAAATCTAGGCCCATCAGAATACAACTACTGAAAACCAAAGATCAAGCCTAAAGGAACAATAAGAGTGCCAGCTGAGTCCAAATAAGAAAAGATGCAGTCAGATGATGATGGGATAACACCTTTAAACAGATGAAAGAAAGTGACTGCTAAATTTGAATTCTATTAACAGCAAAAGTATCCTTACGAAGTAAAGGCAAAATAAGTGGGTTTATAGACAAACAAAAACTGAAAATTGATTGCTAATGAAGCTGCCCTAAAATAAAAACTAAAAGGAATTTTTTAGTTGATCACAGACAGAAAGAGAAATGAAGGAAGTAATGAAGAGCATAAAATAGAGTGACTATGTGTGCAAACCTAAATGAAGACTGACAATTTAAACCAATTACAATAATGCCTTGAGTTTAAATAAATGACAAGTAAAATGCATGGTAACAATTAGCCAAATTATGAGAGTGATGGAAAATTCTGTAAGAGGATTCTAAGGAGCTTACATTGTTCAGAAATAGTGAAAGTATGAACTCATATTACATTCTGATAAGCTGAAGAGCATGTTTTAATTTCTAGAATAACTGAACTATAGCTTTAATACAAGCTAACACAGAGAGAAATTGATTAATTTTGAAAATATCTGATTAATGCAAAATAACTCAAGAAAGAAGAGAAAGAACAATTAGTATATATAGGAAACCTAATAGAGCAGGACTTAAATATAATGTAAGTTTATTGAAAACTCAAATAAGAAGATGAAGATTCTCAGTCTGGATAAATATCAGAATAAAAATAATAAAGGTAATAAAGATGGGAAAATGATATAACATTCAAACACTACTGAAAGAAAGCTGATGTAGCTATACTAATATAAGGTTTAAGACCAGAAGCATTAGTTGAAATAAGGGGAGAATTTTTTATGATTAAGTATTAATCAGAAAAGATAAAAACTCCTATTCATATGACTTCAAATTATGTGAAGCATAAATTGACAAAATTAAATGGAGAAATAGAAAAATTAGATCCTAGAGGGAGATTTTAAAAGACCTGTCTCAGTAATTGCTAGACCTGTCAGACAAAACCTCACCAAGTTTATAGAAAATGTGAATAATACCAATAAAGACCTGAGATAAACGACATATGTGGAACAAAGGCACATGAAACATTCACATAAATTGAACACATGCTGGGTTGAAAAGCAAGCCTCAACAGATGACAAAGTGTTAAAATCATAAAATATATTATCTGCCATATTAAGTTAGTATACCAATAATAAGAAATATAATAAAGTTTCCCGTTGTAGAAATTAAACAATAAACGTCTAAATAGCCCATGGGTCAAACAAGAAATCACAGAGGAAATTAGGAAATGTATTGAAGGCAAGAAAGAGAAGCTTATAGGATGTAGCTAAAGCCAGACTTGGGAATTTATGGCAATAAATGCATTTGTCCTAGAACTTGGGCTGACTTGGTTGTGCCCACCCACGGTAAGGCCACTTTGGGGACAGGAACCTCCTCTGTCGCCAGCTGCTCATTCCTGGACTCAGGGACCCAGCCCGGCTTGCCAGCCTGTCTGCTCCCCGCAGAGGCCTGGGCAGGGGAGCAGGGCTCAGCCTGCCTGCGGACACGGGGGGTCCTTGGAGGAGGAGTCAGCAGTGGGGAAGGAGAAGGGGGCCGAAGGGTGAACGGGGTCATGGCCATGGGGTCAGCTTGCCAGGTCTCTCTCCGGCCTCTCCCCAGGGCCTCAGGGTGCAGCCAGCAGGTGGGCCTCATGCTCTCCTCCCTCAGGGCCTCTGGCCTGTGGCTCTGCTGGGTCAGGAGGGGACACCTGGAGTCTCTGCAGGTAGGACCCTGTGCAGGTACTGGCTCCACAGCACTCCTTTCTCTCCCCAAATAACAGGAAAGGTCATAGTCTGCCCTCTAAAAGCAGAACCCCTGGGGCCTGAAGCCAGAGTCACACCCCCTCCCCCAAGGCAGGGCATGTGGCCATGTCCCCTTCCCTCGTCTCCCCAGATCCTCCCCGAGGCTCTGTGGGCTACGATAGCATTCCTGCACTTGGCAAGTGACCAGTGTGTGCTGTCCCTGCTCCGGCCACAGCCTGAGCTGGGCAGTGCGGACACGGCAGGAACAGGCCCTGCCAGGGGACCCTGAGGGAGGGGTCCACCAAGGTGGAGGGAGGGTAGGAGATGAGAAGGGGGACCTGGAAGCCCAGGTGAAGGCCCCTGGAGAGACAAAGGTGACTCTTATGGTCCAGAGGCCTGGGTGGGTCAAACTCATCGGATGTACATTTAAAATGGGTGCATCTTATTGCATGTAAAGTATACCTCAGTAAAGTTAATTTAAAAATATACATATACATACATATACAAATATATATATGTACATGTATGTAGGTGTATATTTTTACATATATAGGCATAAAAACACAAAAGAACTTTCTTTTGACCAGTAGTAAATAAACACACTCCAGGCTATTTTCTTTTTGGTTTTGAAACTGTGCTCACTTTCCCACTGAACAGCCCTGCCTTGCAGAAGTTTCTGTTTCCTTGGTGTGAGCTCCCACCTCCTCATGTTTATTCAGAAGAAACTTGCTTCACAGCAAGGGAAGTTACCTCTCTCTTTACAGCCCCTGCTAACGTGGCTCTGACCGACTCTACCACGAGGGCTGTCAGTAGCCCTGACCTAAAATCACAACAGTAGAAGTCACACCTGCCGAGCAGGGTCGTCCTCCAGTTCTGCACACGTGTCATATGAGGTAGCAGGAATTGGAACTACGCCTGCCCCACTTGTGCCTGCCTCTTAACCCCAGTCACCCACCTTATCCTAAACCACTTGCCTAGACCCACCTAACCAAAGCTGCGTAAATGTCTCCAGCCTCCTCAGCTTGGGAGACAGATCTGAGGTTTGCCTTCTGTCTCCTTGATGAGCAGCTCACAATCAACTCTTTGTTTTCTCGAAATCCTGGTGTCACAGTGTCAACACCTGTGCATCAGACAGCGCGCCCCTTTGGGCAATACCAGTTTTTTGCAGAGGACTAAGGCATTTCTGATGAGCATCACTTCCTTCGTGGACAGCTCTTACCATCTGTCAAAAACCTGTCACTGTGAAGTGTTCCCAAAATTTATTCAGTAATTTTGTTTGGAGTTAGAACTTAATGGCTGCTTTTGTTATTTTGTTTTGTTTTGTTTTTTCTTTTTTTCTCAGATATGTTCATTATTTACTTGAGTTAAAGCCCAGCAGGGAAGGCTAAAGGAAAAAATAAAAATAGAACACAGTTTCTCTCTCTCTCACACAAATACACTGTTTTAGTAGAAATCTGAAAAGTAAAGAAGGAAAATCAATAGTAGTGACTGCTCTTCTTGATCCAAATGCGGAAGTGTTGGGGAAGGGCATTATTTATCTCTGATGGTGAAAATTGGGTCATAAGTTTTGTGGAAGCAGAAAGACAATTCTGAAAGCAGACTAAGTATCTACCTTCATGGCTGAGAGTTCTGTTGAGGGCTTATTAATTGATTCTACCACAACTCCTAGAGCTGAGGAGCAATTCAGAGCTGCAATACTGTGTTCTGCTGTGACTACATTTTAAATTTCCCTTTTCCATGGAATCTCAATTTTAATTTAGAAAATTCCATTCTATCACCCGTCCCATCAATCAGTTTCTTCAGACTGAATGCAAACACTTTGAAAGAAAAGCTTGGAATTAATGTATGGAGAGGCATATATTTTCAGTGTAGCTGTGTCAAAGCAAGAGGCAAAGGGGCCACATGGTGATGTGTGACTTTGCTTAGCCCCACAGTCTTCAGTCTGCTGTCTAGAGGTTTATGAATCCTTTGCCCCTTGTTAAGGAAGGCAAACCCACACAAACCATTTGGCTAGGCAGCAAGGTTAAAGAATTGACACTAGGTGACAGGGTGAACGATAAGGGTTAAAAAGAGAAAGTGTGGCTGTATCCACCCTAGCGCTGGAATAGAGTGAGCCACAATTGCAGGCAGCGTGGCTGGGACATCCACAAGTGACACAGCCAGGGTACTCAATACTCACCTTGGAGTAGTTGGCCATCAGTGTGTACCCAGCACCATATTGGGTGTGGCAGGGAATGGGGAAAGTTAAATCATTTGTTGCCATTTGGAGAGCTTGCAGTTTGGTTGAGGAGACAATGCAGAAACACGTAGAAGGTGTAGTCAAGACACCAGAGCTAGGCTGTGTGGTGTAGACTCTGTGCTGCTGCATGACTTCATGTGATTGGGTCGTTTAAGAATGGGCAGTCTATGGATTCCCAGAGTGCATTGCATTTGGAAGAAGCAGCAAGGGAGAAGGAGCAGAGGTGCATATGGTGAGGAGAGAATGGAGTGACAGAGCTATCTCTGGCAACAAGGACAGAGAAGGCTCCTCCTCCAAGGTAGCATGAGGGTGTGGTCCTCGGAGGGAGGATGCAAAGGAGCCAACCCAGGAGCTAGAGTTCCAGGCAGAGGACAAGCAGGGTGAAGGCCTGCTTGGCTTGTTACAGAAACAGGAAAGGACCTGGGTGTCTGGAGTGCTGATGATTTACTTCCTGGCCATATGTCAACAAGACCATTTATAAGGCGAATTTGAAGCACTTAAATTCTCAAACAGCCAACAAATATAGAGTATTTAAAGATGATTTTGTTTGTTTGGTTTTTTTCTTTCTAATCAGCTTTCATCTGGGTCAAGATAAAAATGTAAGAAAATTCACTGAAGTCAGTGGTGATAAACTCACATCAAAAAATCAGTTGAGGCATTCTTAAAACTGCTACTTATTCTACCCCAAATTCCCCAAGTGCAACTTTTGTTGGACAGTGTTCCTTAACAGAATAAAAACTATCATAACTATCATAAGTTGGGTTATATTTTGGTGTCAAAGGCTTAGCCTCTAGTCATCTAGAGCAGTCAGATGTTAAACAAGCTCCATGTTGCCTTAGAAACACTATGGGGCAAGAAGATGCTAATGTCCATTTTCTTGTCCCAGTGGTTGGGTTGTGAATCTCACCTGTCTTTCTTTAGCTAGCAGCTTAATGTTCACTTTCATTCTTTTTAAAGTTTATTTCATTTCTAACAATCAAATGTTGGAAATTTCCCCTAGGCTGTTTACAATCCAATTATTAAATGAAGCTAAGGCTGGTTTTGCCCTGACAATTGTGTTATCTAGCTGGACTCCAACAGCAAACCAAGCTCCATCATGACAGAATGAGCAGCTGTGGATAGTACAGCAATGATGAATGTAATTATTGGATTTGCTAACTTTGGTGGAAAGAAAGTGAACTGAAAGGCAGCCATACTTATCTATGGAAAGAATAAAATATAAAATATACCCATGATATATTACAGGTTTAAAAACAGGCTCAGGCATGCAAAGCAATTGAAAAATTGACTAAATAGTTGATGATATTAATGACATATTTTCAATTATATTTAAGAATAATACTGGTATTATGGTCAGGTTTTTATGAAAGAGTCCTTAAGGAAATATGAATGCATTATATGTAAAAAAAAAAAATAAAAAAAAGATAAATTAAAAACATCTCAGAACAGATTTTTTAACCCTTATAAAAATTTCTGATCACATTTTATTTCAAATTTTGTTTGTTTATTTGGTCTTTCTTAGTAGGAATTTGCCAACCTGGCCACCACAATATTTAGAATTCAGCTCAATATGTCTACAACCCTAGAGGGAGACCACAGCCATTATGTTCTGCTCCTTGACACTAGAACATCTCTCTTTCAAGAGTTTGCCAAACTGTAGCCACCTGGCCCAGGTTATGTCTTCAGAATGTGTAGGGATGAACCCTTTCAGGGACAGTTTGTTTCCCATGTATAGCAGAAACTTCCAAATAGACTGCTTGGCCACAATGAAAATGTTTTATTGAAAAATCCTCTGAATACATTAATTGAATAGACATGATTACAAAGCTCTGTGCCATGCAAAATTGTAAATAGCCCTGACAATATAATCTATGCTCATTTATGACACAGGAACTCATTGTGGCTCCAGTTCTCATCGCCTCCATCAGGCAAGTTCGGCTGTTTCTCTGATGGACATTCCTTTTGTGTTCTTGACAGACTTGGCCCAGATTGGTGCTTGGGATTGTGGATGAGTGATAAGAACTGAGGCCGGTCTAGTGCTGAGGGCAGGTACGAGGGCAGAGCTAGGGCCTGAATATATGTTGATACCACCTCAGAAAAGCAGCGGAAGGGGTTGGAACGATAGGGGTAAATACGGCATTTGAATCATGTCTCTTACTGCTTGGATTGCAGGACTATGATATAATAAATGAAGAAAGGGGCCCTCATTAACATTACCACGATAATGGTAATGAATGTGAATAGCACCAAAGACTAAGAAGCCTGCAGTGGAATACTGCATTCCCTGTGGAAAGTTTGCTCCATGGGTTCATTTTTTCATAGTAACTTTCCAGATCACCTAGTTTATTCCTCCTCTCTGCCATGTGCCAAGTTAAAAGCCACCAGTCCCTTGCATTGCTCATCTTGACTAACATTAATTCCTCATTTGCCCTGAGCAGCATCTCCCAAAGGGCAAAGGGAACTTTTCTTCCTCTCTCCACTAGTTCCTGATGGACCATGAAGTAGGAGCCTCCCACCTCTCAGGAATGTTTGAAAGACACTGACCCCACCCCACTTTACCTGCTCATCCCTCTGGAAAGGGGTAGCAGAGAAGAAAGTGTCTGACTGGGGAGATGACAAGATGCTGACAACCATTTGCCTACCTTTTCCTATCAAGCAGTGTTAATATTTGAAGCCTCCTGGGCCTTTTCTGTTTGGCCCGGTAGGAAGCTGACTCCGGTTCCCTGTGCACGTGGACAAAAGGTCTAGACTAACGGGGTGAGGTTTAGAAGGAGTTTTACCTAAGATGCAACCATGTCTACCAGTCCAGCACTAGCAACAACAGAGCTGCTGCTCTTTGTCCATATGTCCCCTATTTTTATCTTCTTTTTATTTGTATTGGTTCAAATTCAGAGAGGAATGCAGTGGAGTTCAGTCATATTTTTTATGGCTAAAAAATAAAAGTCCATTAAGACTTATGCCTTCATTAAGACAAGTTGCTTCCTGCTAATGGCAGGGATGTGTCTTGCCCATCCTATGTCCAACCATGCAGCACTTAATAGATGGATCTCAGTTTTTTGTTTGAAAAATCTATGGGTTCATAATAGTCTCCATTGGAATTAAAAGATCAAGATAATAGTTTCTTAACAAAGAGAGACGTTTCTTTCTTTCTCATGTAAATGTTCTAAGGAGGGCAGTCTGCAATTGGAATGGAGGACAGAGCCATATAAAGTCTTCTGGAACCCAGGCTCTGTCCAGCTTGTCACTCTGCTGTTGCTCTCCGTTCCTGTTCACCTCATGCTGCAGGGTAGCGTCGTCAGTCCCAGACATCCCCTCGATGTTAAAGTCAGTGGAAGGGAGGAGGCACAAGGGAAAAAAGTGGGGGGAGGTCATGTCATGTGACAGCCATGTCCTAGAAACTGTCACATGACACTTCTGCTTGTATCCCATTAGCTAACACTTAGTCACCTGACCACCCTGTGTCCCAAGGCTTGCTGGGTAACATAGTCTTTATTCTGGGCAGCCATATGCCAGGTTAAAAATCAGAACTTCTGTTATTATGGAAAAACATATAAGGGGACAACTGGCAGTCTCTCCTCAAAGAATGTAGTTGCCTTAAAATGGTGGAGACCATAATGTTTACTCTCCCCACAGTTCTAGGCCCAGGACAAATGCAGTGGCAAGGCATGATGGGATACTTCT